>NW_027193373.1:0-300000 GCF_032444005.1 Ranitomeya imitator
AGAGTGTAGGGTATAGAGTGTAGGGTGTAGAGTGTAGGGTATAGAGTGTAGGGTATAGAGTGTAGGGTATAGAGTGTAGGGTGTAGAGTGTAGGGTATAGAGTGTATGGTATAGAGTGTAGGGTATAGAATGTATGGTATAGAGTGTAGAGTGTAGGATATAGAGTGTAGGGTATAGAGTGTAGAGTGTAGGGTATAGAGTGTAGGGTATAGAGTGTAGGGTATAGAGTGTAGAGTGTAGGGATTAGAGTGTAGGGTATAGAGTGTAGGGTATAGAGTGTAGAGTGTAGGGTAGAGAGTGTAGGATATAGAGTGTAGAGTGTAGGGTATAGAGTGTAGGGTATAGAGTGTAGGGTATAGAGTGTAGGGTATAGAGTGTAGAGTGTAGGGTATAGAGTGTATGGTACAGAGTGTAGGGTATAGAGTGTAGAGTGTAGGGTATAGAGTGTAGGGTATAGAGTGTAGGGTATAGAGTGTAGGGCATAGAGTGTAGGGTATAGAGTGTAGGGTGTAGAGTGTAGGGTATAGAGTGTAGGGTATAGAGTGTAGAGTGTAGGGTATAGAGTGTAGGGTATAGAGTGTAGGGTATAGAGTGTAGGGTATAGAGTGTAGAGTGTAGGGTATAGCGTGTAGAGTGTCGGGTATAGAGTGTAGGGTATAGAGTGTAGGGTATAGAGTGTAGGGTATAGAGTGTAGGGTATAGAGTGTAGAGTGTAGGGTATAGAGTGTAGAGTGTAGGGTATAGAGTGTATGGTATAGAGTGTAGGGTATAGAATGTAGGGTGTAGAGTGTTGGGTATAGAGTGTAGGGTATAGAGTGTAGGGTATAGAGTGTAGGGAATAGAGTGTAGAGTGTAAGGTATAGAGTGTAGAGTGTAGGGTATAGAGTGTAGGGTATAGAGTGTAGAGTGTAGGGATTAGAGTGTAGGGTATAGAGTGTAGGGTATAGTGTGTAGGGTATAGAGTGTAGAGTGTAGGGTATAGAGTGTAGAGTGTAGGGTATAGAGTGTAGGGTATAGAGTGTAGGGTATAGAGTGTAGGGCATAGAGTGTAGGGTATAGAGTGTAGGGTATAGAGTGTAGAGTGTAGGGTATAGAGTGTAGGGTATAGAGTGTAGGGTATAGAGTGTAGAGTGTAGGGTATAGAGTGTAGGGTATAGAGTGTAGGGTATAGAGTGTAGGGCATAGAGTGTAGAGTATAGAGTGTAGGGTATAAAGTGTAGAGTGTAGGGTATAGAGTGTAGGGTATAGAGTGTAGGGTATAGAGTGTAGAGTGTAGGGCATAGAGTGTAGAGTGTAGGGTATAGAGTGTAGGGTATAGAGTGTAGGGTAGAGAGTGTAGGGTAGAGAGTGTAGAGTGTAGGGATTAGAGTGTAGGGTATAGAGTGTAGGGTGTAGAGTGTAGGGCATAGAGTGTAGAGTGTAGGGTATAGAGTGTATGGTATAGAGTGTAGAGTATAGAGTGTAGGGTGTAGAGTGTAGGGTATAGAGTGTAGGGTATAGAGTGTAGGGTATAGAGTGTAGGGAATAGAGTGTTGAGTGTAAGGTACAGAGTGTAGAGTGTAGAGCATAGAGTGTAGAGTGTAGGGTATAGAGTGTAGGGTATAGAGTGTAGGGTATAGAGTGTAGAGTGTAGGGTATAGAGTGTAGAGTGTAGGGTATAGAGTGTAGAGTGTAGGGCATAGAGTGTAGATTATAGGGTATAGAGTGTAGGGTATAGAGTGTAGGGTATAGAGTGTAGGGTATAGAGTGTAGAGTGTAGGGTAGAGAGTGTAGAGTGTAGGGTATAGAGTGTAGGGTATAGAGTGTAGGGTATAGACTGTAGAGTGTAGGGATTAGAGTGTAGGGTATAGAGTGTAGGGTGTGGAGTGTAGGGTATAGAGTGTAGAGTGTAGGGTATAGAGTGTAGGGTATAGAGTGTAGGGTATAGAGTGTAGGGTATAGAGTGTAGGGAATAGAGTGTAGAGTGTAAGGTATAGAGCGTAGAATATAGGGTATAGAGTGTAGGGTATAGAGTGTAGGGTATAGAGTGTAGGGTATAGAGTGTAGGGAATAGAGTGTAGAGTGTAAGGTATAGAGTGTAGAGTGTAGGGTATAGAGTGTAAGGTATAGAGTGTAGAGTGTAGGGATTAGAGTGTAGGGTATAGAGTGTAGGGTGTAGAGTGTAGGGCATAGAGTGTAGAGTGTAGGGTATAGAGTGTATGGTATAGAGTGTAGAGTATAGAGTGTAGGGTGTAGAGTGTAGGGTATAGAGTGTAGGGTATAGAGTGTAGGGTATAGAGTGTAGGGAATAGAGTGTAGAGTGTAAGGTATAGAGTGTAGAGTGTAGGGTATAGAGTGTAGGGTATAGAGTGTAGAGTGTAGGGATTAGAGTGTAGGGTATAGAGTGTAGGGTATAGAGTGTAGAGTGTAGGGTATAGATTGTATGCTATAGAGTGTATGGTGTAGAGTGTATGGTATAGAGTGTAGGGTATACAGTGTAGAGTGTATGGTATAGAGTGTAGGGTGTAGAGTGTAGGGTATAGAGTGTATGTTATAGAGTGTAGGGTATAGAGTGTAGGGTAGAGAGTGTAGAGTGTAGGGTATAGAGTGTAGGGTATAGAGTGTAGGGTATAGAGTGTAGAGTGTAGGGATTAGAGTGTAGGGTATAGAGTGTAGTGTGTAGAATGTAGGGTATAGAGTGTAGAGTGTAGGGTATAGAGTGTATGGTATAGAGTGTAGGGTATAGAGTGTAGGGTGTAGAGTGTAGGGTATAGAGTGTAGGGTATAGAGTGTAGGGTATAGAGTGTAGGGAATAGAGTGTAGAGTGTAAGGTATAGAGTGTAGAGTATAGGGTATAGAGTGTAGGGTATAGAGTGTAGAGTGTAGGGATTAGAGTGTAGGGTATAGAGTGTAGGGTGTAGAGTGTAGGGTATAGAGTGTAGAGTGTAGGGTATAGAGTGTATGGTATAGAGTGTAGGGTATAGAGTGTAGGGTGTAGAGTGTAGGGTATAGAGTGTAGGGTATAGAGTGTAGGGTATAGAGTGTAGGGTATAGAGTGTAGGGAATCGAGTGTAGAGTGTAAGGTATAGAGTGTAGAGTGTAGGGTATAGAGTGTAGGGTATAGACTGTAGGGTATAGAGTGTAGGGTATAGATTGTAGGCTATAGAGTGTAGGGTATAGAGTGTAGGGTATAGAGTGTAGGGTATAGTGTGTAGGGTATAGAGTGCAGGGTGTAGAGTGTAGGGTATAGAGTGTAGGGTATAGAGTGTAGAGTGTAGGGTATAGAGTGTATGCTATAGAGTGTATGGTGTAGAGTGTATGGTAAAGAGTGTAGGGTATAGAGTGTAGAGTGTAGGGTATAGAGTGTAGGGTATAGAGTGTAGGGTATAGAGTGTATGTTATAGAGTGTAGGGTATAGAGTGTAGAGTGTAGGGTATAGAGTTTAGAGTGTAGGGTATAGAGTGTAGGGTATAGAGTGTAAGGTATAGAGTGTAGGGTGTAGAGTGTAGGGTATAGATTGTAGGGTATAGAGTGTAGGGTATAGAGTGTACGGTATAGAGTGTAGGGTATAAAGTGTATGGTATAGAGTGTAGGGTATAGAGTGTAGGGTATAGAGTGTAGGGTATAAAGTGTAGAGTGTAGGGTATAGCTTGTAGAGTGTAGGGTATAGAGTGTAGGGTATAGAGTGTAGGGTATAGAGTGTAGGGTATAGAGTGTAGAGTGTAGGGTATAGAGTGTATGGTATAGAGTGTAGGGTATAGAGTGTAGGGTGTAGAGTGTTGGGTATAGAGTGTAGGGTATAGAGTGTAGGGTATAGAGTGTAGGGTATAGAGTGCAGGGAATAGAGTGTAGAGTGTAAGGTATAGAGTGTAGAGTGTAGGGTATAGAGTGTAGGGTATAGAGTGTAGGGTATAGAGTGTAGAGTGTAGGGTAAAGAGTGTAGAGTGTAGGGTATAGAGTGTAGGGTATAGAGTGTAGGGTATAGAGTGTAGGGTAGAGTGCGTAGAGTGTAGGGTATAGAGTGTAGGGTATAGAGTGTAGGGTATAGAGTGTAGAGTGTAGGGATTAGAGTGTAGGGTATAGAGTGTAGGGTGTAGAGTGTAGGGTATAGAGTGTAGAGTGTAGTGTATAGAGTGTATGGTATAGAGTGTAGGGTGTAGAGTGTAGGGTATAGAGTGTAGGGTATAGAGTGTAGGGTATAGAGTGTAGGGAATAGAGTGTAGAGTGTAAGGTATAGAGTGTAGAGTGTAGGGTATAGAGTGTAGAGTGAAGGGATTAGAGTGTAGGGTATTTAGTGTAGGGTGTAGAGTGTAGGGTATAGAGTGTAGAGTGTAGGGTATAGAGTGTATGGTATAGAGTGTAGGGTATAGAGTGTAGGGTGTAGAGTGTAGGGTATAGAGTGTAGGGTATAGAGTGTAGGGTATAGAGTGTAGGGAATAGAGTGTAGAGTGTAAGGTATAGAGTGTAGAGTGTAGGGTATAGAGTGTAGGGTATAGACTGTAGGGTATAGAGTGTAGGGTATAGAGTGTAGGGTATAGATTGTAGAGTGTAGGCTATAGAGTGTAGGGTATAGAGTGTAGAGTGTAGGGTATAGAGTGTAGGGTATAGAGTGTAGGGTATAGTGTGTAGGGTATAGAGTGCAGGGTGTAGAGTGTAGGGTATAGAGTGTAGGGTATAGAGTGTAGAGTGTAGGGTATAGAGTGTACGCAATAGAGTGTATGGTGTAGAGTGTATGGTATAGAGTGTAGGGTATAGATTGTAGAGTGTATGGTATAGAGTGTAGGGTATAGAGTGTAGGGTATAGAGTGTATGTTATAGAGTGTAGGGTATAGAGTGTAGGGTAGAGAGTGTAGAGTGTAGGGTATAGAGTGTAGGGTATAGAGTGTAGGGTATAGATTGTAGAGTGTAGGCTATAGAGTGTAGGGTATAGAGTGTAGAGTGTCGGGATTAGAGTGTAGGGTATAGAGTGTGGGATGTAGAGTGTAGGGTATAGAGTGTAGAGTGTAGGATATAGAGTGTATGGTATAGAGTGTAGGGTATACAGTGTAGGGTGTAGAGTGTAGGGTATAGAGTGTAGGGAATAGAGTGTAGGGTATAGAGTGTAGGGTATAGAGTGTAGGGTGTAGAGTGTAGGGTATAGAGTGTATGGTATAGAGTGTAGGGTATAGAATGTATGGTATAGAGTGTAGAGTGTAGGATATAGAGTGTAGGGTATAGAGTGTAGAGTGTAGGGTATAGAGTGTAGGGTATAGAGTGTAGGGTATAGAGTGTAGAGTGTAGGGATTAGAGTGTAGGGTATAGAGCGTAGGGTATAGAGTGTAGAGTGTAGGGTAGAGAGTGTAGGATATAGAGTGTAGGGTATAGAGTGTAGGGTATAGAGTGTAGGGTATAGAGTGTAGAGTGTAGGGTATAGAGTGTAGGGTATAGAGTGTAGGGTATAGAGTGTAGAGTGTAGGGTATAGAGTGTAGGGTATAGAGTGTAGGGTATAGAGTGTAGGGCATAGAGTGTAGGGTATAGAGTGTAGGGTGTAGAGTGTAGGGTATAGAGTGTAGGGTATAGAGTGTAGAGTGTAGGGTATAGAGTGTAGGGTATAGAGTGTAGGGTATAGAGTGTAGGGTATAGAGTGTAGAGTGTAGGGTATAGCGTGTAGAGTGTCGGGTATAGAGTGTAGGGTATAGAGTGTAGGGTATAGAGTGTAGAGTGTAGGGTATAGAGTGTAGAGTGTAGGGTATAGAGTGTATGGTATAGAGTGTAGGGTATAGAGTGTAGGGTGTAGAGCGTTGGGTATAGAGTGTAGGGTATAGAGTGTAGGGTATAGAGTGTAGGGTATAGAGTGTAGGGTATAGAGTGTAGAGTGTAGGGATTAGAGTGTAGGGTATAGAGTGTAGGGTATAGTGTGCAGGGTATAGAGTGTAGAGTGTAGGGTATAGAGTGTAGAGTGTAGGGTATAGAGTGTAGGGTATAGAATGTAGGGTATAGAGTGTAGGGCATAGAGTGTAGGGTATAGAGTGTAGGGTATAGAGTGTAGAGTGTAGGGTATAGAGTGTAGGGTATAGAGTGTAGGGTATAGAGTGTATAGTGTAGGGTATAGAGTGTAGGGTATAGAGTGTAGGGTATAGAGTGTAGGGTATAGAGTGTAGGGCATAGAGTGTAGGGTATAGAGTGTAGGGTATAGAGTGTAGAGTGTAGGGTATAGAGTGTAGGGTATAGAGTGTAGGGTATAGAGTGTAGAGTGTAGGGCATAGAGTGTAGAGTGTAGGGTATAGAGTGTAGGGTATAGAGTGTAGGGTAGAGAGTGTAGGGTAGAGAGTGTAGAGTGTAGGGATTAGAGTGTAGGGTATAGAGTGTAGGGTGTAGAGTGTAGGGCATAGAGTGTAGAGTGTAGGGTATAGAGTGTATGGTATAGAGTGTAGAGTATAGAGTGTAGGGTGTAGGGATTAGAGTGTAGGGTATAGAGTGTAGGGTGTAGAGTGTAGGGTATAGAGTGTAGAGTGTAGTGTATAGAGTGTATGGTATAGAGTGTAGGGTGTAGAG
Source organism: Ranitomeya imitator (assembly GCF_032444005.1). NCBI lineage: Eukaryota > Metazoa > Chordata > Amphibia > Anura > Dendrobatidae > Ranitomeya > Ranitomeya imitator. Next base: position 6,515 of record NW_027193373.1, read on the forward strand.
TGTAGGGTATAGAGTGTAGGGTATAGAGTGTAGGGTATAGAGTGTAGGGAATAGAGTGTAGAGTGTAAGGTATAGAGTGTAGAGTGTAGGGTATAGAGTGTAGAGTGAAGGGATTAGAGTGTAGGGTATAGAGTGTAGGGTGTAGAGTGTAGGGTATAGAGTGTAGAGTGTAGGGTATAGAGTGTATGGTATAGAGTGTAGGGTATAGAGTGTAGGGTGTAGAGTGTAGGGTATAGAGTGTAGGGTATAGAGTGTAGGGTATAGAGTGTAGGGAATAGAGTGTAGAGTGTAAGGTATAGAGTGTAGAGTGTAGGGTATAGAGTGTAGGGTATAGACTGTAGGGTATAGAGTGTAGGGTATAGAGTGTAGGGTATAGATTGTAGAGTGTAGGCTATAGAGTGTAGGGTATAGAGTGTAGAGTGTAGGGTATAGAGTGTAGGGTATAGAGTGTAGGGTATAGTGTGTAGGGTATAGAGTGCAGGGTGTAGAGTGTAGGGTATAGAGTGTAGGGTATAGAGTGTAGAGTGTAGGGTATAGAGTGTACGCAATAGAGTGTATGGTGTAGAGTGTATGGTATAGAGTGTAGGGTATAGATTGTAGAGTGTATGGTATAGAGTGTAGGGTATAGAGTGTAGGGTATAGAGTGTATGTTATAGAGTGTAGGGTATAGAGTGTAGGGTAGAGAGTGTAGAGTGTAGGGTATAGAGTGTAGGGTATAGAGTGTAGGGTATAGATTGTAGAGTGTAGGCTATAGAGTGTAGGGTATAGAGTGTAGAGTGTCGGGATTAGAGTGTAGGGTATAGAGTGTGGGATGTAGAGTGTAGGGTATAGAGTGTAGAGTGTAGGATATAGAGTGTATGGTATAGAGTGTAGGGTATAGAGTGTAGGGTGTAGAGTGTAGGGTATAGAGTGTAGGGAATAGAGTGTAGGGTATAGAGTGTAGGGTATAGAGTGTAGGGTGTAGAGTGTAGGGTATAGAGTGTATGGTATAGAGTGTAGGGTATAGAATGTATGGTATAGAGTGTAGAGTGTAGGATATAGAGTGTAGGGTATAGAGTGTAGAGTGTAGGGTATAGAGTGTAGGGTATAGAGTGTAGGGTATAGAGTGTAGAGTGTAGGGATTAGAGTGTAGGGTATAGAGTGTAGGGTATAGAGTGTAGAGTGTAGGGTAGAGAGTGTAGGATATAGAGTGTAGGGTATAGAGTGTAGGGTATAGAGTGTAGGGTATAGAGTGTAGAGTGTAGGGTATAGAGTGTAGGGTATAGAGTGTAGGGTATAGAGTGTAGAGTGTAGGGTATAGAGTGTAGGGTATAGAGTGTAGGGTATAGAGTGTAGGGCATAGAGTGTAGGGTATAGAGTGTAGGGTGTAGAGTGTAGGGTATAGAGTGTAGGGTATAGAGTGTAGAGTGTAGGGTATAGAGTGTAGGGTATAGAGTGTAGGGTATAGAGTGTAGGGTATAGAGTGTAGAGTGTAGGGTATAGCGTGTAGAGTGTCGGGTATAGAGTGTAGGGTATAGAGTGTAGGGTATAGAGTGTAGAGTGTAGGGTATAGAGTGTAGAGTGTAGGGTATAGAGTGTATGGTATAGAGTGTAGGGTATAGAGTGTAGGGTGTAGAGCGTTGGGTATAGAGTGTAGGGTATAGAGTGTAGGGTATAGAGTGTAGGGTATAGAGTGTAGGGTATAGAGTGTAGAGTGTAGGGATTAGAGTGTAGGGTATAGAGTGTAGGGTATAGTGTGCAGGGTATAGAGTGTAGAGTGTAGGGTATAGAGTGTAGAGTGTAGGGTATAGAGTGTAGGGTATAGAATGTAGGGTATAGAGTGTAGAGCATAGAGTGTAGGGTATAGAGTGTAGGGTATAGAGTGTAGAGTGTAGGGTATAGAGTGTAGGGTATAGAGTGTAGGGTATAGAGTGTATAGTGTAGGGTATAGAGTGTAGGGTATAGAGTGTAGGGTATAGAGTGTAGGGTATAGAGTGTAGGGCATAGAGTGTAGGGTATAGAGTGTAGGGTATAGAGTGTAGAGTGTAGGGTATAGAGTGTAGGGTATAGAGTGTAGGGTATAGAGTGTAGAGTGTAGGGCATAGAGTGTAGAGTGTAGGGTATAGAGTGTAGGGTATAGAGTGTAGGGTAGAGAGTGTAGGGTAGAGAGTGTAGAGTGTAGGGATTAGAGTGTAGGGTATAGAGTGTAGGGTGTAGAGTGTAGGGCATAGAGTGTAGAGTGTAGGGTATAGAGTGTATGGTATAGAGTGTAGAGTATAGAGTGTAGGGTGTAGAGTGTAGGGTATAGAGTGTAGGGTATAGAGTGTAGGGTATAGAGTGTAGGGAATAGAGTGTTGAGTGTAAGGTACAGAGTGTAGAGTGTAGGGCATAGAGTGTAGAGTGTAGGGTATAGAGTGTAGGGTATAGAGTGTAGGGTATAGAGTGTAGGGTATACAGTGTAGGGTATAGAGTGTAGAGTGTAGGGTATAGAGTGTAGAGTGTAGGGTATAGAGTGTAGAGTGGAGGGCATAGAGTGTAGATTGTAGGGTATAGAGTGTAGGGTATAGAGTGTAGGGTATAGAGTGTAGGGTATAGAGTGTAGAGTGTAGGGTATAGAGTGTAGAGTGTAGGGTATAGAGTGTAGGGTACAGAGTGTAGGGTATAGAGTGTAGGGTAGAGAGTGTAGAGTGTAGGGTATAGAGTGTAGGGTATAGAGTGTAGGGTATAGAGTGTAGAGTGTAGGGATTAGAGTGTAGGGTATAGAGTGTAGGGTGTGGAGTGTAGGGTATAGAGTGTAGAGTGTAGGGTATAGAGTGTATGGTATAGAGTGTAGGGTATAGAGTGTAGGGTGTAGAGTGTAGGGTATAGAGTGTAGGGTATAGAGTGTAGGGTATAGAGTGTAGGGTATAGAGTGTAGGGAATAGAGTGTAGAGTGTAAGGTATAGAGTGTAGAGTGTAGGGTATAGAGTGTAAGATATAGAGTGTAGAGTGTAGGGATTAGAGTGTAGGGTATAGAGTGTAGGGTGTAGAGTGTAGGGCATAGAGTGTAGAGTGTAGGTTATAGAGTGTATGGTATAGAGTGTAGAGTATAGAGTGTAGGGTGTAGAGTGTAGGGTATAGAGTGTAGGGTATAGAGTGTAGGGTATAGAGTGTAGGGAATAGAGTGTAGAGTGTAAGGTATAGAGTGTAGAGTGTAGGGTATAGAGTGTAGGGTATAGAGTGTAGAGTGTAGGGATTAGAGTGTAGGGTATAGAGTGTAGGGTATAGTGTGTAGGGTATAGAGTGTAGGGTATAGAGTGTAGAGTGTAGGGTATAGAGTGTAGGGTATAGAGTGTAGGGTATAGAGTGTAGGGCATAGAGTGTAGGGTATAGAGTGTAGGGTATAGAGTGTAGAGTGTAGGGTATAGAGTGTAGGGTATAGAGTGTAGGGTATAGAGTGTAGAGTGTAGGGTATAGAGTGTAGGGTATAGAGTGTAGGGTATAGAGTGTAGGGCATAGAGTGTAGGGTATAGAGTGTAGGGTATAGAGTGTAGAGTGTAGGGTATAGATTTTAGGGTATAGAGTGTAGGGTATAGAGTGTAGAGTGTAGGGCATAGAGTGTAGAGTGTAGGGTATAGAGTGTAGGGTATAGAGTGTAGGGTAGAGAGTGTAGGGTAGAGAGTGTAGAGTGTAGGGATTAGAGTGTAGGGTATAGAGTGTAGGGTGTAGAGTGTAGTGCATAGAGTGTAGAGTGTAGGGTATAGAGTGTATGGTATAGAGTGTAGAGTAAAGAGTGTAGGGTGTAGAGTGTAGGGTATAGAGTGTAGGGTATAGAGTGTAGGGTATAGAGTGTAGGGAATAGAGTGTTGAGTGTAAGGTACAGAGTGTAGAGTGTAGGGCATAGAGTGTAGAGTGTAGGGTATAGAGTGTAGGGTATAGAGTGCAGGGTATAGAGTGTAGGGTATACAGTGTAGGGTATAGAGTGTAGAGTGTAGGGTATAGAGTGTAGAGTGTAGGGTATAGAGTGTAGAGTGTAGGGCATAGAGTGTAGATTGTAGGGTATAGAGTGTAGGGTATAGAGTGTAGGGTATAGAGTGTAGGGTATAGAGTGTAGAGTGTAGGGTATAGAGTGTAGAGTGTAGGGTATAGAGTGTAGGGTACAGAGTGTAGGGTATAGAGTGTAGGGTAGAGAGTGTAGAGTGTAGGGTATAGAGTGTAGGGTATAGAGTGTAGGGTATAGAGTGTAGAGTGTAGGGATTAGAGTGTAGGGTATAGAGTGTAGGGTGTGGAGTGTAGGGTATAGAGTGTAGAGTGTAGGGTATAGAGTGTATGGTATAGAGTGTAGGGTATAGAGTGTAGGGTGTAGAGTGTAGGGTATAGAGTGTAGGGTATAGAGTGTAGGGTATAGAGTGTAGGGTATAGAGTGTAGGGAATAGAGTGTAGAGTGTAAGGTATAGAGTGTAGAGTGTAGGGTATAGAGTGTAAGGTATAGAGTGTAGAGTGTAGGGATTAGAGTGTAGGGTATAGAGTGTAGGGTGTAGAGTGTAGGGTATAGAGTGTAGAGTGTAGGGTATAGAGTGTATGGTATAGAGTGTAGGGTATAGAGTGTAGGGTGTAGAGTGTAGGGTATAGAGTGTAGGGTATAGAGTGTAGTGTATAGAGTGTAGGGTATAGAGTGTAGGGAATAGAGTGTGGAGTGTAAGGTATAGAGTGTAGAGTGTAGGGTATAGAGTGTAGGGTATAGACTGTAGGGTATAGAGTGTAGGGTATAGAGTGTAGGGTATAGATTGTAGCGTGTAGGCTATAGAGTGTAGGGTATAGAGTGTAGAGTGTAGGGTATAGAGTGTAGGGTATAGAGTGTAGGGTATAGAGTGTAGGGTATAGAGTGTAAAGTGTAGGGTATAGAGTGTAGGGTATAGAGTGTAGGGTATAGAGTGTAGAGTGTAGGGATTAGAGTGTAGGGTATAGAGTGTAGGGTATAGAGTGTAGAGTGTAGGGTAGAGAGTGTAGGATATAGAGTGTAGAGTGTAGGGTATAGAGTGTAGGGTATAGAGTGTAGGGTATAGAGTGTAGGGTATAGAGTGTAGAGTGTAGGGTATAGAGTGTAGGGTATAGAATGTAGGGTATAGAGTGTAGAGTGTAGGGTATAGAGTGTAGGGTATTAGAGTGTAGGGTATAGAGTGTAGGGCATAGAGTGTAGGGTATAGAGTGTAGGGTATAGAGTGTAGGGTATAGAGTGTAGGGTATAGAGTGTAGAGTGTAGGGTATAGAGTGTAGGGTATAGAGTGTAGGGTATAGAGTGTAGAGTGTAGGGTATAGCGTGTAGAGTGTCGGGTATAGAGTGTAGGGTATAGAGTGTAGGGTATAGAGTGTAGGGTATAGAGTGTAGAGTGTAGAGTATAGAGTGTAGAGTGTAGGGTATAGAGTGTATGGTATAGAGTGTAGGGTATAGAGTGTAGGGTGTAGAGCGTTGGGTATAGAGTGTAGGGTATAGAGTGTAGGGTATAGAGTGTAGGGTATAGAGTGTAGGGAATAGATTGTAGAGTGTAAGGTATAGAGTGTAGAGTGTAGGGTATAGAGTGTAGGGTATAGAGTGTAGAGTGTAGGGATTAGAGTGTAGGGTATAGAGTGTAGGGTATAGTGTGCAGGGTATAGAGTGTAGAGTGTAGGGTATAGAGTGTAGAGTGTAGGGTATAGAGTGTAGGGTATAGAGTGTAGGGTATAGAGTGTAGGGCATAGAGTGTAGGGTATAGAGTGTAGGGTATAGAGTGTAGAGTGTAGGGTATAGAGTGTAGGGTATAGAGTGTAGGGTATAGAGTGTAGAGTGTAGGGTATAGAGTGTAGGGCATAGAGTGTAGGGTATAGAGTGTAGGGTATAGAGTGTAGGGTATAGAGTGTAGAGTGTAGGGTATAGAGTGTAGGGTATAGAGTGTAGGGTATAGAGTGTAGAGTGTAGGGCATAGAGTGTAGAGTGTAGGGTATAGAGTGTAGGGTATAGAGTGTAGGGTAGAGAGTGTAGGGTAGAGAGTGTAGAGTGTAGGGATTAGAGTGTAGGGTATAGAGTGTAGGGTGTAGAGTGTAGGGCATAGAGTGTAGAGTGTAGGGTATAGAGTGTATGGTATAGAGTGTAGAGTATAGAGTGTAGGGTGTAGAGTGTAGGGTATAGAGTGTAGGGTATAGAGTGTAGGGTATAGAGTGTAGGGAATAGAATGTTGAGTGTAAGGTACAGAGTGTAGAGTGTAGGGCATAGAGTGTAGAGTGTAGGGTATAGAGTTTAGGGTATAGAGTGTAGGGTATAGAGTGTAGGGTATACAGTGTAGGGTATAGAGTGTAGAGTGTAGGGTATAGAGTGTAGAGTGTAGGGTATAGAGTGTAGAGTGGAGGGCATAGAGTGTAGATTGTAGGGTATAGAGTGTAGGGTATAGAATGTAGGGTATAGAGTGTAGGGTATAGAGTGTAGAGTGTAGGGTATAGAGTGTAGAGTGTAGGGTATAGAGGGTAGGCTACAGAGTGTAGGGTATAGAGTGTATGGTAGAGAGTGTAGAGTGTAGGGTATAGAGTGTAGGGTATAGAGTGTAGGGTATAGAGTGTAGAGTGTAGGGATTAGAGTGTAGGGTACAGAGTGTAGGGTGTGGAGTGTAGGGTATAGAGTGTAGAGTGTAGGGTATAGAGTGTATGGTATAGAGTGTAGGGTATAGAGTGTAGGGTGTAGAGTGTAGGGTATAGAGTGTAGGGTATAGAGTGTAGGGTATAGAGTGTAGGGTATAGAGTGTAGGGAATAGAGTGTAGAGTGTAAGGTATAGAGTGTAGAGTGTAGGGTATAGAGTGTAAGGTATAGAGTGTAGAGTGTAGGGATTAGAGTGTAGGGTATAGAGTGTAGGGTGTAGAGTGTAGGGCATAGAGTGTAGAGTGTAGGTTATAGAGTGTATGGTATAGAGTGTAGAGTATAGAGTGTAGGGTGTAGAGTGTAGGGTATAGAGTGTAGGGTATAGAGTGTAGGGTATAGAGTGTAGGGAATAGAGTGTAGAGTGTAAGGTATAGAGTGTAGAGTGTAGGGTATAGAGTGTAGGGTATAGAGTGTAGGGAATAGAGTGTTGAGTGTAAGGTACAGAGTGTAGAGTGTAGGGCATAGAGTGTAGAGTGTAGGGTATAGAGTGTAGGGTATAGAGTGCAGGGTATAGAGTGTAGGGTATACAGTGTAGGGTATAGAGTGTAGAGTGTAGGGTATAGAGTGTAGAGTGTAGGGTATAGAGTGTAGAGTGTAGGGCATAGAGTGTAGATTGTAGGGTATAGAGTGTAGGGTATAGAGTGTAGGGTATAGAGTGTAGAGTGTAGGGTATAGAGTGTAGAGTGTAGGGTATAGAGTGTAGGGTACAGAGTGTAGGGTAGAGAGTGTAGAGTGTAGGGTATAGAGTGTAGGGTATAGAGTGTAGGGTATAGAGTGTAGAGTGTAGGGCATAGAGTGTAGAGTGTAGGGTATAGAGTGTAGGGTATAGAGTGTAGGGTAGAGAGTGTAGGGTAGAGAGTGTAGAGTGTAGGGATTAGAGTGTAGGGTATAGAGTGTAGGGTGTAGAGTGTAGGGCATAGAGTGTAGAGTGTAGGGTATAGAGTGTATGGTATAGAGTGTAGAGTATAGAGTGTAGGGTGTAGAGTGTAGGGTATAGAGTGTAGGGTATAGAGTGTAGGGAATAGAGTGTTGAGTGTAAGGTACAGAGTGTAGAGTGTAGGGTATAGAGTGTAGAGTGTAGGGTATAGAGTGTAGGGTATAGAGTGCAGGGTATAGAGTGTAGGGTATACAGTGTAGGGTATAGAGTGTAGAGTGTAGGGTATAGAGTGTAGAGTGCAGGGTATAGAGTGTAGAGTGTAGGGCATAGAGTGTAGATTGTAGGGTATAGAGTGTAGGGTATAGAGTGTAGGGTATAGAGTGTAGGGTATAGAGTGTAGAGTGTAGGGTATAGAGTGTAGAGTGTAGGGTATAGAGTGTAGGGTACAGAGTGTAGGGTATAGAGTGTAGGGTAGAGAGTGTAGAGTGTAGGGATTAGAGTGTAGGGTATAGAGTGTAGGGTATAGTGTGCAGGGTATAGAGTGTAGAGTGTAGGGTATAGAGTGTAGAGTGTAGGGTATAGAGTGTAGGGTATAGAGTGTAGGGCATAGAGTGTAGGGTATAGAGTGTAGGGTATAGAGTGTAGAGTGTAGGGTATAGAGTGTAGGGTATAGAGTGTAGGGTATAGAGTGTAGAGTGTAGGGTATAGAGTGTAGGGTATAGAGTGTAGGGTATAGAGTGTAGGGTATAGAGTGTAGGGCATAGAGTGTAGGGTATAGAGTGTAGGGTATAGAGTGTAGAGTGTAGGGTATAGAGTGTAGGGTATAGAGTGTAGGGTATAGAGTGTAGAGTGTAGGGCATAGAGTGTAGAGTGTAGGGTATAGAGTGTAGGGTATAGAGTGTAGGGTAGAGAGTGTAGGGTAGAGAGTGTAGAGTGTAGGGATTAGAGTGTAGGGTATAGAGTGTAGGGTGTAGAGTGTAGGGCATAGAGTGTAGAGTGTAGGGTATAGAGTGTATGGTATTGAGTTTAGAGTATAGAGTGTAGGGTGTAGAGTGTAGGGTATAGAGTGTAGGGTATAGAGTGTAGGGTATAGAGTGTAGGGAATAGAATGTTGAGTGTAAGGTACAGAGTGTAGAGTGTAGGGCATAGAGTGTAGAGTGTAGGGTATAGAGTTTAGGGTATAGAGTGTAGGGTATAGAGTGTAGGGTATACAGTGTAGGGTATAGAGTGTAGAGTGTAGGGTATAGAGTGTAGAGTGTAGGGTATAGAGTGTAGAGTGGAGGGCATAGAGTGTAGATTGTAGGGTATAGAGTGTAGGGTATAGAGTGTAGGGTATAGAGTGTAGGGTATAGAGTGTAGAGTGTAGGGTATAGAGGGTAGGCTACAGAGTGTAGGGTATAGAGTGTAGGGTAGAGAGTGTAGAGTGTAGGGTATAGAGTGTAGGGTATAGAGTGTAGGGTATAGAGTGTGGAGTGTAGGGATTAGAGTGTAGGGTACAGAGTGTAGGGTGTGGAGTGTAGGGTATAGAGTGTAGAGTGTAGGGTATAGAGTGTAGAGTGTAGGGTATAGAGTTTATGGTATAGAGTGTAGGGTGTAGAGTGTAGGGTATAGAGTGTAGGGTATAGAGTGTAGGGTATAGAGTGTAGGGTATAGAGTGTAGGGAATAGAGTGTAGACTGTAAGGTATAGAGTGTAGAGTGTAGGGTATAGAGTGTAGGGTATAGACTGTAGGGTATAGAGTGTAGGGTATAGAGTGTAGGGTATAGATTGTAGAGTGTAGGCTATAGAGTGTAGGGTATAGAGTGTAGAGTGTAGGGTATAGAGTGTAGGGTATAGAGTGTAGAGTGTAGGGTATAGTGTGTAGGGTATAGAGTGCAGGGTGTAGAGTGTAGGGTATAGAGTGTAGGGTATAGAGTGTAGAGTGTAGGGTATAGAGTGTATGCTATAGAGTGTATGGTGTAGAGTGTATGGTATAGAGTGTTGGGTATAGATTGTAGAGTGTATGGTATAGAGTGTAGGGTATAGAGTGTAGGGTATAGAGTGTATGTTATAGAGTGTATGGTATAGAGTGTAGGGTAGAGAGTGTAGAGTGTAGGGTATAGAGTGTAGGGTATAGAGTGTAGGGTATAGAGTGTAGAGTGTCGGGATTAGAGTGCAGGGTATAGAGTGTAGGATGTAGAGTGTAGGGTATAGAGTGTAGAGTGTAGGGTATAGAGTGTATGGTATAGAGTGTAGGGTATAGAGTGTAGGGTGTAGAGTGTAGGGTACAGAGTGTAGGGTATAGAGTGTAGGGTATAGAGTGTAGGGTGTAGAGTGTAGGGTATAGAGTGTATGGTATAGAGTGTAGGGTATAGAATATATGGTATAGAGTGTAGAGTGTAGGATATAGAGTGTAGGGTATAGAGTGTAGAGTGTAGGGTATAGAGTGTAGGGTATAGAGTGTAGGGTATAGAGTGTAGAGTGTAGGGATTAGAGTGTAGGGTATAGAGTGTAGGGTATAGAGTGTAGAGTGTAGGGTAGAGAGTGTAGGATATAGAGTGTAGAGTGTAGGGTATAGAGTGTAGGGTATAGAGTGTAGGGTATAGAGTGTAGGGTATAGAGTGTAGAGTGTAGGGTATAGAGTGTAGGGTATAGAGTGTAGGGTATAGAGTGTAGAGTGTAGGGTATAGAGTGTAGGGTATAGAGTGTAGGGTATAGAGTGTAGGGCATAGAGTGTAGGGTATAAGGTGTAGAGTGTAGAGTGTAGGGTATAGAGTGTAGGGTATAGAGTGTAGAGTGTAGGGTATAGAGTGTAGGGTATAGAGTGTAGGGTATAGAGTGTAGGGTATAGAGTGTAGAGTGTAGGGTATATCGTGTAGAGTGTCGGGTATAGAGTGTAGGGTATAGAGAGTAGGGTATAGAGTGTAGGGTATAGAGTGTAGAGTGTAGGGTGTAGAGTGTAGGGTATAGAGTGTATGGTATAGAGTGTAGGGTATAGAGTGTAGGGTGTAGAGTGTTGGGTATAGAGTGTAGGGTATAGAGTGTAGGGTATAGAGTGTAGGGTATAGAGTGTAGGGAATAGAGTGTAGAGTGTAAGGTATAGAGTGTAGAGTGTAGGGTATAGAGTGTAGGGTATAGAGTGTAGAGTGTAGGGATTAGAGTGTAGGGTATAGAGTGTAGGGTATAGTGTGTAGGGTATAGAGTGTAGAGTGTAGGGTATAGAGTGTAGAGTGTAGGGTATAGAGTGTAGGGTATAGAGTGTAGGGCATAGAGTGTAGGGTATAGAGTGTAGGGTATAGAGTGTAGAGTGTAGGGTATAGAGTGTAGGGTATAGAGTGTAGGGTATAGAGTGTAGAGTGTAGGGTATAGAGTGTAGGGTATAGAATGTAGGGTATAGAGTGTAGGGTATAGAGTGTAGGGCATAGAGTGTAGGGTATAGAGTGTAGGGTATAGAGTGTAGAGTGTAGGGTATAGAGTGTAGGGTATAGAGTGTAGGGTATAGAGTGTAGAGTGTGGGGCATAGAGTGTAGAGTGTAGGGTATAGAGTGTAGGGTATAGAGTGTAGGGTAGAGAGTGTAGGGTAGAGAGTGTAGAGTGTAGGGATTAGGGTGTAGGGTATAGAGTGTAGGGTGTAGAGTGTAGGGCATAGAGTGTAGAGTGTAGGGTATAGAGTGTATGGTATAGAGTGTAGAGTATAGAGTGTAGGGTGTAGAGTGTAGGGTATAGAGTGTAGGGTATAGAGTGTAGGGTATAGAGTGTAGGGAATAGAGTGTTGAGTGTAAGGTACATAGTGTAGAGTGTAGGGCATAGAGTGTAGAGTGTAGGGTATAGAGTGTAGGGTATAGAGTGTAGGGTATAGAGTGTAGGGTATACAGTGTAGGGTATAGAGTGTAGAGTGTAGGGTATAGAGTGTAGAGTGTAGGGTATAGAGTGTAGAGTGTAGGGCATAGAGTGTAGATTGTAGGGTATAGAGTGTAGGGTATAGAGTGTGGGGTATAGAGTGTAGGGTATAGAGTGTAGAGTGTAGGGTATAGAGTGTAGAGTGTAGGGTATAGAGTGTAGGGTACAGAGTGTAGGGTATAGAGTGTAGGGTAGAGAGTGTAGAGTGTAGGGTATAGAGTGTAGGGTATAGAGTGTAGGGTATAGAGTGTAGAGTGTAGGGATTAGAGTGTAGGGTATAGAGTGTAGGGTGTGGAGTGTAGGGTATAGAGTGTAGAGTGTAGGGTATAGAGTGTATGGTATAGAGTGAAGGGTATAGAGTGTAGGGTGTAGAGTGTAGGGTATAGAGTGTAGGGTATAGAGTGTAGGGTATAGAGTGTAGGGTATAGAGTGTAGGGAATAGAGTGTAGAGTGTAAGGTATAGAGTGTAGAGTGTAGGGTATAGACTGTAAGGTATAGAGTGTAGAGTGTAGGGATTAGAGTGTAGGGTATAGAGTGTAGGGTGTAGAGTGTAGGGCATAGAGTGTAGAGTGTAGGGTATAGAGTGTATGGTATAGAGTGTAGAGTATAGAGTGTAGGGTGTAGAGTGTAGGGTATAGAGTGTAGGGTATAGAGTGTAGGGTATAGAGTGTAGGGAATAGAGTGTTGAGTGTAAGGTATAGAGTGTAGAGTGTAGGGTATAGAGTGTAGGGTATAGAGTGTAGAGTGTAGGGATTAGAGTGTAGGGTATAGAGTGTAGGGTATAGTGTGTAGGGTATAGAGTGTAGAGTGTAGGGTATAGAGTGTAGAGTGTAGGGTATAGAGTGTAGGGTATAGAGTGTAGAGTGTAGGGTATAGAGTGTATGCTATAGAGTGTATGGTGTAGAGTGTATGGTATAGAGTGTAGGGTATACAGTGTAGAGTGTATGGTATAGAGTGTAGGGTGTAGAGTGTAGGGTATAGAGTGTATGTTATAGAGTGTAGGGTATAGAGTGTAGGGTAGAGAGTGAAGAGTGTAGGGTATAGAGTGTAGGGTATAGAGTGTAGGGTATAGAGTGTAGAGTGTAGGGATTAGAGTGTAGGGTATAGAGTGTAGGGTATAGAGTGTAGGGTGTAGAGTGTAGGGTATAGAGTGTAGGGTATAGAGTGTAGGGTATAGAGTGTAGGGAATAGAGTGTAGAGTGTGAGGTATAGAGTGTAGAGTATAGGGTATAGAGTGTAGGGTATAGAGTGTAGAGTGTAGGGATTAGAGTGTAGGGTATAGAGTGTAGGGTGTAGAGTGTAGGGTATAGAGTGTAGACTGTAGGGTATAGAGTGTATGGTATAGAGTGTAGGGTATAGAGTGTAGGGTGTAGCGTGTAGGGTATAGAGTGTAGGGTATAGAGTGTAGGGTATAGAGTGTAGGGAATCGAGTGTAGAGTGTAAGGTATAGAGTGTAGAGTGTAGGGTATAGAGTGTAGGGTTTAGACTGTAGGGTATAGAGTGTAGGGTATAGATTGTAGGCTATAGAGTGTAGGGTATAGAGTGTAGGGTATAGAGTGTAGAGTGTAGGGTATAGAGTGTAGGGTATAGAGTGTAGGGTATAGAGTGTAGGGTATAGAGTGTAGAGTGTAGGGTATAGTGTGTAGGGTATAGAGTGCAGGGTGTAGAGTGTAGGGTATAGAGTGTAGGGTATAGAGTGTATGGTGTAGAGTGTATGGTATAGAGTGTAGGGTATAGATTGTAGAGTGTATGGTATAGAGTGTAGGGTATAGAGTGTAGGGTATAGAGTGTATGTTATAGATTGTATGGTATAGAGTGTAGGGTAGAGAGTGTAGAGTGTAGGGTATAGAGTGTAGGGTATAGAGTGTAGGGTATAGAGTGTAGAGTGTCGGGATTAGAGTGTAGGGTATAGAGTGTAGGATGTAGAGTGTAGGGTATAGAGTGTAGAGTGTAGGGTATAGAGTGTATGGTATAGAGTGTAGGGTATAGAGTGTAGGGTGTAGAGTGTAGGGTATAGAGTGTAGGGTATAGAGTGTAGGGTATAGAGTGTAGGGTGTAGAGTGTAGGGTATAGAGTGTATGGTATAGAGTGTAGGGTATAGAATGTATGGTATAGAGTGTAGAGTGTAGGATATAGAGTGTAGGGTATAGAGTGTAGAGTGTAGGGTATAGAGTGTAGGGTATAGAGTGTAGGGTATAGAGTGTAGAGTGTAGGGATTAGAGTGTAGGGTATAGAGTGTAGGGTATAGAGTGTAGAGTGTAGGGTAGAGAGTGTAGGATATAGAGTGTAGAGTGTAGGGTATAGAGTGTAGGGTATAGAGTGTAGGGTATAGAGTGTAGGGTATAGAGTGTAGAGTGTAGGGTATAGAGTGTATGGTACAGAGTGTAGGGTATAGAGTGTAGAGTGTAGGGTATAGAGTGTAGGGTATAGAGTGTAGGGTATAGAGTGTCGGGCATAGAGTGTAGGGTATAGAGTGTAGGGTGTAGAGTGTAGGGTATAGAGTGTAGGGTATAGAGTGTAGAGTGTAGGGTATAGAGTGTAGGGTATAGAGTGTAGGGTATAGAGTGTAGGGTATAGAGTGTAGAGTGTAGGGTATAGCGTGTAGAGTGTCGGGTATAGAGTGTAGGGTATAGAGTGTAGGGTATAGAGTGTAGGGTATAGAGTGTAGGGTATAGAGTGTAGAGTGTAGGGTATAGAGTGTAGAGTGTAGGGTATAGAGTGTATGGTATAGAGTGTAGGGTATAGAATGTAGGGTGTAGAGTGTTGGGTATAGAGTGTAGGGTATAGAGTGTAGGGTATAGAGTGTAGGGAATAGAGTGTAGAGTGTAAGGTATAGAGTGTAGAGTGTAGGGCATAGAGTGTAGATTATAGGGTATAGAGTGTAGGGTATAGAGTGTAGGGTATAGAGTGTAGGGTATAGAGTGTAGAGTGTAGGGTAGAGAGTGTAGAGTGTAGGGTATAGAGTGTAGGGTATAGAGTGTAGGGTATAGACTGTAGAGTGTAGGGATTAGAGTGTAGGGTATAGAGTGTAGGGTGTGGAGTGTAGGGTATAGAGTGTAGAGTGTAGGGTATAGAGTGTAGGGTATAGAGTGTAGGGTATAGAGTGTAGGGTATAGAGTGTAGGGAATAGAGTGTAGAGTGTAAGGTATAGAGCGTAGAGTATAGGGTATAGAGTGTAGGGTATAGAGTGTAGGGTATAGAGTGTAGGGTATAGAGTGTAGGGAATAGAGTGTAGAGTGTAAGGTATAGAGTGTAGAGTGTAGGGTATAGAGTGTAGAGTGTAGGGTATAGAGTGTATGGTACAGAGTGTAGGGTATAGAGTGTAGAGTGTAGGGTATAGAGTGTAGGGTATAGAGTGTAGGGTATAGAGTGTCGGGCATAGAGTGTAGGGTATAGAGTGTAGGGTGTAGAGTGTAGGGTATAGAGTGTAGGGTATAGAGTGTAGAGTGTAGGGTATAGAGTGTAGGGTATAGAGTGTAGGGTATAGAGTGTAGGGTATAGAGTGTAGAGTGTAGGGTATAGCGTGTAGAGTGTCGGGTATAGAGTGTAGGGTATAGAGTGTAGGGTATAGAGTGTAGGGTATAGAGTGTAGGGTATAGAGTGTAGAGTGTAGGGTATAGAGTGTAGAGTGTAGGGTATAGAGTGTATGGTATAGAGTGTAGGGTATAGAATGTAGGGTGTAGAGTGTTGGGTATAGAGTGTAGGGTATAGAGTGTAGGGTATAGAGTGTAGGGAATAGAGTGTAGAGTGTAAGGTATAGAGTGTAGAGTGTAGGGCATAGAGTGTAGATTATAGGGTATAGAGTGTAGGGTATAGAGTGTAGGGTATAGAGTGTAGGGTATAGAGTGTAGAGTGTAGGGTAGAGAGTGTAGAGTGTAGGGTATAGAGTGTAGGGTATAGAGTGTAGGGTATAGACTGTAGAGTGTAGGGATTAGAGTGTAGGGTATAGAGTGTAGGGTGTGGAGTGTAGGGTATAGAGTGTAGAGTGTAGGGTATAGAGTGTAGGGTATAGAGTGTAGGGTATAGAGTGTAGGGTATAGAGTGTAGGGAATAGAGTGTAGAGTGTAAGGTATAGAGCGTAGAGTATAGGGTATAGAGTGTAGGGTATAGAGTGTAGGGTATAGAGTGTAGGGTATAGAGTGTAGGGAATAGAGTGTAGAGTGTAAGGTATAGAGTGTAGAGTGTAGGGTATAGAGTGTAAGGTATAGAGTGTAGAGTGTAGGGATTAGAGTGTAGGGTATAGAGTGTAGGGTGTAGAGTGTAGGGCATAGAGTGTAGAGTGTAGGGTATAGAGTGTATGGTATAGAGTGTAGAGTATAGAGTGTAGGGTGTAGAGTGTAGGGTATAGAGTGTAGGGTATAGAGTGTAGGGTATAGAGTGTAGGGAATAGAGTGTAGAGTGTAAGGTATAGAGTGTAGAGTGTAGGGTATAGAGTGTAGGGTATAGAGTGTAGAGTGTAGGGATTAGAGTGTAGGGTATAGAGTGTAGGGTATAGAGTGTAGAGTGTAGGGTATAGATTGTATGCTATAGAGTGTATGGTGTAGAGTGTATGGTATAGAGTGTAGGGTATACAGTGTAGAGTGTATGGTATAGAGTGTAGGGTGTAGAGTGTAGGGTATAGAGTGTATGTTATAGAGTGTAGGGTATAGAGTGTAGGGTAGAGAGTGTAGAGTGTAGGGTATAGAGTGTAGGGTATAGAGTGTAGGGTATAGAGTGTAGAGTGTAGGGATTAGAGTGTAGGGTATAGAGTGTAGTGTGTAGAATGTAGGGTATAGAGTGTAGAGTGTAGGGTATAGAGTGTATGGTATAGAGTGTAGGGTATAGAGTGTAGGGTGTAGAGTGTAGGGTATAGAGTGTAGGGTATAGAGTGTAGGGTATAGAGTGTAGGGAATAGAGTGTAGAGTGTAAGGTATAGAGTGTAGAGTATAGGGTATAGAGTGTAGGGTATAGAGTGTAGAGTGTAGGGATTAGAGTGTAGGGTATAGAGTGTAGGGTGTAGAGTGTAGGGTATAGAGTGTAGAGTGTAGGGTATAGAGTGTATGGTATAGAGTGTAGGGTATAGAGTGTAGGGTGTAGAGTGTAGGGTATAGAGTGTAGGGTATAGAGTGTAGGGTATAGAGTGTAGGGTATAGAGTGTAGGGAATCGAGTGTAGAGTGTAAGGTATAGAGTGTAGAGTGTAGGGTATAGAGTGTAGGGTATAGACTGTAGGGTATAGAGTGTAGGGTATAGATTGTAGGCTATAGAGTGTAGGGTATAGAGTGTAGGGTATAGAGTGTAGGGTATAGAGTGTAGGGTATAGAGTGTAGAGTGTAGGGTATAGTGTGTAGGGTATAGAGTGCAGGGTGTAGAGTGTAGGGTATAGAGTGTAGGGTATAGAGTGTAGAGTGTAGGGTATAGAGTGTATGCTATAGAGTGTATGGTGTAGAGTGTATGGTAAAGAGTGTAGGGTATAGAGTGTAGAGTGTAGGGTATAGAGTGTATGTTATAGAGTGTAGGGTATAGAGTGTAGAGTGTAGGGTATAGAGTTTAGAGTGTAGGGTATAGAGTGTAGGGTATAGAGTGTAAGGTATAGAGTGTAGGGTGTAGAGTGTAGGGTATAGATTGTAGGGTATAGAGTGTAGGGTATAGAGTGTACGGTATAGAGTGTAGGGTATAAAGTGTATGGTATAGAGTGTAGGGTATAGAGTGTAGGGTATAGAGTGTAGGGTATAAAGTGTAGAGTGTAGGGTATAGCTTGTAGAGTGTAGGGTATAGAGTGTAGGGTATAGAGTGTAGGGTATAGAGTGTAGGGTATAGAGTGTAGAGTGTAGGGTATAGAGTGTATGGTATAGAGTGTAGGGTATAGAGTGTAGGGTGTAGAGTGTTGGGTATAGAGTGTAGGGTATAGAGTGTAGGGTATAGAGTGTAGGGTATAGAGTGTAGGGAATAGAGTGTAGAGTGTAAGGTATAGAGTGTAGAGTGTAGGGTATAGAGTGTAGGGTATAGAGTGTAGGGTATAGAGTGTAGAGTGTAGGGTAAAGAGTGTAGAGTGTAGGGTATAGAGTGTAGGGTATAGAGTGTAGGGTATAGAGTGTAGGGTAGAGTGCGTAGAGTGTAGGGTATAGAGTGTAGGGTATAGAGTGTAGGGTATAGAGTGTAGAGTGTAGGGATTAGAGTGTAGGGTATAGAGTGTAGGGTGTAGAGTGTAGGGTATAGAGTGTAGAGTGTAGTGTATAGAGTGTATGGTATAGAGTGTAGGGTGTAGAGTGTAGGGTATAGAGTGTAGGGTATAGAGTGTAGGGTATAGAGTGTAGGGAATAGAGTGTAGAGTGTAAGGTATAGAGTGTAGAGTGTAGGGTATAGAGTGTAGAGTGAAGGGATTAGAGTGTAGGGTATTTAGTGTAGGGTGTAGAGTGTAGGGTATAGAGTGTAGAGTGTAGGGTATAGAGTGTATGGTATAGAGTGTAGGGTATAGAGTGTAGGGTGTAGAGTGTAGGGTATAGAGTGTAGGGTATAGAGTGTAGGGTATAGAGTGTAGGGAATAGAGTGTAGAGTGTAAGGTATAGAGTGTAGAGTGTAGGGTATAGAGTGTAGGGTATAGACTGTAGGGTATAGAGTGTAGGGTATAGAGTGTAGGGTATAGATTGTAGAGTGTAGGCTATAGAGTGTAGGGTATAGAGTGTAGAGTGTAGGGTATAGAGTGTAGGGTATAGAGTGTAGGGTATAGTGTGTAGGGTATAGAGTGCAGGGTGTAGAGTGTAGGGTATAGAGTGTAGGGTATAGAGTGTAGAGTGTAGGGTATAGAGTGTACGCAATAGAGTGTATGGTGTAGAGTGTATGGTATAGAGTGTAGGGTATAGATTGTAGAGTGTATGGTATAGAGTGTAGGGTATAGAGTGTAGGGTATAGAGTGTATGTTATAGAGTGTAGGGTATAGAGTGTAGGGTAGAGAGTGTAGAGTGTAGGGTATAGAGTGTAGGGTATAGAGTGTAGGGTATAGATTGTAGAGTGTAGGCTATAGAGTGTAGGGTATAGAGTGTAGAGTGTCGGGATTAGAGTGTAGGGTATAGAGTGTGGGATGTAGAGTGTAGGGTATAGAGTGTAGAGTGTAGGATATAGAGTGTATGGTATAGAGTGTAGGGTATACAGTGTAGGGTGTAGAGTGTAGGGTATAGAGTGTAGGGAATAGAGTGTAGGGTATAGAGTGTAGGGTATAGAGTGTAGGGTGTAGAGTGTAGGGTATAGAGTGTATGGTATAGAGTGTAGGGTATAGAATGTATGGTATAGAGTGTAGAGTGTAGGATATAGAGTGTAGGGTATAGAGTGTAGAGTGTAGGGTATAGAGTGTAGGGTATAGAGTGTAGGGTATAGAGTGTAGAGTGTAGGGATTAGAGTGTAGGGTATAGAGTGTAGGGTATAGAGTGTAGAGTGTAGGGTAGAGAGTGTAGGATATAGAGTGTAGGGTATAGAGTGTAGGGTATAGAGTGTAGGGTATAGAGTGTAGAGTGTAGGGTATAGAGTGTAGGGTATAGAGTGTAGGGTATAGAGTGTAGGGCATAGAGTGTAGGGTATAGAGTGTAGGGTGTAGAGTGTAGGGTATAGAGTGTAGGGTATAGAGTGTAGAGTGTAGGGTATAGAGTGTAGGGTATAGAGTGTAGGGTATAGAGTGTAGGGTATAGAGTGTAGAGTGTAGGGTATAGCGTGTAGAGTGTCGGGTATAGAGTGTAGGGTATAGAGTGTAGGGTATAGAGTGTAGAGTGTAGGGTATAGAGTGTAGAGTGTAGGGTATAGAGTGTATGGTATAGAGTGTAGGGTATAGAGTGTAGGGTGTAGAGCGTTGGGTATAGAGTGTAGGGTATAGAGTGTAGGGTATAGAGTGTAGGGTATAGAGTGTAGGGTATAGAGTGTAGAGTGTAGGGATTAGAGTGTAGGGTATAGAGTGTAGGGTATAGTGTGCAGGGTATAGAGTGTAGAGTGTAGGGTATAGAGTGTAGAGTGTAGGGTATAGAGTGTAGGGTATAGAATGTAGGGTATAGAGTGTAGGGCATAGAGTGTAGGGTATAGAGTGTAGGGTATAGAGTGTAGAGTGTAGGGTATAGAGTGTAGGGTATAGAGTGTAGGGTATAGAGTGTATAGTGTAGGGTATAGAGTGTAGGGTATAGAGTGTAGGGTATAGAGTGTAGGGTATAGAGTGTAGGGCATAGAGTGTAGGGTATAGAGTGTAGGGTATAGAGTGTAGAGTGTAGGGTATAGAGTGTAGGGTATAGAGTGTAGGGTATAGAGTGTAGAGTGTAGGGCATAGAGTGTAGAGTGTAGGGTATAGAGTGTAGGGTATAGAGTGTAGGGTAGAGAGTGTAGGGTAGAGAGTGTAGAGTGTAGGGATTAGAGTGTAGGGTATAGAGTGTAGGGTGTAGAGTGTAGGGCATAGAGTGTAGAGTGTAGGGTATAGAGTGTATGGTATAGAGTGTAGAGTATAGAGTGTAGGGTGTAGGGATTAGAGTGTAGGGTATAGAGTGTAGGGTGTAGAGTGTATGGTATAGAGTGTAGAGTGTAGTGTATAGAGTGTATGGTATAGAGTGTAGGGTGTAGAGTGTAGGGTATAGAGTGTAGGGTATAGAGTGTAGGGTATAGAGTGTAGGGAATAGAGTGTAGAGTGTAAGGTATAGAGTGTAGAGTGTAGGGTATAGAGTGTAGAGTGAAGGGATTAGAGTGTAGGGTATAGAGTGTAGGGTGTAGAGTGTAGGGTATAGAGTGTAGAGTGTAGGGTATAGAGTGTATGGTATAGAGTGTAGGGTATAGAGTGTAGGGTGTAGAGTGTAGGGTATAGAGTGTAGGGTATAGAGTGTAGGGTATAGAGTGTAGGGAATAGAGTGTAGAGTGTAAGGTATAGAGTGTAGAGTGTAGGGTATAGAGTGTAGGGTATAGACTGTAGGGTATAGAGTGTAGGGTATAGAGTGTAGGGTATAGATTGTAGAGTGTAGGCTATAGAGTGTAGGGTATAGAGTGTAGAGTGTAGGTTATAGAGTGTAGGGTATAGAGTGTAGGGTATAGTGTGTAGGGTATAGAGTGCAGGGTGTAGAGTGTAGGGTATAGAGTGTAGGGTATAGAGTGTAGAGTGTAGGGTATAGAGTGTACGCAATAGAGTGTATGGTGTAGAGTGTATGGTATAGAGTGTAGGGTATAGATTGTAGAGTGTATGGTATAGAGTGTAGGGTATAGAGTGTAGGGTATAGAGTGTATGTTATAGAGTGTAGGGTATAGAGTGTAGGGTAGAGAGTGTAGAGTGTAGGGTATAGAGTGTAGGGTATAGAGTGTAGGGTATAGATTGTAGAGTGTAGGCTATAGAGTGTAGGGTATAGAGTGTAGAGTGTCGGGATTAGAGTGTAGGGTATAGAGTGTGGGATGTAGAGTGTAGGGTATAGAGTGTAGAGTGTAGGATATAGAGTGTATGGTATAGAGTGTAGGGTATAGAGTGTAGGGTGTAGAGTGTAGGGTATAGAGTGTAGGGAATAGAGTGTAGGGTATAGAGTGTAGGGTATAGAGTGTAGGGTGTAGAGTGTAGGGTATAGAGTGTATGGTATAGAGTGTAGGGTATAGAATGTATGGTATAGAGTGTAGAGTGTAGGATATAGAGTGTAGGGTATAGAGTGTAGAGTGTAGGGTATAGAGTGTAGGGTATAGAGTGTAGGGTATAGAGTGTAGAGTGTAGGGATTAGAGTGTAGGGTATAGAGTGTAGGGTATAGAGTGTAGAGTGTAGGGTAGAGAGTGTAGGATATAGAGTGTAGGGTATAGAGTGTAGGGTATAGAGTGTAGGGTATAGAGTGTAGAGTGTAGGGTATAGAGTGTAGGGTATAGAGTGTAGGGTATAGAGTGTAGAGTGTAGAGTGTAGGGTATAGAGTGTAGAGTGTAGGGTATAGAGTGTAGGGTATAGAGTGTAGGGTATAGAGTGTAGGGTATAGAGTGTAGAGTGTAGGGTATAGTGTGTAGGGTATAGAGTGCAGGGTGTAGAGTGTAGGGTATAGAGTGTAGGGTATAGAGTGTATGGTGTAGAGTGTATGGTATAGAGTGTAGGGTATAGATTGTAGAGTGTATGGTATAGAGTGTAGGGTATAGAGTGTAGGGTATAGAGTGTATGTTATAGATTGTATGGTATAGAGTGTAGGGTAGAGAGTGTAGAGTGTAGGGTATAGAGTGTAGGGTATAGAGTGTAGGGTATAGAGTGTAGAGTGTCGGGATTAGAGTGTAGGGTATAGAGTGTAGGATGTAGAGTGTAGGGTATAGAGTGTAGAGTGTAGGGTATAGAGTGTATGGTATAGAGTGTAGGGTATAGAGTGTAGGGTGTAGAGTGTAGGGTATAGAGTGTAGGGTATAGAGTGTAGGGTATAGAGTGTAGGGTGTAGAGTGTAGGGTATAGAGTGTATGGTATAGAGTGTAGGGTATAGAATGTATGGTATAGAGTGTAGAGTGTAGGATATAGAGTGTAGGGTATAGAGTGTAGAGTGTAGGGTATAGAGTGTAGGGTATAGAGTGTAGGGTATAGAGTGTAGAGTGTAGGGATTAGAGTGTAGGGTATAGAGTGTAGGGTATAGAGTGTAGAGTGTAGGGTAGAGAGTGTAGGATATAGAGTGTAGAGTGTAGGGTATAGAGTGTAGGGTATAGAGTGTAGGGTATAGAGTGTAGGGTATAGAGTGTAGAGTGTAGGGTATAGAGTGTATGGTACAGAGTGTAGGGTATAGAGTGTAGAGTGTAGGGTATAGAGTGTAGGGTATAGAGTGTAGGGTATAGAGTGTAGGGCATAGAGTGTAGGGTATAGAGTGTAGGGTGTAGAGTGTAGGGTATAGAGTGTAGGGTATAGAGTGTAGAGTGTAGGGTATAGAGTGTAGGGTATAGAGTGTAGGGTATAGAGTGTAGGGTATAGAGTGTAGAGTGTAGGGTATAGCGTGTAGAGTGTCGGGTATAGAGTGTAGGGTATAGAGTGTAGGGTATAGAGTGTAGGGTATAGAGTGTAGGGTATAGAGTGTAGAGTGTAGGGTATAGAGTGTAGAGTGTAGGGTATAGAGTGTATGGTATAGAGTGTAGGGTATAGAATGTAGGGTGTAGAGTGTTGGGTATAGAGTGTAGGGTATAGAGTGTAGGGTATAGAGTGTAGGGAATAGAGTGTAGAGTGTAAGGTATAGAGTGTAGAGTGTAGGGCATAGAGTGTAGATTATAGGGTATAGAGTGTAGGGTATAGAGTGTAGGGTATAGAGTGTAGGGTATAGAGTGTAGAGTGTAGGGTAGAGAGTGTAGAGTGTAGGGTATAGAGTGTAGGGTATAGAGTGTAGGGTATAGACTGTAGAGTGTAGGGATTAGAGTGTAGGGTATAGAGTGTAGGGTGTGGAGTGTAGGGTATAGAGTGTAGAGTGTAGGGTATAGAGTGTAGGGTATAGAGTGTAGGGTATAGAGTGTAGGGTATAGAGTGTAGGGAATAGAGTGTAGAGTGTAAGGTATAGAGCGTAGAGTATAGGGTATAGAGTGTAGGGTATAGAGTGTAGGGTATAGAGTGTAGGGTATAGAGTGTAGGGAATAGAGTGTAGAGTGTAAGGTATAGAGTGTAGAGTGTAGGGTATAGAGTGTAAGGTATAGAGTGTAGAGTGTAGGGATTAGAGTGTAGGGTATAGAGTGTAGGGTGTAGAGTGTAGGGCATAGAGTGTAGAGTGTAGGGTATAGAGTGTATGGTATAGAGTGTAGAGTATAGAGTGTAGGGTGTAGAGTGTAGGGTATAGAGTGTAGGGTATAGAGTGTAGGGTATAGAGTGTAGGGAATAGAGTGTAGAGTGTAAGGTATAGAGTGTAGAGTGTAGGGTATAGAGTGTAGGGTATAGAGTGTAGAGTGTAGGGATTAGAGTGTAGGGTATAGAGTGTAGGGTATAGAGTGTAGAGTGTAGGGTATAGATTGTATGCTATAGAGTGTATGGTGTAGAGTGTATGGTATAGAGTGTAGGGTATACAGTGTAGAGTGTATGGTATAGAGTGTAGGGTGTAGAGTGTAGGGTATAGAGTGTATGTTATAGAGTGTAGGGTATAGAGTGTAGGGTAGAGAGTGTAGAGTGTAGGGTATAGAGTGTAGGGTATAGAGTGTAGGGTATAGAGTGTAGAGTGTAGGGATTAGAGTGTAGGGTATAGAGTGTAGTGTGTAGAATGTAGGGTATAGAGTGTAGAGTGTAGGGTATAGAGTGTATGGTATAGAGTGTAGGGTATAGAGTGTAGGGTGTAGAGTGTAGGGTATAGAGTGTAGGGTATAGAGTGTAGGGTATAGAGTGTAGGGAATAGAGTGTAGAGTGTAAGGTATAGAGTGTAGAGTATAGGGTATAGAGTGTAGGGTATAGAGTGTAGAGTGTAGGGATTAGAGTGTAGGGTATAGAGTGTAGGGTGTAGAGTGTAGGGTATAGAGTGTAGAGTGTAGGGTATAGAGTGTATGGTATAGAGTGTAGGGTATAGAGTGTAGGGTGTAGAGTGTAGGGTATAGAGTGTAGGGTATAGAGTGTAGGGTATAGAGTGTAGGGTATAGAGTGTAGGGAATCGAGTGTAGAGTGTAAGGTATAGAGTGTAGAGTGTAGGGTATAGAGTGTAGGGTATAGACTGTAGGGTATAGAGTGTAGGGTATAGATTGTAGGCTATAGAGTGTAGGGTATAGAGTGTAGGGTATAGAGTGTAGGGTATAGAGTGTAGGGTATAGAGTGTAGAGTGTAGGGTATAGTGTGTAGGGTATAGAGTGCAGGGTGTAGAGTGTAGGGTATAGAGTGTAGGGTATAGAGTGTAGAGTGTAGGGTATAGAGTGTATGCTATAGAGTGTATGGTGTAGAGTGTATGGTAAAGAGTGTAGGGTATAGAGTGTAGAGTGTAGGGTATAGAGTGTATGTTATAGAGTGTAGGGTATAGAGTGTAGAGTGTAGGGTATAGAGTTTAGAGTGTAGGGTATAGAGTGTAGGGTATAGAGTGTAAGGTATAGAGTGTAGGGTGTAGAGTGTAGGGTATAGATTGTAGGGTATAGAGTGTAGGGTATAGAGTGTACGGTATAGAGTGTAGGGTATAAAGTGTATGGTATAGAGTGTAGGGTATAGAGTGTAGGGTATAGAGTGTAGGGTATAAAGTGTAGAGTGTAGGGTATAGCTTGTAGAGTGTAGGGTATAGAGTGTAGGGTATAGAGTGTAGGGTATAGAGTGTAGGGTATAGAGTGTAGAGTGTAGGGTATAGAGTGTATGGTATAGAGTGTAGGGTATAGAGTGTAGGGTGTAGAGTGTTGGGTATAGAGTGTAGGGTATAGAGTGTAGGGTATAGAGTGTAGGGTATAGAGTGTAGGGAATAGAGTGTAGAGTGTAAGGTATAGAGTGTAGAGTGTAGGGTATAGAGTGTAGGGTATAGAGTGTAGGGTATAGAGTGTAGAGTGTAGGGTAAAGAGTGTAGAGTGTAGGGTATAGAGTGTAGGGTATAGAGTGTAGGGTATAGAGTGTAGGGTAGAGTGCGTAGAGTGTAGGGTATAGAGTGTAGGGTATAGAGTGTAGGGTATAGAGTGTAGAGTGTAGGGATTAGAGTGTAGGGTATAGAGTGTAGGGTGTAGAGTGTAGGGTATAGAGTGTAGAGTGTAGTGTATAGAGTGTATGGTATAGAGTGTAGGGTGTAGAGTGTAGGGTATAGAGTGTAGGGTATAGAGTGTAGGGTATAGAGTGTAGGGAATAGAGTGTAGAGTGTAAGGTATAGAGTGTAGAGTGTAGGGTATAGAGTGTAGAGTGAAGGGATTAGAGTGTAGGGTATTTAGTGTAGGGTGTAGAGTGTAGGGTATAGAGTGTAGAGTGTAGGGTATAGAGTGTATGGTATAGAGTGTAGGGTATAGAGTGTAGGGTGTAGAGTGTAGGGTATAGAGTGTAGGGTATAGAGTGTAGGGTATAGAGTGTAGGGAATAGAGTGTAGAGTGTAAGGTATAGAGTGTAGAGTGTAGGGTATAGAGTGTAGGGTATAGACTGTAGGGTATAGAGTGTAGGGTATAGAGTGTAGGGTATAGATTGTAGAGTGTAGGCTATAGAGTGTAGGGTATAGAGTGTAGAGTGTAGGGTATAGAGTGTAGGGTATAGAGTGTAGGGTATAGTGTGTAGGGTATAGAGTGCAGGGTGTAGAGTGTAGGGTATAGAGTGTAGGGTATAGAGTGTAGAGTGTAGGGTATAGAGTGTACGCAATAGAGTGTATGGTGTAGAGTGTATGGTATAGAGTGTAGGGTATAGATTGTAGAGTGTATGGTATAGAGTGTAGGGTATAGAGTGTAGGGTATAGAGTGTATGTTATAGAGTGTAGGGTATAGAGTGTAGGGTAGAGAGTGTAGAGTGTAGGGTATAGAGTGTAGGGTATAGAGTGTAGGGTATAGATTGTAGAGTGTAGGCTATAGAGTGTAGGGTATAGAGTGTAGAGTGTCGGGATTAGAGTGTAGGGTATAGAGTGTGGGATGTAGAGTGTAGGGTATAGAGTGTAGAGTGTAGGATATAGAGTGTATGGTATAGAGTGTAGGGTATACAGTGTAGGGTGTAGAGTGTAGGGTATAGAGTGTAGGGAATAGAGTGTAGGGTATAGAGTGTAGGGTATAGAGTGTAGGGTGTAGAGTGTAGGGTATAGAGTGTATGGTATAGAGTGTAGGGTATAGAATGTATGGTATAGAGTGTAGAGTGTAGGATATAGAGTGTAGGGTATAGAGTGTAGAGTGTAGGGTATAGAGTGTAGGGTATAGAGTGTAGGGTATAGAGTGTAGAGTGTAGGGATTAGAGTGTAGGGTATAGAGTGTAGGGTATAGAGTGTAGAGTGTAGGGTAGAGAGTGTAGGATATAGAGTGTAGGGTATAGAGTGTAGGGTATAGAGTGTAGGGTATAGAGTGTAGAGTGTAGGGTATAGAGTGTAGGGTATAGAGTGTAGGGTATAGAGTGTAGGGCATAGAGTGTAGGGTATAGAGTGTAGGGTGTAGAGTGTAGGGTATAGAGTGTAGGGTATAGAGTGTAGAGTGTAGGGTATAGAGTGTAGGGTATAGAGTGTAGGGTATAGAGTGTAGGGTATAGAGTGTAGAGTGTAGGGTATAGCGTGTAGAGTGTCGGGTATAGAGTGTAGGGTATAGAGTGTAGGGTATAGAGTGTAGAGTGTAGGGTATAGAGTGTAGAGTGTAGGGTATAGAGTGTATGGTATAGAGTGTAGGGTATAGAGTGTAGGGTGTAGAGCGTTGGGTATAGAGTGTAGGGTATAGAGTGTAGGGTATAGAGTGTAGGGTATAGAGTGTAGGGTATAGAGTGTAGAGTGTAGGGATTAGAGTGTAGGGTATAGAGTGTAGGGTATAGTGTGCAGGGTATAGAGTGTAGAGTGTAGGGTATAGAGTGTAGAGTGTAGGGTATAGAGTGTAGGGTATAGAATGTAGGGTATAGAGTGTAGGGCATAGAGTGTAGGGTATAGAGTGTAGGGTATAGAGTGTAGAGTGTAGGGTATAGAGTGTAGGGTATAGAGTGTAGGGTATAGAGTGTATAGTGTAGGGTATAGAGTGTAGGGTATAGAGTGTAGGGAATCGAGTGTAGAGTGTAAGGTATAGAGTGTAGAGTGTAGGGTATAGAGTGTAGGGTATAGACTGTAGGGTATAGAGTGTAGGGTATAGATTGTAGGCTATAGAGTGTAGGGTATAGAGTGTAGGGTATAGAGTGTAGGGTATAGAGTGTAGGGTATAGAGTGTAGAGTGTAGGGTATAGTGTGTAGGGTATAGAGTGCAGGGTGTAGAGTGTAGGGTATAGAGTGTAGGGTATAGAGTGTAGAGTGTAGGGTATAGAGTGTATGCTATAGAGTGTATGGTGTAGAGTGTATGGTAAAGAGTGTAGGGTATAGAGTGTAGAGTGTAGGGTATAGAGTGTATGTTATAGAGTGTAGGGTATAGAGTGTAGAGTGTAGGGTATAGAGTTTAGAGTGTAGGGTATAGAGTGTAGGGTATAGAGTGTAAGGTATAGAGTGTAGGGTGTAGAGTGTAGGGTATAGATTGTAGGGTATAGAGTGTAGGGTATAGAGTGTACGGTATAGAGTGTAGGGTATAAAGTGTATGGTATAGAGTGTAGGGTATAGAGTGTAGGGTATAGAGTGTAGGGTATAAAGTGTAGAGTGTAGGGTATAGCTTGTAGAGTGTAGGGTATAGAGTGTAGGGTATAGAGTGTAGGGTATAGAGTGTAGGGTATAGAGTGTAGAGTGTAGGGTATAGAGTGTATGGTATAGAGTGTAGGGTATAGAGTGTAGGGTGTAGAGTGTTGGGTATAGAGTGTAGGGTATAGAGTGTAGGGTATAGAGTGTAGGGTATAGAGTGTAGGGAATAGAGTGTAGAGTGTAAGGTATAGAGTGTAGAGTGTAGGGTATAGAGTGTAGGGTATAGAGTGTAGGGTATAGAGTGTAGAGTGTAGGGTAAAGAGTGTAGAGTGTAGGGTATAGAGTGTAGGGTATAGAGTGTAGGGTATAGAGTGTAGGGTAGAGTGCGTAGAGTGTAGGGTATAGAGTGTAGGGTATAGAGTGTAGGGTATAGAGTGTAGAGTGTAGGGATTAGAGTGTAGGGTATAGAGTGTAGGGTGTAGAGTGTAGGGTATAGAGTGTAGAGTGTAGTGTATAGAGTGTATGGTATAGAGTGTAGGGTGTAGAGTGTAGGGTATAGAGTGTAGGGTATAGAGTGTAGGGTATAGAGTGTAGGGAATAGAGTGTAGAGTGTAAGGTATAGAGTGTAGAGTGTAGGGTATAGAGTGTAGAGTGAAGGGATTAGAGTGTAGGGTATTTAGTGTAGGGTGTAGAGTGTAGGGTATAGAGTGTAGAGTGTAGGGTATAGAGTGTATGGTATAGAGTGTAGGGTATAGAGTGTAGGGTGTAGAGTGTAGGGTATAGAGTGTAGGGTATAGAGTGTAGGGTATAGAGTGTAGGGAATAGAGTGTAGAGTGTAAGGTATAGAGTGTAGAGTGTAGGGTATAGAGTGTAGGGTATAGACTGTAGGGTATAGAGTGTAGGGTATAGAGTGTAGGGTATAGATTGTAGAGTGTAGGCTATAGAGTGTAGGGTATAGAGTGTAGAGTGTAGGGTATAGAGTGTAGGGTATAGAGTGTAGGGTATAGTGTGTAGGGTATAGAGTGCAGGGTGTAGAGTGTAGGGTATAGAGTGTAGGGTATAGAGTGTAGAGTGTAGGGTATAGAGTGTACGCAATAGAGTGTATGGTGTAGAGTGTATGGTATAGAGTGTAGGGTATAGATTGTAGAGTGTATGGTATAGAGTGTAGGGTATAGAGTGTAGGGTATAGAGTGTATGTTATAGAGTGTAGGGTATAGAGTGTAGGGTAGAGAGTGTAGAGTGTAGGGTATAGAGTGTAGGGTATAGAGTGTAGGGTATAGATTGTAGAGTGTAGGCTATAGAGTGTAGGGTATAGAGTGTAGAGTGTCGGGATTAGAGTGTAGGGTATAGAGTGTGGGATGTAGAGTGTAGGGTATAGAGTGTAGAGTGTAGGATATAGAGTGTATGGTATAGAGTGTAGGGTATACAGTGTAGGGTGTAGAGTGTAGGGTATAGAGTGTAGGGAATAGAGTGTAGGGTATAGAGTGTAGGGTATAGAGTGTAGGGTGTAGAGTGTAGGGTATAGAGTGTATGGTATAGAGTGTAGGGTATAGAATGTATGGTATAGAGTGTAGAGTGTAGGATATAGAGTGTAGGGTATAGAGTGTAGAGTGTAGGGTATAGAGTGTAGGGTATAGAGTGTAGGGTATAGAGTGTAGAGTGTAGGGATTAGAGTGTAGGGTATAGAGTGTAGGGTATAGAGTGTAGAGTGTAGGGTAGAGAGTGTAGGATATAGAGTGTAGGGTATAGAGTGTAGGGTATAGAGTGTAGGGTATAGAGTGTAGAGTGTAGGGTATAGAGTGTAGGGTATAGAGTGTAGGGTATAGAGTGTAGGGCATAGAGTGTAGGGTATAGAGTGTAGGGTGTAGAGTGTAGGGTATAGAGTGTAGGGTATAGAGTGTAGAGTGTAGGGTATAGAGTGTAGGGTATAGAGTGTAGGGTATAGAGTGTAGGGTATAGAGTGTAGAGTGTAGGGTATAGCGTGTAGAGTGTCGGGTATAGAGTGTAGGGTATAGAGTGTAGGGTATAGAGTGTAGAGTGTAGGGTATAGAGTGTAGAGTGTAGGGTATAGAGTGTATGGTATAGAGTGTAGGGTATAGAGTGTAGGGTGTAGAGCGTTGGGTATAGAGTGTAGGGTATAGAGTGTAGGGTATAGAGTGTAGGGTATAGAGTGTAGGGTATAGAGTGTAGAGTGTAGGGATTAGAGTGTAGGGTATAGAGTGTAGGGTATAGTGTGCAGGGTATAGAGTGTAGAGTGTAGGGTATAGAGTGTAGAGTGTAGGGTATAGAGTGTAGGGTATAGAATGTAGGGTATAGAGTGTAGGGCATAGAGTGTAGGGTATAGAGTGTAGGGTATAGAGTGTAGAGTGTAGGGTATAGAGTGTAGGGTATAGAGTGTAGGGTATAGAGTGTATAGTGTAGGGTATAGAGTGTAGGGTATAGAGTGTAGGGTATAGAGTGTAGGGTATAGAGTGTAGGGCATAGAGTGTAGGGTATAGAGTGTAGGGTATAGAGTGTAGAGTGTAGGGTATAGAGTGTAGGGTATAGAGTGTAGGGTATAGAGTGTAGAGTGTAGGGCATAGAGTGTAGAGTGTAGGGTATAGAGTGTAGGGTATAGAGTGTAGGGTAGAGAGTGTAGGGTAGAGAGTGTAGAGTGTAGGGATTAGAGTGTAGGGTATAGAGTGTAGGGTGTAGAGTGTAGGGCATAGAGTGTAGAGTGTAGGGTATAGAGTGTATGGTATAGAGTGTAGAGTATAGAGTGTAGGGTGTAGGGATTAGAGTGTAGGGTATAGAGTGTAGGGTGTAGAGTGTAGGGTATAGAGTGTAGAGTGTAGTGTATAGAGTGTATGGTATAGAGTGTAGGGTGTAGAGTGTAGGGTATAGAGTGTAGGGTATAGAGTGTAGGGTATAGAGTGTAGGGAATAGAGTGTAGAGTGTAAGGTATAGAGTGTAGAGTGTAGGGTATAGAGTGTAGAGTGAAGGGATTAGAGTGTAGGGTATAGAGTGTAGGGTGTAGAGTGTAGGGTATAGAGTGTAGAGTGTAGGGTATAGAGTGTATGGTATAGAGTGTAGGGTATAGAGTGTAGGGTGTAGAGTGTAGGGTATAGAGTGTAGGGTATAGAGTGTAGGGTATAGAGTGTAGGGAATAGAGTGTAGAGTGTAAGGTATAGAGTGTAGAGTGTAGGGTATAGAGTGTAGGGTATAGACTGTAGGGTATAGAGTGTAGGGTATAGAGTGTAGGGTATAGATTGTAGAGTGTAGGCTATAGAGTGTAGGGTATAGAGTGTAGAGTGTAGGTTATAGAGTGTAGGGTATAGAGTGTAGGGTATAGTGTGTAGGGTATAGAGTGCAGGGTGTAGAGTGTAGGGTATAGAGTGTAGGGTATAGAGTGTAGAGTGTAGGGTATAGAGTGTACGCAATAGAGTGTATGGTGTAGAGTGTATGGTATAGAGTGTAGGGTATAGATTGTAGAGTGTATGGTATAGAGTGTAGGGTATAGAGTGTAGGGTATAGAGTGTATGTTATAGAGTGTAGGGTATAGAGTGTAGGGTAGAGAGTGTAGAGTGTAGGGTATAGAGTGTAGGGTATAGAGTGTAGGGTATAGATTGTAGAGTGTAGGCTATAGAGTGTAGGGTATAGAGTGTAGAGTGTCGGGATTAGAGTGTAGGGTATAGAGTGTGGGATGTAGAGTGTAGGGTATAGAGTGTAGAGTGTAGGATATAGAGTGTATGGTATAGAGTGTAGGGTATAGAGTGTAGGGTGTAGAGTGTAGGGTATAGAGTGTAGGGAATAGAGTGTAGGGTATAGAGTGTAGGGTATAGAGTGTAGGGTGTAGAGTGTAGGGTATAGAGTGTATGGTATAGAGTGTAGGGTATAGAATGTATGGTATAGAGTGTAGAGTGTAGGATATAGAGTGTAGGGTATAGAGTGTAGAGTGTAGGGTATAGAGTGTAGGGTATAGAGTGTAGGGTATAGAGTGTAGAGTGTAGGGATTAGAGTGTAGGGTATAGAGTGTAGGGTATAGAGTGTAGAGTGTAGGGTAGAGAGTGTAGGATATAGAGTGTAGGGTATAGAGTGTAGGGTATAGAGTGTAGGGTATAGAGTGTAGAGTGTAGGGTATAGAGTGTAGGGTATAGAGTGTAGGGTATAGAGTGTAGAGTGTAGGGTATAGAGTGTAGGGTATAGAGTGTAGGGTATAGAGTGTAGGGCATAGAGTGTAGGGTATAGAGTGTAGGGTGTAGAGTGTAGGGTATAGAGTGTAGGGTATAGAGTGTAGAGTGTAGGGGATAGAGTGTAGGGTATAGAGTGTAGGGTATAGAGTGTAGGGTATAGAGTGTAGAGTCTAGGGTATAGCGTGTAGAGTGTCGGGTATAGAGTGTAGGGTATAGAGTGTAGGGTATAGAGTGTAGAGTGTAGGGTATAGAGTGTAGAGTGTAGGGTATAGAGTGTATGGTATAGAGTGTAGGGTATAGAGTGTAGGGTGTAGAGCGTTGGGTATAGAGTGTAGGGTATAGAGTGTAGGGTATAGAGTGTAGGGTATAGAGTGTAGGGTATAGAGTGTAGAGTGTAGGGATTAGAGTGTAGGGTATAGAGTGTAGGGTATAGTGTGCAGGGTATAGAGTGTAGAGTGTAGGGTATAGAGTGTAGAGTGTAGGGTATAGAGTGTAGGGTATAGAATGTAGGGTATAGAGTGTAGGGCATAGTGTAGGGTATAGAGTGTAGGGTATAGAGTGTAGAGTGTAGGGTATAGAGTGTAGGGTATAGAGTGTAGGGTATAGAGTGTATAGTGTAGGGTATAGAGTGTAGGGTATAGAGTGTAGGGTATAGAGTGTAGGGTATAGAGTGTAGGGCATAGAGTGTAGGGTATAGAGTGTAGGGTATAGAGTGTAGAGTGTAGGGTATAGAGTGTAGGGTATAGAGTGTAGGGTATAGAGTGTAGAGTGTAGGGCATAGAGTGTAGAGTGTAGGGTATAGAGTGTAGGGTATAGAGTGTAGGGTAGAGAGTGTAGGGTAGAGAGTGTAGAGTGTAGGGATTAGAGTGTAGGGTATAGAGTGTAGGGTGTAGAGTGTAGGGCATAGAGTGTAGAGTGTAGGGTATAGAGTGTATGGTATAGAGTGTAGAGTATAGAGTGTAGGGTGTAGAGTGTAGGGTATAGAGTGTAGGGTATAGAGTGTAGGGTATAGAGTGTAGGGAATAGAGTGTTGAGTGTAAGGTACAGAGTGTAGAGTGTAGGGCATAGAGTGTAGAGTGTAGGGTATAGAGTGTAGGGTATAGAGTGTAGGGTATAGAGTGTAGGGTATACAGTGTAGGGTATAGAGTGTAGAGTGTAGGGTATAGAGTGTAGAGTGTAGGGTATAGAGTGTAGAGTGGAGGGCATAGAGTGTAGATTGTAGGGTATAGAGTGTAGGGTATAGAGTGTAGGGTATAGAGTGTAGGGTATAGAGTGTAGAGTGTAGGGTATAGAGTGTAGAGTGTAGGGTATAGAGTGTAGGGTACAGAGTGTAGGGTATAGAGTGTAGGGTAGAGAGTGTAGAGTGTAGGGTATAGAGTGTAGGGTATAGAGTGTAGGGTATAGAGTGTAGAGTGTAGGGATTAGAGTGTAGGGTATAGAGTGTAGGGTGTGGAGTGTAGGGTATAGAGTGTAGAGTGTAGGGTATAGAGTGTATGGTATAGAGTGTAGGGTATAGAGTGTAGGGTGTAGAGTGTAGGGTATAGAGTGTAGGGTATAGAGTGTAGGGTATAGAGTGTAGGGTATAGAGTGTAGGGAATAGAGTGTAGAGTGTAAGGTATAGAGTGTAGAGTGTAGGGTATAGAGTGTAAGGTATAGAGTGTAGAGTGTAGGGATTAGAGTGTAGGGTATAGAGTGTAGGGTGTAGAGTGTAGGGCATAGAGTGTAGAGTGTAGGTTATAGAGTGTATGGTATAGAGTGTAGAGTATAGAGTGTAGGGTGTAGAGTGTAGGGTATAGAGTGTAGGGTATAGAGTGTAGGGTATAGAGTGTAGGGAATAGAGTGTAGAGTGTAAGGTATAGAGTGTAGAGTGTAGGGTATAGAGTGTAGGGTATAGAGTGTAGAGTGTAGGGATTAGAGTGTAGGGTATAGAGTGTAGGGTATAGTGTGTAGGGTATAGAGTGTAGGGTATAGAGTGTAGAGTGTAGGGTATAGAGTGTAGGGTATAGAGTGTAGGGTATAGAGTGTAGGGCATAGAGTGTAGGGTATAGAGTGTAGGGTATAGAGTGTAGAGTGTAGGGTATAGAGTGTAGGGTATAGAGTGTAGGGTATAGAGTGTAGAGTGTAGGGTATAGAGTGTAGGGTATAGAGTGTAGGGTATAGAGTGTAGGGCATAGAGTGTAGGGTATAGAGTGTAGGGTATAGAGTGTAGAGTGTAGGGTATAGATTTTAGGGTATAGAGTGTAGGGTATAGAGTGTAGAGTGTAGGGCATAGAGTGTAGAGTGTAGGGTATAGAGTGTAGGGTATAGAGTGTAGGGTAGAGAGTGTAGGGTAGAGAGTGTAGAGTGTAGGGATTAGAGTGTAGGGTATAGAGTGTAGGGTGTAGAGTGTAGTGCATAGAGTGTAGAGTGTAGGGTATAGAGTGTATGGTATAGAGTGTAGAGTAAAGAGTGTAGGGTGTAGAGTGTAGGGTATAGAGTGTAGGGTATAGAGTGTAGGGTATAGAGTGTAGGGAATAGAGTGTTGAGTGTAAGGTACAGAGTGTAGAGTGTAGGGCATAGAGTGTAGAGTGTAGGGTATAGAGTGTAGGGTATAGAGTGCAGGGTATAGAGTGTAGGGTATACAGTGTAGGGTATAGAGTGTAGAGTGTAGGGTATAGAGTGTAGAGTGTAGGGTATAGAGTGTAGAGTGTAGGGCATAGAGTGTAGATTGTAGGGTATAGAGTGTAGGGTATAGAGTGTAGGGTATAGAGTGTAGGGTATAGAGTGTAGAGTGTAGGGTATAGAGTGTAGAGTGTAGGGTATAGAGTGTAGGGTACAGAGTGTAGGGTATAGAGTGTAGGGTAGAGACTGTAGAGTGTAGGGTATAGAGTGTAGGGTATAGAGTGTAGGGTATAGAGTGTAGAGTGTAGGGATTAGAGTGTAGGGTATAGAGTGTAGGGTGTGGAGTGTAGGGTATAGAGTGTAGAGTGTAGGGTATAGAGTGTATGGTATAGAGTGTAGGGTATAGAGTGTAGGGTGTAGAGTGTAGGGTATAGAGTGTAGGGTATAGAGTGTAGGGTATAGAGTGTAGGGTATAGAGTGTAGGGAATAGAGTGTAGAGTGTAAGGTATAGAGTGTAGAGTGTAGGGTATAGAGTGTAAGGTATAGAGTGTAGAGTGTAGGGATTAGAGTGTAGGGTATAGAGTGTAGGGTGTAGAGTGTAGGGTATAGAGTGTAGAGTGTAGGGTATAGAGTGTATGGTATAGAGTGTAGGGTATAGAGTGTAGGGTGTAGAGTGTAGGGTATAGAGTGTAGGGTATAGAGTGTAGTGTATAGAGTGTAGGGTATAGAGTGTAGGGAATAGAGTGTGGAGTGTAAGGTATAGAGTGTAGAGTGTAGGGTATAGAGTGTAGGGTATAGACTGTAGGGTATAGAGTGTAGGGTATAGAGTGTAGGGTATAGATTGTAGCGTGTAGGCTATAGAGTGTAGGGTATAGAGTGTAGAGTGTAGGGTATAGAGTGTAGGGTATAGAGTGTAGGGTATAGAGTGTAGGGTATAGAGTGTAAAGTGTAGGGTATAGAGTGTAGGGTATAGAGTGTAGGGTATAGAGTGTAGAGTGTAGGGATTAGAGTGTAGGGTATAGAGTGTAGGGTATAGAGTGTAGAGTGTAGGGTAGAGAGTGTAGGATATAGAGTGTAGAGTGTAGGGTATAGAGTGTAGGGTATAGAGTGTAGGGTATAGAGTGTAGGGTATAGAGTGTAGAGTGTAGGGTATAGAGTGTAGGGTATAGAATGTAGGGTATAGAGTGTAGAGTGTAGGGTATAGAGTGTAGGGTATTAGAGTGTAGGGTATAGAGTGTAGGGCATAGAGTGTAGGGTATAGAGTGTAGGGTATAGAGTGTAGGGTATAGAGTGTAGGGTATAGAGTGTAGAGTGTAGGGTATAGAGTGTAGGGTATAGAGTGTAGGGTATAGAGTGTAGAGTGTAGGGTATAGCGTGTAGAGTGTCGGGTATAGAGTGTAGGGTATAGAGTGTAGGGTATAGAGTGTAGGGTATAGAGTGTAGAGTGTAGAGTATAGAGTGTAGAGTGTAGGGTATAGAGTGTATGGTATAGAGTGTAGGGTATAGAGTGTAGGGTGTAGAGCGTTGGGTATAGAGTGTAGGGTATAGAGTGTAGGGTATAGAGTGTAGGGTATAGAGTGTAGGGAATAGATTGTAGAGTGTAAGGTATAGAGTGTAGAGTGTAGGGTATAGAGTGTAGGGTATAGAGTGTAGAGTGTAGGGATTAGAGTGTAGGGTATAGAGTGTAGGGTATAGTGTGCAGGGTATAGAGTGTAGAGTGTAGGGTATAGAGTGTAGAGTGTAGGGTATAGAGTGTAGGGTATAGAGTGTAGGGTATAGAGTGTAGGGCATAGAGTGTAGGGTATAGAGTGTAGGGTATAGAGTGTAGAGTGTAGGGTATAGAGTGTAGGGTATAGAGTGTAGGGTATAGAGTGTAGAGTGTAGGGTATAGAGTGTAGGGCATAGAGTGTAGGGTATAGAGTGTAGGGTATAGAGTGTAGGGTATAGAGTGTAGAGTGTAGGGTATAGAGTGTAGGGTATAGAGTGTAGGGTATAGAGTGTAGAGTGTAGGGCATAGAGTGTAGAGTGTAGGGTATAGAGTGTAGGGTATAGAGTGTAGGGTAGAGAGTGTAGGGTAGAGAGTGTAGAGTGTAGGGATTAGAGTGTAGGGTATAGAGTGTAGGGTGTAGAGTGTAGGGCATAGAGTGTAGAGTGTAGGGTATAGAGTGTATGGTATAGAGTGTAGAGTATAGAGTGTAGGGTGTAGAGTGTAGGGTATAGAGTGTAGGGTATAGAGTGTAGGGTATAGAGTGTAGGGAATAGAATGTTGAGTGTAAGGTACAGAGTGTAGAGTGTAGGGCATAGAGTGTAGAGTGTAGGGTATAGAGTTTAGGGTATAGAGTGTAGGGTATAGAGTGTAGGGTATACAGTGTAGGGTATAGAGTGTAGAGTGTAGGGTATAGAGTGTAGAGTGTAGGGTATAGAGTGTAGAGTGGAGGGCATAGAGTGTAGATTGTAGGGTATAGAGTGTAGGGTATAGAGTGTAGGGTATAGAGTGTAGGGTATAGAGTGTAGAGTGTAGGGTATAGAGTGTAGAGTGTAGGGTATAGAGGGTAGGCTACAGAGTGTAGGGTATAGAGTGTATGGTAGAGAGTGTAGAGTGTAGGGTATAGAGTGTAGGGTATAGAGTGTAGGGTATAGAGTGTAGAGTGTAGGGATTAGAGTGTAGGGTACAGAGTGTAGGGTGTGGAGTGTAGGGTATAGAGTGTAGAGTGTAGGGTATAGAGTGTATGGTATAGAGTGTAGGGTATAGAGTGTAGGGTGTAGAGTGTAGGGTATAGAGTGTAGGGTATAGAGTGTAGGGTATAGAGTGTAGGGTATAGAGTGTAGGGAATAGAGTGTAGAGTGTAAGGTATAGAGTGTAGAGTGTAGGGTATAGAGTGTAAGGTATAGAGTGTAGAGTGTAGGGATTAGAGTGTAGGGTATAGAGTGTAGGGTGTAGAGTGTAGGGCATAGAGTGTAGAGTGTAGGTTATAGAGTGTATGGTATAGAGTGTAGAGTATAGAGTGTAGGGTGTAGAGTGTAGGGTATAGAGTGTAGGGTATAGAGTGTAGGGTATAGAGTGTAGGGAATAGAGTGTAGAGTGTAAGGTATAGAGTGTAGAGTGTAGGGTATAGAGTGTAGGGTATAGAGTGTAGGGAATAGAGTGTTGAGTGTAAGGTACAGAGTGTAGAGTGTAGGGCATAGAGTGTAGAGTGTAGGGTATAGAGTGTAGGGTATAGAGTGCAGGGTATAGAGTGTAGGGTATACAGTGTAGGGTATAGAGTGTAGAGTGTAGGGTATAGAGTGTAGAGTGTAGGGTATAGAGTGTAGAGTGTAGGGCATAGAGTGTAGATTGTAGGGTATAGAGTGTAGGGTATAGAGTGTAGGGTATAGAGTGTAGAGTGTAGGGTATAGAGTGTAGAGTGTAGGGTATAGAGTGTAGGGTACAGAGTGTAGGGTAGAGAGTGTAGAGTGTAGGGTATAGAGTGTAGGGTATAGAGTGTAGGGTATAGAGTGTAGAGTGTAGGGCATAGAGTGTAGAGTGTAGGGTATAGAGTGTAGGGTATAGAGTGTAGGGTAGAGAGTGTAGGGTAGAGAGTGTAGAGTGTAGGGATTAGAGTGTAGGGTATAGAGTGTAGGGTGTAGAGTGTAGGGCATAGAGTGTAGAGTGTAGGGTATAGAGTGTATGGTATAGAGTGTAGAGTATAGAGTGTAGGGTGTAGGGTATAGAGTGTAGGGTATAGAGTGTAGGGAATAGAGTGTTGAGTGTAAGGTACAGAGTGTAGAGTGTAGGGCATAGAGTGTAGAGTGTAGGGTATAGAGTGTAGGGTATAGAGTGCAGGGTATAGAGTGTAGGGTATACAGTGTAGGGTATAGAGTGTAGAGTGTAGGGTATAGAGTGTAGAGTGCAGGGTATAGAGTGTAGAGTGTAGGGCATAGAGTGTAGATTGTAGGGTATAGAGTGTAGGGTATAGAGTGTAGGGTATAGAGTGTAGGGTATAGAGTGTAGAGTGTAGGGTATAGAGTGTAGAGTGTAGGGTATAGAGTGTAGGGTACAGAGTGTAGGGTATAGAGTGTAGGGTAGAGAGTGTAGAGTGTAGGGATTAGAGTGTAGGGTATAGAGTGTAGGGTATAGTGTGCAGGGTATAGAGTGTAGAGTGTAGGGTATAGAGTGTAGAGTGTAGGGTATAGAGTGTAGGGTATAGAGTGTAGGGCATAGAGTGTAGGGTATAGAGTGTAGGGTATAGAGTGTAGAGTGTAGGGTATAGAGTGTAGGGTATAGAGTGTAGGGTATAGAGTGTAGAGTGTAGGGTATAGAGTGTAGGGTATAGAGTGTAGGGTATAGAGTGTAGGGTATAGAGTGTAGGGCATAGAGTGTAGGGTATAGAGTGTAGGGTATAGAGTGTAGAGTGTAGGGTATAGAGTGTAGGGTATAGAGTGTAGGGTATAGAGTGTAGAGTGTAGGGCATAGAGTGTAGAGTGTAGGGTATAGAGTGTAGGGTATAGAGTGTAGGGTAGAGAGTGTAGGGTAGAGAGTGTAGAGTGTAGGGATTAGAGTGTAGGGTATAGAGTGTAGGGTGTAGAGTGTAGGGCATAGAGTGTAGAGTGTAGGGTATAGAGTGTATGGTATTGAGTTTAGAGTATAGAGTGTAGGGTGTAGAGTGTAGGGTATAGAGTGTAGGGTATAGAGTGTAGGGTATAGAGTGTAGGGAATAGAATGTTGAGTGTAAGGTACAGAGTGTAGAGTGTAGGGCATAGAGTGTAGAGTGTAGGGTATAGAGTTTAGGGTATAGAGTGTAGGGTATAGAGTGTAGGGTATACAGTGTAGGGTATAGAGTGTAGAGTGTAGGGTATAGAGTGTAGAGTGTAGGGTATAGAGTGTAGAGTGGAGGGCATAGAGTGTAGATTGTAGGGTATAGAGTGTAGGGTATAGAGTGTAGGGTATAGAGTGTAGGGTATAGAGTGTAGAGTGTAGGGTATAGAGTGTAGAGTGTAGGGTATAGAGGGTAGGCTACAGAGTGTAGGGTATAGAGTGTAGGGTAGAGAGTGTAGAGTGTAGGGTATAGAGTGTAGGGTATAGAGTGTAGGGTATAGAGT
Source organism: Ranitomeya imitator (assembly GCF_032444005.1). Taxonomy (NCBI): domain Eukaryota; kingdom Metazoa; phylum Chordata; class Amphibia; order Anura; family Dendrobatidae; genus Ranitomeya; species Ranitomeya imitator. Next base: position 45,856 of record NW_027193373.1, read on the forward strand.
GTGGAGTGTAGGGATTAGAGTGTAGGGTACAGAGTGTAGGGTGTGGAGTGTAGGGTATAGAGTGTAGAGTGTAGGGTATAGAGTGTATGGTATAGAGTGTAGGGAATAGAGTGTAGGGTGTAGAGTGTAGGGTATAGAGTGTAGGGTATAGAGTGTAGGGTATAGAGTGTAGGGTATAGAGTGTAGGGAATAGAGTGTAGAGTGTAAGGTATAGAGTGTAGAGTGTAGGGTATAGAGTGTAAGGTATAGAGTGTAGAGTGTAGGGATTAGAGTGTAGGGTATGGAGTGTAGGGTGTAGAGTGTAGGGCATAGAGTGTAGAGTGTAGGTTATAGAGTGTATGGTATAGAGTGTAGAGTATAGAGTGTGGGGTGTAGAGTGTAGGGTATAGAGTGTAGGGTATAGAGTGTAGGGTATAGAGTGTAGGGAATAGAGTGTAGAGTGTAGGGTACAGAGTGTAAGGTATTGAGTGTAGGGTATAGAGTGTAGGGTGTAGAGTGTAGGGCATAGAGTGTAGAGTGTAGGTTATAGAGTGTATGGTATAGAGTGTAGAGTATAGAGTGTAGGGTGTAGAGTGTAGGGTATAGAGTGTAGGGTATAGAGTGTAGGGTATAGAGTGTAGGGAGTAGAGTGTAGAGTGTAAGGTATAGAGTGTAGAGTGTAGGGTATAGAGTGTAGGGTATAGAGTGTAGGGAATAGAGTGTTGAGTGTAAGGTACAGAGTGTAGAGTGTAGGGCATAGAGTGTAGAGTGTAGGGTATAGAGTGTAGGGTATAGAGTGCAGGGTATAGAGTGTAGGGTATACAGTGTAGGGTATAGAGTGTAGAGTGTAGGGTATAGAGTGTAGAGTGTAGGGTATAGAGTGTAGAGTGTAGGGCATAGAGTGTAGATTGTAGGGTATAGAGTGTAGGGTATAGAGTGTAGGGTATAGAGTGTAGAGTGTAGGGTATAGAGTGTAGAGTGTAGGGTATAGAGTGTAGGGTACAGAGTGTAGGGTAGAGAGTGTAGAGTGTAGGGTATAGAGTGTAGGGTATAGAGTGTAGGGTATAGAGTGTAGAGTGTAGGGCATAGAGTGTAGAGTGTAGGGTATAGAGTGTAGGGTATAGAGTGTAGGGTAGAGAGTGTAGGGTAGAGAGTGTAGAGTGTAGGGATTAGAGTGTAGGGTATAGAGTGTAGGGTGTAGAGTGTAGGGCATAGAGTGTAGAGTGTAGGGTATCGAGTGTATGGTATAGAGTGTAGAGTATAGAGTGTAGGGTGTAGAGTGTAGGGTATAGAGTGTAGGGTATAGAGTGTAGGGTATAGAGTGTAGGGAATAGAGTGTTGAGTGTAAGGTACAGAGTGTAGAGTGTAGGGCATAGAGTGTAGAGTGTAGGGTATAGAGTGTAGGGTATAGAGTGCAGGGTATAGAGTGTAGGGTATACAGTGTAGGGTATAGAGTGTAGAGTGTAGGGTATAGAGTGTAGAGTGTAGGGTATAGAGTGTAGAGTGTAGGGCATAGAGTGTAGATTGTAGGGTATAGAGTGTAGGGTATAGAGTGTAGGGTATAGAGTGTAGGGTATAGAGTGTAGAGTGTAGGGTATAGAGTGTAGAGTGTAGGGTATAGAGTGTAGGGTACAGAGTGTAGGGTATAGAGTGTAGGGTAGAGAGTGTAGAGTGTAGGGATTAGAGTGTAGGGTATAGAGTGTAGGGTATAGTGTGCAGGGTATAGAGTGTAGAGTGTAGGGTATAGAGTGTAGAGTGTAGGGTATAGAGTGTAGGGTATAGAGTGTAGGGCATAGAGTGTAGGGTATAGAGTGTAGGGTATAGAGTGTAGAGTGTAGGGTATAGAGTGTAGGGTATAGAGTGTAGGGTATAGAGTGTAGAGTGTAGGGTATAGAGTGTAGGGTATAGAGTGTAGGGTATAGAGTGTAGGGTATAGAGTGTAGGGCATAGAGTGTAGGGTATAGAGTGTAGGGTATAGAGTGTAGAGTGTAGGGTATAGAGTGTAGGGTATAGAGTGTAGGGTATAGAGTGTAGAGTGTAGGGCATAGAGTGTAGAGTGTAGGGTATAGAGTGTAGGGTATAGAGTGTAGGGTAGAGAGTGTAGGGTAGAGAGTGTAGAGTGTAGGGATTAGAGTGTAGGGTATAGAGTGTAGGGTGTAGAGTGTAGGGCATAGAGTGTAGAGTGTAGGGTATAGAGTGTATGGTATTGAGTGTAGAGTATAGAGTGTAGGGTGTAGAGTGTAGGGTATAGAGTGTAGGGTATAGAGTGTAGGGTATAGAGTGTAGGGAATAGAATGTTGAGTGTAAGGTACAGAGTGTAGAGTGTAGGGCATAGAGTGTAGAGTGTAGGGTATAGAGTTTAGGGTATAGAGTGTAGGGTATAGAGTGTAGGGTATACAGTGTAGGGTATAGAGTGTAGAGTGTAGGGTATAGAGTGTAGAGTGTAGGGTATAGAGTGTAGAGTGGAGGGCATAGAGTGTAGATTGTAGGGTATAGAGTGTAGGGTATAGAGTGTAGGGTATAGAGTGTAGGGTATAGAGTGTAGAGTGTAGGGTATAGAGTGTAGAGTGTAGGGTATAGAGGGTAGGCTACAGAGTGTAGGGTATAGAGTGTAGGGTAGAGAGTGTAGAGTGTAGGGTATAGAGTGTAGGGTATAGAGTGTAGGGTATAGAGTGTGGAGTGTAGGGATTAGAGTGTAGGGTACAGAGTGTAGGGTGTGGAGTGTAGGGTATAGAGTGTAGAGTGTAGGGTATAGAGTGTATGGTATAGAGTGTAGGGAATAGAGTGTAGGGTGTAGAGTGTAGGGTATAGAGTGTAGGGTATAGAGTGTAGGGTATAGAGTGTAGGGTATAGAGTGTAGGGAATAGAGTGTAGAGTGTAAGGTATAGAGTGTAGAGTGTAGGGTATAGAGTGTAAGGTATAGAGTGTAGAGTGTAGGGATTAGAGTGTAGGGTATGGAGTGTAGGGTGTAGAGTGTAGGGCATAGAGTGTAGAGTGTAGGTTATAGAGTGTATGGTATAGAGTGTAGAGTATAGAGTGTGGGGTGTAGAGTGTAGGGTATAGAGTGTAGGGTATAGAGTGTAGGGTATAGAGTGTAGGGAATAGAGTGTAGAGTGTAAGGTATAGAGTGTAGAGTGTAGGGTATAGAGTGTAGGGTATAGAGTGTAGGGTATAGAGTGTAGGGAATAGAGTGTTGAGTGTAAGGTACAGAGTGTAGAGTGTAGGGCATAGAGTGTAGAGTGTAGGGTATAGAGTGTAGGGTATAGAGTGCAGGGTATAGAGTGTAGGGTATACAGTGTAGGGTATAGAGTGTAGAGTGTAGGGTATAGAGTGTAGAGTGTAGGGTATAGAGTGTAGAGTGTAGGGCATAGAGTGTAGATTGTAGGGTATAGAGTGTAGGGTATAGAGTGTAGGGTATAGAGTGTAGGGTATAGAGTGTAGAGTGTAGGGTATAGAGTGTAGAGTGTAGGGTATAGAGTGTAGGGTACAGAGTGTAGGGTATAGAGTGTAGGGTAGAGAGTGTAGAGTATAGGGTATAGAGTGTAGGGTATAGAGTGTAGGGTATAGAGTGTAGAGTGTAGGGATTAGAGTGTAGGGTATAGAGTGTAGGGTGTGGAGTGTAGGGTATAGAGTGTAGAGTGTAGGGTATAGAGTGTATGGTATAGAGTGTAGGGTATAGAGTGTAGGGTGTAGAGTGTAGGGTATAGAGTGTAGGGTATAGAGTGTAGGGTATAGAGTGTAGGGTATAGAGTGTAGGGAATAGAGTGTAGAGTGTAAGGTATAGAGTGTAGAGTGTAGGGTATAGAGTGTAAGGTATAGAGTGTAGAGTGTAGGGATTAGAGTGTAGGGTATAGAGTGTAGGGTGTAGAATGTAGGGTATAGAGTGTAGCGTGTAGGGTATAGAGTGTATGGTATAGAGTGTAGGGTATAGAGTGTAGGGTGTAGAGTGTAGGGTATAGAGTGTAGGGTATAGAGTGTAGGGTATAGAGTGTAGGGAATAGAGTGTGGAGTGTAAGGTATAGAGTGTAGAGTGTAGGGTATAGAGTGTAGGGTATAGACTGTAGGGTATAGAGTGTAGGGTATAGAGTGTAGGGTATAGATTGTAGCGTGTAGGCTATAGAGTGTAGGGTATAGAGTGTAGAGTGTAGGGTATAGAGTGTAGGGTATAGAGTGTAGGGTATAGAGTGTAGGGTATAGAGTGTAGAGTGTAGGGTATAGAGTGTATGTTATAGTGTAGGGTATAGAGTGTAGGGTATAGAGTGTAGAGTGTAGGGATTAGAGTGTAGGGTATAGAGTGTAGTGTGTAGAGTGTAGGGTATAGAGTGTAGAGTGTAGGGTATAGAGTGTATGGTATAGAGTGTAGGGTATAGAGTGTAGGGTGTAGAGTGTAGGGTATAGAGTGTAGGGTATAGAGTGTAGGGAATAGAGTGTAAAGTGTAAGGTATAGAGTGTAGAGTATAGGGTATAGAGTGTAGGGTATAGAGTGTAGAGTGTAGGGATTAGAGTGTAGGGTATAGAGTGTAGGGTGTAGAGTGTAGGGTATAGAGTGTAGAGTGTAGGGTATAGAGTGTATGGTATAGAGTGTAGGGTATAGAGTGTAGGGTGTAGAGTGTAGGGTATAGAGTGTAGGGTATAGAGTGTAGGGTATAGAGTGTAAGGTATAGAGTGTAGGGAATAGAGTGTAGAGTGTAGGGTATAGAGTGTAGAGTGTAGGGTATAGAGTGTAGGGTATAGATTGTAGGCTATAGAGTGTAGGGTATAGAGTGTAGGGTATAGAGTGTAGGGTATAGAGTGTAGGGTATAGAGTGTAGGGTATAGAGTGTAGAGTGTAGGGTATAGTGTGTAGGGTATAGAGTGCAGGGTGTAGAGTGTAGGGTATAGAGTGTAGGGTATAGAATGTAGAGTGTAGGGTATAGAGTGTATGCTATAGAGTGTATGGTGTAGAGTGTATGGTATAGAGTGTAGGGTATAGAGTGTAGAGTGTAGGGTATAGAGTGTAGGGTATAGAGTGTAGGGTATAGAGTGTATGTTATAGAGTGTAGGATATAGAGTGTAGAGTGTAGGGTATAGAGTTTAGAGTGTAGGGTATAGAGTGTAGGGTATAGAGTGTAAGGTATAGAGTGTAGGGTGTAGAGTGTAGGGTATAGATTGTAGGGTATAGAGTGTAGGGTATAGAGTGTACGGTATAGAGTGTAGGGTATGGAGTGTATAGTATAGAGTGTAGGGTATAGAGTGTAGGGTATAGAGTGTAGGGTATAGAGTGTAGAGTGTAGGGTATAGAGTGTAGGGTATAGAGTGTAGGGTATACAGTGTAGGGTATAGAGTGTAGGGTATAGAGTGTAGGGTATAGAGTGTAGGGTATAGAGTGTAGAGTGTAGGGTATAGAGTTTAGAGTGTAGGGTATAGAGTGTAGGGTATAGAGTGTAAGGTATAGAGTGTAGGGTGTAGAGTGTAGGGTATAGAGTGTAGGGTATAGAGTGTAGGGTATAGAGTGTACGGTATAGAGTGTAGGGTATAGAGTGTATGGTATAGAGTGTAGGGTATAGAGTGTAGGGTATAGAGTGTAGGGTATAGAGTGCATGGTATAGATTGTAGGGTATAGAGTGTAGGGTATAGAGTGTAGGGTATAGAGTGTAGAGTGTAGGGTATAGAGTGTAGAGTGTAGGGTATAGAGTGTAGAGTGTAGGGTATAGATTGTATGGTATAGAGTGTAGGGTATAGAATGTAGGGTGTAGAGTGTTGGGTATAGAGTGTAGGGTATAGAGTGTAGGGTATAGAGTGTAGGGTATGGAGTGTAGGGTATAGAGTGTAGGGAATAGAGTGTAGAGTGTAAGGTGTAGAGTGTAGGGTATAGAGTGTAGGGTATAGAGTGTAGAGTGTAGGGATTAGAGTGTAGGGTATAGAGTGTAGGGTATAGAGTGTATGGTATAGAGTGTAGAGTGTAGGGTATAGAGTGTAGAGTGTAGGGTATAGAGTGTAGGGTATAGAGTGTAGGGTATAGAGTGTAGGGTAGAGTGTGTAGAGTGTAGGGTATAGAGTGTAGGGTATAGAGTGTAGGGTATAGAGTGTAGAGTGTAGGGATTAGAGTGTAGGGTATAGAGTGTAGGGTGTAGAGTGTAGGGTATAGAGTGTAGAGTGTAGGGTATAGAGTGTATGGTATAGAGTGTAGGGTATAGAGTGTAGGGTGTAGAGTGTAGGGTATAGAGTGTAGGGTATAGAGTGTAGGGTATAGAGTGTAGGGAATAGAGTGTAGAGTGTAAGGTATAGAGTGTAGAGTGTAGGGTATAGAGTGTAGGGTATAGAGTGTAGAGTGAAGGGATTAGAGTGTAGGGTATAGAGTGTAGGGTGTAGAGTGTAGGCTATAGAGTGTAGAGTGTAGGGTATAGAGTGTATGGTACAGAGTGGAGGGTATAGAGTGTAGGGTATAGTGTGTAGGGTATAGAGTGTAGAGTGTAGGGTATAGAGTGTAGAGTGTAGGGTATAGAGTGTAGGGTATAGAGTGTAGGGTATAGAGTGTAGGGCATAGAGTGTAGGGTATAGAGTGTAGGGTATAGAGTGTAGAGTGTAGGGTATAGAGTGTAGGGTATAGAGTGTAGGGTATAGAGTGTAGAGTGTAGGGTATAGAGTGTAGGGTATAGAGTGTAGGGTATAGAGTGTAGGGCATAGAGTGTAGGGTATAGAGTGTAGGGTATAGAGTGTAGAGTGTAGGGTATAGAGTGTAGGGTATAGAGTGTAGCGTATAGAGTGTAGAGTGTAGGGCATAGAGTGTAGAGTGTAGGGTATAGAGTGTAGGGTATAGAGTGTAGGGTAGAGAGTGTAGGGTAGAGAGTGTAGAGTGTAGGGATTAGAGTGTAGGGTATAGAGTGTAGGGTGTAGAGTGTAGGGCATAGAGTGTAGAGTGTAGGGTATAGAGTGTATGGTATAGAGTGTAGAGTATAGAGTGTAGGGTGTAGAGTGTAGGGTATAGAGTGTAGGGTATAGAGTGTAGGGTTTAGAGTGTAGGGAATAGAGTGTTGAGTGTAAGGTACAGAGTGTAGAGTGTAGGGCATAGAGTGTAGAGTGTAGGGTATAGAGTGTAGGGTATAGAGTGTAGGGTATAGAGTGTAGGGTATACAGTGTAGGGTATAGAGTGTAGAGTGTAGGGTATAGAGTGTAGAGTGTAGGGTATAGAGTGTAGAGTGTAGGGCATAGAGTGTAGATTGTAGGGTATAGAGTGTAGGGTATAGAGTGTAGGGTATAGAGTGTAGGGTATAGAGTGTAGAGTGTAGGGTAGAGAGTGTAGAGTGTAGGGTATAGAGTGTAGGGTATAGAGTGTAGGGTATAGAGTGTAGAGTGTAGGGATTAGAGTGTAGGGTATAGAGTGTAGGGTGTGGAGTGTAGGGTATAGAGTGTAGAGTGTAGGGATTAGAGTGTAGGGTATAGAGTGTAGGGTATAGAGTGTAGGGTACAGAGTGTAGGGAATAGAGTGTAGAGTGTAAGGTATAGAGTGTAGAGTATAGGGTATAGAGTGTAGGGTATAGAGTGTAGGGTATAGAGTGTAGGGTATAGAGTGTAGGGAATAGAGTGTAGAGTGTAAGGTATAGAGTGTAGAGTGTAGGGTATAGAGTGTAAGGTATAGAGTGTAGAGTGTAGGGATTAGAGTGTAGGGTATAGAGTGTAGGGTGTAGAGTGTAGGGCATAGAGTGTAGAGTGTAGGGTATAGAGTGTATGGTATAGAGTGTAGAGTATAGAGTGTAGGGTGTAGAGTGTAGGGTATAGAGTGTAGGGTATAGAGTGTAGGGAATAGAGTGTAGAGTGTAAGGTATAGAGTGTAGAGTGTAGGGTATCGAGTGTAGGGTATAGAGTGTAGAGTGTAGGGATTAGAGTGTAGGGTATAGAGTGTAGGGTATAGTGTGTAGGGTATAGAGTGTAGAGTGTAGGGTATAGAGTGTAGAGTGTAGGGTATAGAGTGTAGGGTATAGAGTGTAGAGTGTAGGGTATAGAGTGTATGCTATAGAGTGTATGGTGTAGAGTGTATGGTATAGAGTGTAGGGTATACAGTGTAGAGTGTATGGTATAGAGTGTAGGGTGTAGAGTGTAGGGTATAGAGTGTATGTTATAGAGTGTAGGGTATAGAGTGTAGGGTAGTGAGTGTAGAGTGTAGGGTATAGAGTGTAGGGTATAGAGTGTAGGGTATAGAGTGTAGAGTGTAGGGATTAGAGTGTAGGGTATAGAGTGTAGTGTGTAGAATGTAGGGTATAGAGTGTAGAGTGTAGGGTATAGAGTGTATGGTATAGAGTGTAGGGTATAGAGTGTAGGGTGTAGAGTGTAGGGTATAGAGTGTAGGGTATAGAGTGTAGGGTATAGAGTGTAGGGAATAGAGTGTAGAGTGTAAGGTATAGAGTGTAGAGTATAGGGTATAGAGTGTAGGGTATAGAGTGTAGAGTGTAGGGATTAGAGTGTAGGGTATAGAGTGTAGGGTGTAGAGTGTAGGGTATAGAGTGTAGAGTGTAGGGTATAGAGTGTATGGTATAGAGTGTAGGGTATAGAGTGTAGGGTGTAGAGTGTAGGGTATAGAGTGTAGGGTATAGAGTGTAGGGTATAGAGTGTAGGGTATAGAGTGTAGGGAATCGAGTGTAGAGTGTAAGGTATAGAGTGTAGAGTGTAGGGTATAGAGTGTAGGGTATAGACTGTAGGGTATAGAGTGTAGGGTATAGATTGTAGGCTATAGAGTGTAGGGCATAGAGTGTAGGGTATAGAGTGTAGGGTATAGAGTGTAGGGTATAGAGTGTAGGGTATAGAGTGTAGAGTGTAGGGTATAGTGTGTAGGGTATAGAGTGCAGGTTGTAGAGTGTAGGGTATAGAGTGTAGGGTATAGAGTGTAGAGTGTAGGGTATAGAGTGTATGCTATAGAGTGTATGGTGTAGAGTGTATGGTATAGAGTGTAGGGTATAGAGTGTAGAGTGTAGGGTATAGAGTGTAGGGTATAGAGTGTAGGGTATAGAGTGTATGTTATAGAGTGTAGGGTATAGAGTGTAGAGTGTAGGGTATAGAGTTTAGAGTGTAGGGTATAGAGTGTAGGGTATAGAGTGTAAGGTATAGAGTGTAGGGTGTAGAGTGTAGGGTATAGATTGTAGGGTATAGAGTGTAGGGTATAGAGTGTACGGTATAGAGTGTAGGGTATGGAGTGTATGGTATAGAGTGTAGGGTATAGAGTGTAGGGTATAGAGTGTAGGGTATAAAGTGTAGAGTGTAGGGTATAGCGTGTAGAGTGTAGGGTATAGATTGTATGGTATAGAGTGTAGGGTATAGAATGTAGGGTGTAGAGTGTTGGGTATAGAGTGTAGGGTATAGAGTGTAGGGTATAGAGTGTAGGGAATAGAGTGTAGAGTGTAAGGTATAGAGTGTAGAGTGTAGGGTATAGAGTGTAGGGTATAGAGTGTAGAGTGTAGGGATTAGAGTGTAGGGTATAGAGTGTAGGGTATAGAGTGTATGGTATAGAGTGTAGAGTGTAGGGTATAGAGTGTAGAGTGTAGGGTATAGAGTGTAGGGTATAGAGTGTAGGGTATAGAGTGTAGGGTAGAGTGTGTAGAGTGTAGGGTATAGAGTGTAGGGTATAGAGTGTAGAGTGTAGGGATTAGAGTGTAGGGTATAGAGTGTAGGGTGTAGAGTGTAGGGTATAGAGTGTAGAGTGTAGGGTATAGAGTGTATGGTATAGAGTGTAGGGTATAGAGTGTAGGGTGTAGAGTGTAGGGTATAGAGTGTAGGGTATAGAGTGTAGGGTATAGAGTGTAGGGAATAGAGTGTAGAGTGTAAGGTATAGAGTGTAGAGTGTAGGGTATAGAGTGTAGAGTGAAGGGATTAGAGTGTAGGGTATAGAGTGTAGGATGTAGAGTGTAGGGTATAGAGTGTAGAGTGTAGGGTATAGAGTGTATGGTACAGAGTGTAGGGTATAGAGTGTAGGGTATAGTGTGTAGGGTATAGAGTGTAGAGTGTAGGGTATAGAGTGTAGAGTGTAGGGTATAGAGTGTAGGGTATAGAGTGTAGGATATAGAGTGTAGGGCATAGAGTGTAGGGTATAGAGTGTAGGGTATAGAGTGTAGAGTGTAGGGTATAGAGTGTAGGGTATAGAGTGTAGGGTATAGAGTGTAGAGTGTAGGGTATAGAGTGTAGGGTATAGAGTGTAGGGTATAGAGTGTAGGGTATAGAGTGTAGGGCATAGAGTGTAGGGTATAGAGTGTAGGGTATAGAGTGTAGAGTGTAGGGTATAGAGTGTAGGGTATAGAGTGTAGCGTATAGAGTGTAGAGAGTAGGGCATAGAGTGTAGAGTGTAGGGTATAGAGTGTAGGGTATAGAGTGTAGGGTAGAGAGTGTAGGGTAGAGAGTGTAGAGTGTAGGGATTAGAGTGTAGGGTATAGAGTGTAGGGTGTAGAGTGTAGGGCATAGAGTGTAGAGTGTAGGGTATAGAGTGTATGGTATAGAGTGTAGAGTATAGAGTGTAGGGTGTAGAGTGTAGGGTATAGAGTGTAGGGTATAGAGTGTAGGGTTTAGAGTGTAGGGAATAGAGTGTTGAGTGTAAGGTACAGAGTGTAGAGTGTAGGGCATAGAGTGTAGAGTGTAGGGTATAGAGTGTAGTGTATAGAGTGTAGGGTATAGAGTGTAGGGTATACAGTGTAGGGTATAGAGTGTAGAGTGTAGGGTATAGAGTGTAGAGTGTAGGGTATAGAGTGTAGAGTGTAGGGTATAGAGTGTAGGGTATAGAGTGTAGGGTATAGAGTGTAGGGTATAGAGTGTAGGGCATAGAGTGTAGGGTATAGAGTGTAGGGTATAGAGTGTAGAGTGTAGGGTATAGAGTGTAGGGTATAGAGTGTAGCGTATAGAGTGTAGAGTGTAGGGCATAGAGTGTAGAGTGTAGGGTATAGAGTGTAGGGTATAGAGTGTAGGGTAGAGAGTGTAGGGTAGAGAGTGTAGAGTGTAGGGATTAGAGTGTAGGGTATAGAGTGTAGGGTGTAGAGTGTAGGGCAAAGAGTGTAGAGTGTAGGGTATAGAGTGTATGGTATAGAGTGTAGAGTATAGAGTGTAGGGTGTAGAGTGTAGGGTATAGAGTGTAGGGTATAGAGTGTAGGGTTTAGAGTGTAGGGAATAGAGTGTTGAGTGTAAGGTACAGAGTGTAGAGTGTAGGGCATAGAGTGTAGAGTGTAGGGTATAGAGTGTAGTGTATAGAGTGTAGGGTATAGAGTGTAGGGTATACAGTGTAGGGTATAGAGTGTAGAGTGTAGGGTATAGAGTGTAGAGTGTAGGGTATAGAGTGTAGAGTGTAGGGCATAGAGTGTAGATTGTAGGGTATAGAGTGTAGGGTATAGAGTGTAGGGTATAGAGTGTAGGGTATAGAGTGTAGAGTGTAGGGTAGAGAGTGTAAAGTGTAGGGTATAGAATGTAGGGTATAGAGTGTAGGGTATAGAGTGTAGAGTGTAGGGATTAGAGTGTAGGGTATAGAGTGTAGGGTGTGGAGTGTAGGGTATAGAGTGTAGAGTGTAGGGATTAGAGTGTAGGGTATAGAGTGTAGGGTATAGAGTGTACGGTACAGAGTGTAGGGAATAGAGTGTAGAGTGTAAGGTATAGAGTGTAGAGTATAGGGTATAGAGTGTAGGGTATAGAGTGTAGGGTATAGAGTGTAGGGTATAGAGTGTAGGGTATAGAGTGTAGGGAATAGAGTGTAGAGTGTAAGGTATAGAGTGTAGAGTGTAGGGTATAGAGTGTAAGGTATAGAGTGTAGAGTGTAGGGATTAGAGTGTAGGGTATAGAGTGTAGGGTGTAGAGTGTAGGGCATAGAGTGTAGAGTGTAGGGTATAGAGTGTATGGTATAGAGTGTAGAGTATAGAGTGTAGGGTGTAGAGTGTAGGGTATAGAGTGTAGGGTATAGAGTGTAGGGTATAGAGTGTAGGGAATAGAGTGTAGAGTGTAAGGTATAGAGTGTAGAGTGTAGGGTATAGAGTGTAGGGTATAGAGTGTAGAGTGTAGGGATTAGAGTGTAGGGTATAGAGTGTAGGGTATAGTGTGTAGGGTATAGAGTGTAGAGTGTAGGGTATAGAGTGTAGAGTGTAGGGTATAGAGTGTAGGGTATAGAGTGTAGAGTGTAGGGTATAGAGTGTATGCTATAGAGTGTATGGTGTAGAGTGTATGGTATAGAGTGTAGGGTATACAGTGTAGAGTGTATGGTATAGAGTGTAGGGTGTAGAGTGTAGGGTATAGAGTGTATGTTATAGAGTGTAGGGTATAGAGTGTAGGGTAGAGAGTGTAGAGTGTAGGGTATAGAGTGTAGGGTATAGAGTGTAGGGTATAGAGTGTAGAGTGTAGGGATTAGAGTGTAGGGTATAGAGTGTAGTGTGTAGAATGTAGGGTATAGAGTGTAGAGTGTAGGGTATAGAGTGTATGGTATAGAGTGTAGGGTGTAGAGTGTAGGGTGTAGAGTGTAGGGTATAGAGTGTAGGGTATAGAGTGTAGGGAATAGAGTGTAGAGTGTAAGGTATAGAGTGTAGAGTATAGGGTATAGAGTGTAGGGTATAGAGTGTAGAGTGTAGGGATTAGAGTGTAGGGTATAGAGTGTAGGGTGTAGAGTGTAGGGTATAGAGTGTAGAGTGTAGGGTATAGAGTGTATGGTATAGAGTGTAGGGTATAGAGTGTAGGGTGTAGAGTGTAGGGTGTAGAGTGTAGGGTATAGAGTGTAGGGTATAGAGTGTAGGGAATAGAGTGTAGAGTGTAAGGTATAGAGTGTAGAGTATAGGGTATAGAGTGTAGGGTATAGAGTGTAGAGTGTAGGGATTAGAGTGTAGGGTATAGAGTGTAGGGTGTAGAGTGTAGGGTATAGAGTGTAGAGTGTAGGGTATAGAGTGTATGGTATAGAGTGTAGGGTATAGAGTGTAGGGTGTAGAGTGTAGGGTATAGAGTGTAGGGTATAGAGTGTAGGGTATAGAGTGTAGGGTATAGAGTGTAGGGAATCGAGTGTAGAGTGTAAGGTATAGAGTGTAGAGTGTAGGGTATAGAGTGTAGGGTATAGACTGTAGGGTATAGAGTGTAGGGTATAGATTGTAGGCTATAGAGTGTAGGGCATAGAGTGTAGGGTATAGAGTGTAGGGTATAGAGTGTAGGGTATAGAGTGTAGGGTATAGAGTGTAGAGTGTAGGGTATAGTGTGTAGGGTATAGAGTGCAGGTTGTAGAGTGTAGGGTATAGAGTGTAGGGTATAGAGTGTAGAGTTTAGGGTATAGAGTGTATGCTATAGAGTGTATGGTGTAGAGTGTATGGTATAGAGTGTAGGGTATAGAGTGTAGAGTGTAGGGTATAGAGTGTAGGGTATAGAGTGTAGGGTATAGAGTGTATGTTATAGAGTGTAGGGTATAGAGTGTAGAGTGTAGGGTATAGAGTTTAGAGTGTAGGGTATAGAGTGTAGGGTATAGAGTGTAAGGTATAGAGTGTAGGGTGTAGAGTGTAGGGTATAGATTGTAGGGTATAGAGTGTAGGGTATAGAGTGTACGGTATAGAGTGTAGGGTATGGAGTGTATGGTATAGAGTGTAGGGTATAGAGTGTAGGGTATAGAGTGTAGGGTATAAAGTGTAGAGTGTAGGGTATAGCGTGTAGAGTGTAGGGTATAGAGTGTAGGGTATAGAGTGTAGGGTATAGAGTGTAGGGTATAGAGTGTAGAGTGTAGGGTATAGAGTGTATGGTATAGAGTGTAGGGTATAGAGTGTAGGGTGTAGAGTGTTGGGTATAGAGTGTAGGGTATAGAGTGTAGGGTATAGAGTGTAGGGTATAGAGTGTAGGGAATAGAGTGTAGAGTGTAAGGTATAGAGTGTAGAGTGTAGGGTATAGAGTGTAGGGTATAGAGTGTAGGGTATAGAGTGTAGAGTGTAGGGTATAGAGTGTAGAGTGTAGGGTATAGAGTGTAGGGTATAGAGTGTAGGGTATAGAGTGTAGGGTAGAGTGTGTAGAGTGTAGGGTATAGAGTGTAGGGTATAGAGTGTAGGGTATAGAGTGTAGAGTGTAGGGATTAGAGTGTAGAGTATAGAGTGTAGGGTGTAGAGTGTAGGGTATAGAGTGTAGAGTGTAGTGTATAGAGTGTATGGTATAGAGTGTAGGGTGTAGAGTGTAGGGTATAGAGTGTAGGGTATAGAGTGTAGGGTATAGAGTGTAGGGAATAGAGTGTAGAGTGTAAGGTATAGAGTGTGGAGTGTAGGGTATAGAGTGTAGGGTATAGAATGTAGAGTGAAGGGATTAGAGTGTAGGGTATAGAGTGTAGGGTGTAGAGTGTAGGGTATAGAGTGTAGAGTGTAGGGTATAGAGTGTATGGTATAGAGTGTAGGGTATAGAGTGTAGGGTGTAGAGTGTAGGGTATAGAGTGTAGGGTATAGAGTGTAGGGTATAGAGTGTAGGGTATAGAGTGTAGGGAATAGAGTGTAGAGTGTAAGGTATAGAGTGTAGAGTGTAGGGTATAGAGTGTAGGGTATAGACTGTAGGGTATAGAGTGTAGGGTATAGAGTGTAGGGTATAGATTGTAGAGTGTAGGCTATAGAGTGTAGGGTATAGAGTGCAGAGTGTAGGGTATAGAGTGTAGGGTATAGAGTGTAGGGTATAGAGTGTAGGGTATAGAGTGTAGAGTGTAGGGTATAGTGTGTAGGGTATAGAGTGCAGGGTGTAGAGTGTAGGGTATAGAGTGTAGGGTATAGAGTGTAGAGTGTAGGGTATAGAGTGTACGCAATAGAGTGTATGGTGTAGAGTGTATGGTATAGAGTGTAGGGTATAGATTGTAGAGTGTATGGTATAGAGTGTAGGGTATAGAGTGTAGGGTATAGAGTGTATGTTATAGAGTGTAGGGTATAGAGTGTAGGGTAGAGAGTGTAGAGTGTAGGGTATAGAGTGTAGGGTATAGAGTGTAGGGTATAGATTGTAGAGTGTAGGCTATAGAGTGTAGGGTATAGAGTGTAGAGTGTCGGGATTATAGTGTAGGGTATAGAGTGTAGGATGTAGAGTGTAGGGTATAGAGTGTAGAGTGTAGGATATAGAGTGTAGGGTATAGAGTGTAGAGTGTAGGGTATAGAGTGTAGGGTATAGAGTGTAGGGTATAGAGTGTAGGGTATAGAGTGTAGAGTGTAGGGTATAGTGTGTAGGGTATAGAGTGCAGGGTGTAGAGTGTAGGGTATAGAGTGTAGGGTATAGAGTGTAGAGTGTAGGGTATAGAGTGTATGCTATAGAGTGTATGGTGTAGAGTGTATGGTATAGAGTGTAGGGTATAGAGTGTTGAGTGTATGGTATAGAGTGTAGAGTGTAGAGTGTAGGGTATAGAGTGTATGTTATAGAGTGTAGGGTATAGAGTGTAGGGTAGAGAGTGTAGAGTGTAGGGTATAGAGTGTAGGGTATAGAGTGTAGGGTATAGAGTGTAGAGTGTAGGGATTAGAGTGTATGGTATAGAGTGTAGTGTGTAGAGTGTAGGGTATAGAGTGTAGAGTGTAGGGTATAGAGTGTATGGTATAGAGTGTAGGGTATAGAGTGTAGGGTGTAGAGTGTAGGGTATAGAGTGTAGGGTATAGAGTGTAAGGTATAGAGTGTAGGGAATAGAGTGTAGAGTGTAAGGTATAGAGTGTAGAGTATAGGGTATAGAGTGTAGGGTATAGAGTGTAGAGTGTAGGGATTAGAGTGTAGGGTATAGAGTGTAGGGTGTAGAGTGTAGGGTATAGAGTGTAGAGTGTAGGGTATAGAGTGTATGGTATAGAGTGTAGGGTATAGAGTGTAGGTTGTAGAGTGTAGGGTATAGAGTGTAGGGTATAGAGTGTAGGGTATAGAGTGTAAGGTATAGAGTGTAGGGAATAGAGTGTAGAGTGTAAGGTATAGAGTGTAGAGTGTAGGGTATAGAGTGTAGGGTATAGACTGTAGGGTATAGAGTGTGGGGTATAGATTGTAGGCTATAGAGTGTAGGGTATAGAGTGTAGGGTATAGATTGTAGGGTATAGAGTGTAGGGTATAGAGTGTAGGGTATAGAGTGTAGAGTGTAGGGTATAGTGTGTAGGGTATAGAGTGCAGGGTGTAGAGTGTAGGGTATAGAGTGTAGGGTATAGAATGTAGAGTGTAGGGTATAGAGTGTATGCTATAGAGTGTATGGTGTAGAGTGTATGGTATAGAGTGTAGGGTATAGAGTGTAGAGTGTAGGGTATAGAGTGTAGGGTATAGAGTGTAGGGTATAGAGTGTATGTTATAGAGTGTAGGGTATAGAGTGTAGAGTGTAGGGTATAGAGTTTAGAGTGTAGGGTATAGAGTGTAGGGTATAGAGTGTAAGGTATAGAGTGTAGGGTGTAGAGTGTAGGGTATAGATTGTAGGGTATAGAGTGTAGGGTATAGAGTGTACGGTATAGAGTGTAGGGTATGGAGTGTATATTATAGAGTGTAGGGTATAGAGTGTAGGGTATAGAGTGTAGGGTATAGAGTGTAGAGTGTAGGGTATAGAGTGTAGGGTATAGAGTGTAGGGTATACAGTGTAGGGTATACAGTGTAGGGTATAGAGTGTAGGGTATAGAGTGTAGGGTATAGAGTGTAGAGTGTAGGGTATAGAGTTTAGAGTGTAGGGTATAGAGTGTAGGGTATAGAGTGTAAGGTATAGAGTGTAGGGTGTAGAGTGTAGGGTATAGAGTGTAGGGTATAGAGTGTAGGGTATAGAGTGTAAGGTATAGAGTGTAGGGTATAGAGTGTATGGTATAGAGTGTAGGGTATAGAGTGTAGGGTATAGAGTGTAGGGTATAGAGTGTATGGTATAGATTGTAGGGTATAGAGTGTAGGGTATAGAGTGTAGGGTATAGAGTGTAGAGTGTAGGGTATAGAGTGTAGAGTGTAGGGTATAGAGTGTAGAGTGTAGGGTATAGATTGTATGGTATAGAGTGTAGGGTATAGAATGTAGGGTGTAGAGTGTTGGGTATAGAGTGTAGGGTATAGAGTGTAGGGTATAGAGTGTAGGGTATAGAGTGTAGGGTATAGAGTGTAGGGAA
Organism: Ranitomeya imitator; assembly: GCF_032444005.1. Taxonomy (NCBI): domain Eukaryota; kingdom Metazoa; phylum Chordata; class Amphibia; order Anura; family Dendrobatidae; genus Ranitomeya; species Ranitomeya imitator. The sequence continues at coordinate 62,844 of NW_027193373.1, forward strand.
TAGAGTGTAGAGTGTAAGGTATAGAGTGTAGAGTGTAGGGTATAGAGTGTAGGGTATAGAGTGTAGAGTGTAGGGATTAGAGTGTAGGGTATAGAGTGTAGGGTATAGAGTGTAGGGTATAGAGTGTAGAGTGTAGGGTATAGAGTGTAGAGTGTAGGGTATAGAGTGTAGGGTATAGAGTGTAGGGTATAGAGTGTAGGGTAGAGTGTGTAGAGTGTAGGGTATAGAGTGTAGGGTATAGAGTGTAGGGTATAGAGTGTAGAGTGTAGGGATTAGAGTGTAGGGTATAGAGTGTAGGGTGTAGAGTGTAGGGTATAGAGTGTAGAGTGTAGGGTATAGAGTGTATGGTATAGAGTGTAGGGTATAGAGTGTAGGGTGTAGAGTGTAGGGTATAGAGTGTAGGGTATAGAGTGTAGGGTATAGAGTGTAGGGAATAGAGTGTAGAGTGTAAGGTATAGAGTGTAGAGTGTAGGGTATAGAGTGTAGGGTATAGAGTGTAGAGTGAAGGGATTAGAGTGTAGGGTATAGAGTGTAGGGTGTAGAGTGTAGGGTATAGAGTGTAGAGTGTAGGGTATAGAGTGTATGGTACAGAGTGTAGGGTATAGAGTGTAGGGTGTAGAGTGTAGGGCATAGAGTGTAGGGTATAGAGTGTAGGGTATAGAGTGTAGGGTATAGAGTGTAGGGAATAGAATGTAGAGTGTAAGGTATAGAGTGTAGAGTGTAGGGTATAGAGTGTAGGGTATAGACTGTAGGGTATAGAGTGTAGGGTATAGAGTGTAGGGTATAGATTGTAGAGTGTAGGCTATAGAGTGTAGGGTATAGAGTGTAGAGTGTAGGGTATAGAGTGTAGGGTATAGAGTGTAGGGTATAGAGTGTAGGGTATAGAGTGTAGAGTGTAGGGTATAGTGTGTAGGGTATAGAGTGCAGGGTGTAGAGTGTAGGGTGTAGAGTGTAGGGTATAGAGTGTAGATTGTAGGGTATAGAATGTATGCTATAGAGTGTATGGTGTAGAGTGTATGGTATAGAGTGTAGGGTATAGATTGTAGAGTGCATGGTATAGAGTGTAGGGTATAGAGTGTAGGGTATAGAGTGTATGTTATAGAGTGTAGGGTATAGAGTGTAGGGTAGAGATTGTAGAGTGTAGGGTATAGAGTGTAGGGTATAGAGTGTAGAGTGTCGGGATTAGAGTGTAGGATATAGAGTGTAGGATGTAGAGTGTAGGGTATAGAGTGTAGAGTGTAGGGTATAGAGTGTATGGTATAGAGTGTAGGGTATAGAGTGTAGGGTGTAGAGTGTAGGGTATAGAGTGTTGGGTATAGAGTGTAGGGTATAGAGTGTAGGGTATAGAGTGTAGGGTGTAGAGTGTAGGGAATAGAGTGTATGGTATAGAGTGTAGGGTATAGAATGTATGGTATAGAGTGTAGAGTGTAGGATATAGAGTGTAGGGTATAGAGTGTAGAGTGTAGGGTATAGAGTGTAGGGTATAGAGTGTAGGGTATAGAGTGTAGAGTGTAGGGATTAGAGTGTAGGGTATAGAGTGTAGGGTATAGAGTGTAGAGTGTAGGGTAGAGAGTGTAGGATATAGAGTGTAGAGTGTAGGGTATAGAGTGTAGGGTATAGAGTGTAGGGTATAGAGTGTAGGGTATAGAGTGTAGAGTGTAGGGTATAGAGTGTAGGGTATAGAGTGTAGGGTATAGAGTGTAGGGTATAGAGTGTAGGGTGTAGAGTGTAGGGTATAGAGTGTAGGGTATAGAGTGTAGGGTATAGAGTGTAGGGTGTAGAGTGTAGGGTATAGAGTGTATGGTATAGAGTGCAGGGTATAGAATGTATGGTATAGAGTGTAGAGTGTAGGATATAGAGTGTAGGGTATAGAGTGTAGAGTGTAGGGATTAGAGTGTAGGGTATAGAGTGTAGGGTATAGAGTGTAGAGTGTAGGGTAGAGAGTGTAGGATATAGAGTGTAGAGTGTAGGGTATAGAGTGTAGGGTATAGAGTGTAGGGTATAGAGTGTAGGGTTTAGAGTGTAGAGTGTAGGGTATAGAGTGTAGGGTATAGAGTGTATGGTATAGAGTGTAGGGTATAGAGTGTAGGGTGTAGAGTGTAGGGTATAGAGTGTAGGGTATAGAGTGTAGGGTATAGAGTGTAGGGTATAGAGTGTAGGGTGTAGAGTGTAGGGTATAGAGTGTATGGTATAGAGTGTAGGGTATAGAATGTATGTATAGAGTGTAGAGTGTAGGATATAGAGTGTAGGGTATAGAGTGTAGAGTGTAGGGTATAGAGTGTAGGGTATAGAGTGTAGGGTATAGAGTGTAGAGTGTAGGGATTAGAGTGTAGGGTATAGAGTGTAGGGTATAGAGTGTAGAGTGTAGGGTAGAGAGTGTAGGATATAGAGTGTAGAGTGTAGGGTATAGAGTGTAGGGTATAGAGTGTAGGGTATAGAGTGTAGGGTATAGAGTGTAGAGTGTAGGGCATAGAGTGTAGGGTATAGAGTGTAGGGTATAGAGTGTAGAGTGTAGGGTATAGAGTGTAGGGTATAGAGTGTAGGGTATAGAGTGTAGGGCATAGAGTGTAGGGTAAAGAGTGTAGGGTGTAGAGTGTAGGGTATAGAGTGTAGGGTATAGAGTGTAGAGTGTAGGGTATAGAGTGTAGGGTATAAAGTGTAGGGTATAGAGTGTAGGGTATAGAGAGTAGGGTATAGAGTGTAGAGTGTAGGGTATAGCGTGTAGAGTGTCGGGTATAGAGTGTAGGGTATAGAGTGTAGGGTATAGAGTGTAGGGTATAGAGTGTAGAGTGTAGGGTATAGAGTGTAGAGTGTAGGGTATAGAGTGTATGGTATAGAGTGTAGGGTATAGAGTGTAGGGTGTAGAGTGTTGGGTATAGAGTGTAGGGTATAGAGTGTAGGGTATAGAGTGTAGGGTATAGAGTGTAGGGAATAGAGTGTAGAGTGTAAGGTATAGAGTGTAGAGTGTAGGGTATAGAGTGTAGGGTATAGAGTGTAGAGTGTAGGGATTAGAGTGTAGGGTATAGAGTGTAGGGTATAGAGTGTAGTGAATAGAGTGTAGGGAATAGAGTGTGGAGTGTAAGGTATAGAGTGTAGAGTGTAGGGTATAGAGTGTAGGGTATAGACTGTAGGGTATAGAGTGTAGGGTATAGAGTGTAGGGTATAGATTGTAGAGTATAGGCTATAGAGTGTAGGGTATAGAGTGTAGAGTGTAGGGTATAGAGTGTAGGGTATAGAGTGTAGGGTATAGAGTGTAGAGTGTAGGGTATAGTGTGTAGGGTATAGAGTGCAGGGTGTAGAGTGTAGGGTATAGAGTGTAGGGTATAGAGTGTAGAGTGTAGGGTATAGAGTGTATGCTATAGAGTGTATGGTGTAGAGTGTATGGTATAGAGTGTAGGGTATACAGTGTAGAGTGTATGGTATAGAGTGTAGGGTGTAGAGTGTAGGGTATAGAGTGTATGTTATAGAGTGTAGGGTATAGAGTGTAGGGTAGAGAGTGTAGAGTGTAGGGTATAGAGTGTAGGGTATAGAGTGTAGGGTATAGAGTGTAGAGTGTAGGGATTAGAGTGTAGGGTATAGAGTGTAGTGTGTAGAGTGTAGGGTATAGAGTGTAGAGTGTACGGTATAGAGTGTATGGTATAGAGTGTAGGGTATAGAGTGTAGGGTGTAGAGTGTAGGGTATAGAGTGTAGGGTATAGAGTGTAGGGTATAGAGTGTAGGGAATAGAGTGTAGAGTGTAAGGTATAGAGTGTAGAGTTTAGGGTATAGAGTGTAGGGTATAGAGTGTAGAGTGTAGGGTATAGAGTGTATGGTATAGAGTGTAGGGTATAGAGTGTAGGGTGTAGAGTGTAGGGTATAGAGTGTAGGGTATAGAGTGTAGGGTATAGAGTGTAGGGAATAGAGTGTAGAGTGTAAGGTATAGAGTGTAGAGTGTAGGGTATAGAGTGTAGGGTATAGACTGTAGGGTATAAAGTGTAGGGTATAGATTGTAGGCTATAGAGTGTAGGGTATAGAGTGTAGGGTATAGAGTGTAGGGTATAGAGTGTAGAGTGTAGGGTATAGTGTGTAGGATATAGAGTGCAGGGTGTAGAGTGTAGGGTATAGAGTGTAGGGTATAGAGTGTAGAGTGTAGGGTATAGAGTGTATGCTATAGAGTGTATGGTGTAGAGTGTATGGTATAGAGTGTAGGGTATAGAGTGTAGAGTGTAGGGTATAGAGTGTAGGGTATAGAGTGTATGTTATAGAGTGTAGGGTATAGAGTGTAGGGTGTAGAGTGTAGGGTATAGAGTGTAGGGTATAGAGTGTAGGGTATAGAGTGTAGGGTATAGAGTGTAGGGAATAGAGTGTAGAGTGTAAGGTATAGAGTGTAGAGTGTAGGGTATAGAGTGTAGGGTATAGACTGTAGGGTATAAAGTGTAGGGTATAGATTGTAGGCTATAGAGTGTAGGGTATAGAGTGTAGGGTATAGAGTGTAGGGTATAGAGTGTAGGGTATAGAGTGTAGAGTGTAGGGTATAGTGTGTAGGGTATAGAGTGCAGGGTGTAGAGTGTAGGGTATAGAGTGTAGGGTATAGAGTGTAGAGTGTAGGGTATAGAGTGTATGCTATAGAGTGTATGGTGTAGAGTGTATGGTATAGAGTGTAGGGTATAGAGTGTAGAGTGTAGGGTATAGAGTGTAGGGTATAGAGTGTATGTTATAGAGTGTAGGGTATAGAGTGTAGAGTGTAGGGTATAGAGTTTAGAGTGTAGGGTATAGAGTGTAGGGTATAGAGTGTAAGGTATAGAGTGTAGAGTGTAGGGTATAGAGTGTATGCTATAGAGTGTATGGTGTAGAGTGTATGGTATAGAGTGTAGGGTATACAGTGTAGAGTGTATGGTATAGAGTGTAGGGTGTAGAGTGTAGGGTATAGAGTGTATGATATAGAGTGTAGGGTATAGAGTGTAGGGTAGAGAGTGTAGAGTGTAGGGTATAGAGTGTAGGGTATAGAGTGTAGGGTATAGAGTGTAGAGTGTAGGGATTAGAGTGTAGGGTATAGAGTGTAGTGTGTAGAGTGTAGGGTATAGAGTGTAGAGTGTAGGGTATAGAGTGTAGGGTATAGAGTGTAGGGTATAGAGTGTAGGGTGTAGAGTGTAGGGTATAGAGTGTAGGGTATAGAGTGTAGGGTATAGAGTGTAGGGAATAGAGTGTAGAGTGTAAGGTATAGAGTGTAGAGTTTAGGGTATAGAGTGTAGGGTATAGAGTGTAGAGTGTAGGGATTAGAGTGTAGGGTATAGAGTGTAGGGTGTAGAGTGTAGGGTAAAGAGTGTAGAGTGTAGGGTATAGAGTGTATGGTATAGAGTGTAGGGTATAGAGTGTATGGTGTAGAGTGTAGGGTATAGAGTGTAGGGTATAGAGTGTAGGGTATAGAGTGTAGGGAATAGAGTGTAGAGTGTAAGGTATAGAGTGTAGAGTGTAGGGTATAGAGTGTAGGGTATAGACTGTAGGGTATAAAGTGTAGGGTATAGATTGTAGGCTATAGAGTGTAGGGTATAGAGTGTAGGGTATAGAGTGTAGGGTATAGAGTGTAGGGTATAGAGTGTAGAGTGTGGGGTATAGTGTGTAGGGTATAGAGTGCAGGGTGTAGAGTGTAGGGTATAGAGTGTAGGGTATAGAGTGTAGGGTGTAGAGTGTAGGGTATAGAGTGTAGGGTATAGAGTGTAGGGTATAGAGTGTAGGGAATAGAGTGTAGGGAATAGAGTGTAGAGTGTAAGGTATAGAGTGTAGAGTTTAGGGTATAGAGTGTAGGGTATAGAGTGTAGAGTGTAGGGATTAGAGTGTAGGGTATAGAGTGTAGGGTGTAGAGTGTAGGGTATAGAGTGTAGAGTGTAGGGTATAGAGTGTATGGTATAGAGTGTAGGGTATAGAGTGTAGGGTGTAGAGTGTAGGGTATAGAGTGTAGGGTATAGAGTGTAGGGTATAGAGTGTAGGGTATAGAGTGTAGGGAATAGAGTGTAGAGTGTAAGGTATAGAGTGTAGAGTGTAGGGTATAGAGTGTAGGGTATAGACTGTAGGGTATAAAGTGTAGGGTATAGATTGTAGGCTATAGAGTGTAGGGTATAGAGTGTAGGGTATAGAGTGTAGAGTGTAGGGTATAGTGTGTAGGGTATAGAGTGCAGGGTGTAGAGTGTAGGGTATAGAGTGTAGGGTATAGAGTGTAGAGTGTAGGGTATAGAGTGTATGCTATAGAGTGTATGGTGTAGAGTGTATGGTATAGAGTGTAGGGTATAGAGTGTAGAGTGTAGGGTATAGAGTGTAGGGTACAGAGTGTATGTTATAGAGTGTAGGGTATAGAGTGTAGAGTGTAGGGTATAGAGTTTAGAGTGTAGGGTATAGAGTGTAGGGTATAGAGTGTAAGGTATAGAGTGTAGGGTGTAGAGTGTAGGGTATAGATTGTAGGGTATAGAGTGTAGGGTATAGAGTGTACGGTATAGAGTGTAGGGTATGGAGTGTATGGTATAGAGTGTAGGGTATAGAGTGTAGGGTATAGAGTGTAGGGTATAAAGTGTAGAGTGTAGGGTATAGAGTGTAGAGTGTAGGGTATTTGAGTGTATGGTATAGAGTGTAGGGTATAGAGTGTAGGGTGTAGAGTGTTGGGTATAGAGTGTAGGGTATAGAGTGTAGGGTATAGAGTGTAGGGTATAGAGTGTAGGGAATAGAGTGTAGAGTGTAAGGTATAGAGTGTAGAGTGTAGGGTATAGAGTGTAGGGTATAGAGTGTAGAGTGTAGGGATTAGAGTGTAGGGTATAGAGTGTAGGGTATAGAGTGTAGGGTATAGAGTGTAGGGTATAGAGTGTAGAGTGTAGGGTATAGAGTGTAGAGTGTAGGGTATAGAGTGTAGGGTATAGAGTGTAGGGTATAGAGTGTAGGGTAGAGTCTGTAGAGTGTAGGGTATAGAGTGTAGGGTATAGAGTGTGGAGTATAGAGTGTAGAGTGTAGGGATTAGAGTGTAGTTTATAGAGTGTAGAGTGTAGGGCATAGAGTGCAGAGTGTAGGGTATAGAGTGTAGGGTATAGAGTGTAGGGTAGAGAGTGTAGGGTAGAGAGTGTAGAGTGTAGGGATTAGAGTGTAGGGTATAGAGTGTAGGGTGTAGAGTGTAGGGCATAGAGTGTAGAGTGTAGGGTATAGAGAGTATGGTATAGAGTGTAGAGTATAGAGTGTAGGGTGTAGAGTGTAGGGTATAGAGTGTAGGGTATAGAGTGTAGGGTAGAGAGTGTAGGGAATAGAGTGTTGAGTGTAAGGTACAGAGTGTAGAGTGTAGGGCATAGAGTGTAGAGTGTAGGGTATAGAGTGTAGGGTATAGAGTGTAGGGTATAGAGTGTAGGGTATACAGTGTAGGGTATAGAGTGTAGAGTGTAGGGTATAGAGTGTAGAATGTAGGGTATAGAGTGTAGAGTGTAGGGCATAGAGTGTAGATTGTAGGGTATAGAGTGTAGGGTATAGAGTGTAGGGTATAGAGTGTAGGGTATAGAGTGTAGAGTGTAGGGTATAGAGTGTAGAGTGTAGGGTATAGAGTGTAGGGTACAGATTGTAGGGTATAGAGTGTAGGGTAGAGAGTGTAGATTGTAGGGTATAGAGTGTAGGGTATAGAGTGTAGGGTATAGAGTGTAGAGTGTAGGGATTAGAGTGTAGGGTATAGAGTGTAGGGTGTGGAGTGTAGGGTATAGAGTGTAGAGTGTAGGGTATAGAGTGTATGGTATAGAGTGTAGGGTATAGAGTGTAGGGTGTAGAGTGTAGGGTATAGAGTGTAGGGTATAGAGTGTAGGGTATAGAGTGTAGGGTATAGAGTGTAGGGAATAGAGTGTAGAGTGTAAGGTATAGAGTGTAGAGTGTAGGGTATAGAGTGTAAGGTATAGAGTGTAGAGTGTAGGGATTAGAGTGTAGGGTATAGAGTGTAGGGTGTAGAGTGTAGGGCATAGAGTGTAGAGTGTAGGGTATAGAGTGTATGGTATAGAGTGTAGAGTATAGAGTGTAGGGTGTAGAGTGTAGGGTATAGAGTGTAGGGTATAGAGTGTAGGGTATAGAGTGTAGGGAATAGAGTGTAGAGTGTAAGGTATAGAGTGTAGAGTGTAGGGTATAGAGTGTAGGGTATAGAGTGTAGAGTGTAGGGATTAGAGTGTAGGGTATAGAGTGTAGGGTATAGTGTGTAGGGTATAGAGTGTAGAGTGTAGGGTATAGAGTGTAGAGTGTAGGGTATAGAGTGTAGGGCATAGAGTGTAGAGTGTAGGGTATAGAGTGTATGCTATAGAGTGTATGGTGTAGAGTGTATGGTATAGAGTGTAGGGTATACAGTGTAGAGTGTATGGTATAGAGTGTAGGGTGTAGAGTGTAGGGTATAGAGTGTATGTTATAGAGTGTAGGGTATAGAGTGTAGGGTAGAGAGTGTAGAGTGTAGGGTATAGAGTGTAGGGTATAGAGTGTAGGGTATAGAGTGTAGAGTGTAGGGATTAGAGTGTAGGGTATAGAGTGTAGTGTGTAGAGTGTAGGGTATAGAGTGTAGAGTGTAGGGTATAGAGTGTATGGTATAGAGTGTAGGGTATAGAGTGTAGGGTGTAGAGTGTAGGGTATAGAGTGTAGGGTATAGAGTGTAGGGTATAGAGTGTAGGGAATAGAGTGTGAGGTATAGAGTGTAGAGTATAGGGTATAGAGTGTAGGGTATAGAGTGTAGAGTGTAGGGATTAGAGTGTAGGGTATATAGTGTAGGGTGTAGAGTGTAGGGTATAGAGTGTAGAGTGTAGGGTATAGAGTGTATGGTATAGAGTGTAGGGTATAGAGTGTAGGGTGTAGAGTGTAGGGTATAGAGTGTAGGGTATAGAGTGTAGGGTATAGAGTGTAGGGTATAGAGTTTAGGGAATCGAGTGTAGAGTGTAAGGTATAGAGTGTAGAGTGTAGGGTATAGAGTGTAGGGTATAGACTGTAGGGTATAGAGTGTAGGGTATAGATTGTAGGCTATAGAGTGTAGGGTATAGAGTGTAGGGTATAGAGTGTAGGGTATAGAGTGTAGGGTATAGAGTGTAGGGTATAGAGTGTAGAGTGTAGGGTATAGTGTGTAGGGTATAGAGTGCAGGGTGTAGAGTGTAGGGTATAGAGTGTAGAGTGTAGGGTATAGAGTGTATGCTATAGAGTGTATGGTGTAGAGTGTATGGTATAGAGTGTAGGGTATAGATTGTAGAGTGTATGGTATAGAGTGTATGGTACAGAGTGTAGGGTATAGAGTGTAGAGTGTAGGGTATAGAGTGTAGGGTATAGAGTGTAGGGTATAGAGTGTAGGGTATAGAGTGTAGAGTGTAGGGTATATAGTGTATGGTACAGAGTGTAGGGTATAGAGTGTAGAGTGTAGGGTATAGAGTGTAGGGTATAGAGTGTAGGGTATAGAGTGTAGGGCATAGAGTGTAGGGTATAGAGTGTAGGGTGTAGAGTGTAGGGTATAGAGTGTAGGGTATAGAGTGTAGAGTGTAGGGTATAGAGTGTAGGGTATAGAGTGTAGGGCATAGAGTGTAGGGTATAGAGTGTAGGGTATAGAGTGTAGAGTGTAGGGTATAGCGTGTAGAGTGCCGGGTATAGAGTGTAGGGTATAGAGTGTAGGGTATAGAGTGTAGGGTATAGAGTGTAGAGTGTAGGGTATAGAGTGTAGAGTGTAGGGTATAGAGTGTATGGTATAGAGTGTAGGGTATTGAGTGTAGGGTGTAGAGTGTTGGGTATAGAGTGTAGGGTATAGAGTGTAGGGTATAGAGTGTATGGTATAGAGTGTAGGGAATAGAGTGTAGAGTGTAAGGTATAGAGTGTAGAGTGTAGGGTATAGAGTGTAGGGTATAGAGTGTAGAGTGTAGGGATTAGAGTGTAGGGTATAGAGTGTAGGGTATAGTGTGTAGGGTATAGAGTGTAGAGTGTAGGGTATAGAGTGTAGGGTATAGAGTGTAGGGTATAGAGTGTAGGGTATAGAGTGTAGGGCATAGAGTGTAGGGTATAGAGTGTAGGGTATAGAGTGTAGAGTGTAGGGTATAGAGTGTAGGGTATAGAGTGTAGGGTATAGAGTGTAGAGTGTAGGGTATAGAGTGTAGGGTATAGAGTGTAGGGTATAGAGTGTAGGGTATAGAGTGTAGGGCATGAGTGTAGGGTATAGAGTGTAGGGTATAAGTGTAGAGTGTAGGGTATAGAGTGTAGGGTATAGAGTGTAGAGTGTAGGGCATAGAGTGTAGAGTGTAGGGTATAGAGTGTAGGGTATAGAGTGTAGGGTAGAGAGTGTAGGGTAGAGAGTGTAGAGTGTAGGGATTAGAGTGTAGGGTATAGAGTGTAGGGCATAGAGTGTAGAGTGTAGGGTATAGAGTGTATGGTATAGAGTGTAGAGTATAGAGTGTAGGGTGTAGAGTGTAGGGTATAGAGTGTAGGGTATAGAGTGTAGGGTATAGAGAGTAGGGAATAGAGTGTTGAGTGTAAGGTACAGAGTGTAGAGTGTAGGGCATAGAGTGTAGAGTGTAGGGTATAGAGTGTAGGGTATAGAGTGTAGGGTATAGAGTGTAGGGTATACAGTGTAGGGTATAGAGTGTAGAGTGTAGGGTATAGAGTGTAGAGTGTAGGGTATAGAGTGTAGAGTGTAGGGCATAGAGTGTAGATTGTAGGGTATAGAGTGTAGGGTATAGAGTGTAGGGTATAGAGTGTAGGGTATAGAGTGTAGAGTGTAGGGTAGAGAGTGTAGAGTGTAGGGTATAGAGTGTAGGGTATAGAGTGTAGGGTATAGAGTGTAGAGTGTAGGGATTAGAGTGTAGGGTATAGAGTGTAGGGTGTGGAGTGTAGGGTATAGAGTGTAGAGTGTAGGGTATAGAGTGTAGGGTATAGAGTGTAGGGTATAGAGTGTAGGGTATAGAGTGTAGGGAATAGAGTGTAGAGTGTAAGGTATAGAGTGTAGAGTATAGGGTATAGAGTGTAGGGTATAGAGTGTAGGGTATAGAGTGTAGGGTATAGAGTGTAGGGAATAGAGTGTAGAGTGTAAGGTATAGAGTGTAGAGTTTAGGGTATAGAGTGTAAGGTATAGAGTGTAGAGTGTAGGGATTAGAGTGTAGGGTATAGAGTGTAGGGTGTAGAGTGTAGGGCATAGAGTGTAGAGTGTAGGGTATAGAGTGTATGGTATAGAGTGTAGAGTATAGAGTGTAGGGTGTAGAGTGTAGGGTATAGAGTGTAGGGTATAGAGTGTAGGGTATAGAGTGTAGGGAATAGAGTGTAGAGTGTAAGGTATAGAGTGTAGAGTGTAGGGTATAGAGTGTAGGGTATAGAGTGTAGAGTGTAGGGATTAGAGTGTAGGGTATAGAGTGTAGGGTATAGTGTGTATGGTATAGAGTGTAGAGTGTAGGGTATAGAGTGTAGAGTGTAGGGTATAGAGTGTAGGGTATAGAGTGTAGAGTGTAGGGTATAGAGTGTATGCTATAGAGTGTATGGTGTAGAGTGTATGGTATAGAGTGTAGGGTATACAGTGTAGAGTGTATGGTATAGAGCGTAGGGTGTAGAGTGTAGGGTATAGAGTGTATGTTATAGAGTGTAGGGTATAGAGTGTAGGGTAGAGAGTGTAGAGTGTAGGGTATAGAGTGTAGGGTATAGAGTGTAGGGTATAGAGTGTAGAGTGTAGGGATTAGAGTGTAGGGTATAGAGTGTAGTGTGTAGAATGTAGGGTATAGAGTGTAGAGTGTAGGGTATAGAGTGTATGGTATAGAGTGTAGGGTATAGAGTGTAGGGTGTAGAGTGTAGGGTATAGAGTGTAGGGTATAGAGTGTAGGGTATAGAGTGTAGGGAATAGAGTGTAGAGTGTAAGGTATAGAGTGTAGAGTATAGGGTATAGAGTGTAGGGTATAGAGTGTAGAATGTAGGGATTAGAGTGTAGGGTATAGAGTGTAGGGTGTAGAGTGTAGGGTATAGAGTGTAGAGTGTAGGGTATAGAGTGTATGGTATAGAGTGTAGGGTATAGAGTGTAGGGTGTAGAGTGTAGGGTATAGAGTGTAGGGTATAGAGTGTAGGGTATAGAGTGTAGGGTATAGAGTGTAGGGAATCGAGTGTAGAGTGTAAGGTATAGAGTGTAGAGTGTAGGGTATAGAGTGTAGGGTATAGACTGTAGGGTATAGAGTGTAGGGTATAGATTGTAGGCTATAAAGTGTAGGGTATAGAGTGTAGGGTATAGAGTGTAGGGTATAGAGTGTAGGGTATAGAGTGTAGAGTGTAGGGTATAGTGTGTAGGGTATAGAGTGCAGGGTGTAGAGTGTAGGGTATAGAGTGTAGGGTATAGAGTGTAGAGTGTAGGGTATAGAGTGTATGCTATAGAGTGTATGGTGTAGAGTGTATGGTATAGAGTGTAGGGTATAGAGTGTAGAGTGTAGGGTATAGAGTGTAGGGTATAGAGTGTAGGGTATAGAGTGTATGTTATAGAGTGTAGGGTATAGAGTGTAGAGTGTAGGGTATAGAGTTTAGAGTGTAGGGTATAGAGTGTAGGGTATAGAGTGTAAGGTATAGAGTGTAGGGTGTAGAGTGTAGGGTATAGATTGTAGGGTATAGAGTGTAGGGTATAGAGTGTACGGTATAGAGTGTAGGGTATGGAGTGTATGGTATAGAGTGTAGGGTATAGAGTGTAGGGTATAGAGTGTAGGGTATAAAGTGTAGAGTGTAGGGTATAGCGTGTAGAGTGTAGGGTATAGAGTGTAGGGTATATAGTGTATGGTACAGAGTGTAGGGTATAGAGTGTAGAGTGTAGGGTATAGAGTGTAGGGTATAGAGTGTAGGGTATAGAGTGTAGGGCATAGAGTGTAGGGTATAGAGTGTAGGGTGTAGAGTGTAGGGTATAGAGTGTAGGGTATAGAGTGTAGAGTGTAGGGTATAGAGTGTAGGGTATAGAGTGTAGGGTATAGAGTGTAGGGTATAGAGTGTAGAGTGTAGGGTATAGCGTGTAGAGTGTCGGGTATAGAGTGTAGGGTATAGAGTGTAGGGTATAGAGTGTAGGGTATAGAGTGTAGAGTGTAGGGTATAGAGTGTAGAGTGTAGGGTATAGAGTGTATGGTATAGAGTGTAGGGTATTGAGTGTAGGGTGTAGAGTGTTGGGTATAGAGTGTAGGGTATAGAGTGTAGGGTATAGAGTGTAGGGTATATAGTTTGTATATAGTTTGTAAGCTTGCGAGCAGGGCCCTCACTCCTCCTGGTATCTGTTTTGAACTGTATTTCTGTTATGCTGTAATGTTTATTGTCTGTACAAGTCCCCTCTATAATTTGTAAAGCGCTGCGGAATATGTTGGCGCTATATAAATAAAATTATTATTATTATTATTATTATTATTATAGAGTGTAGGGAATAGAGTGTAGAGTGTAAGGTATAGAGTGTAGAGTGTAGGGTATAGAGTGTAGGGTATAGAGTGTAGAGTGTAGGGATTAGAGTGTAGGGTATAGAGTGTAGGGTATAGTGTGTAGGGTATAGAGTGTAGAGTGTAGGGTATAGAGTGTAGAGTGTAGGGTATAGAGTGTAGGGTATAGAGTGTAGGGTATAGAGTGTAGGGCATAGAGTGTAGGGTATAGAGTGTAGGGTATAGAGTGTAGAGTGTAGGGTATAGAGTGTAGGGTATAGAGTGTAGGGTATAGAGTGTAGAGTGTAGGGTATAGAGTGTAGGGTATAGAGTGTAGGGTATAGAGTGTAGGGCATAGAGTGTAGGGTATAGAGTGTAGGGTATAGAGTGTAGAGTGTAGGGTATAGAGTGTAGGGTATAGAGTGTAGGGTATAGAGTGTAGAGTGTAGGGCATAGAGTGTAGAGTGTAGGGTATAGAGTGTAGGGTATAGAGTGTAGGGTAGAGAGTGTAGGGTAGAGAGTGTAGAGTGTAGGGATTAGAGTGTAGGGTATAGAGTGTAGGGTGTAGAGTGTAGGGCATAGAGTGTAGAGTGTAGGGTATAGAGTGTATGGTATAGAGTGTAGAGTATAGAGTGTAGGGTGTAGAGTGTAGGGTATAGAGTGTAGGGTATAGAGTGTAGGGTATAGAGTGTAGGGAATAGAGTGTTGAGTGTAAGGTACAGAGTGTAGAGTGTAGGGCATAGAGTGTAGAGTGTAGGGTATAGAGTGTAGGGTATAGAATGTAGGGTATAGAGTGTAGGGTATACAGTGTAGGGTATAGAGTGTAGAGTGTAGGGTATAGAGTGTAGAGTGTAGGGTATAGAGTGTAGAGTGTAGGGCATAGAGTGTAGATTGTAGGGTATAGAGTGTAGGGTATAGAGTGTAGGGTATAGAGTGTAGGGTATAGAGTGTAGAGTGTAGGGTAGAGAGTGTAGAGTGTAGGGTATAGAGTGTAGGGTATAGACTGTAGGGTATAGAGTGTAGAGTGTAGGGATTAGAGTGTAGGGTATAGAGTGTAGGGTGTGGAGTGTAGGGTATAGAGTGTAGAGTGTAGGGTATAGAGTGTAGGGTATAGAGTGTAGGGTATAGAGTGTAGGGAATAGAGTGTAGAGTGTAAGGTATAGAGTGTAGAGTATAGGGTATAGAGTGTAGGGTATAGAGTGTAGGGTATAGAGTGTAGGGTATAGAGTGTAGGGTATAGAGTGTAGGGAATAGAGTGTAGAGTGTAAGGTATAGAGTGTAGAGTTTAGGGTATAGAGTGTAAGGTATAGAGTGTAGAGTGTAGGGATTAGAGTGTAGGGTATAGAGTGTAGGGTGTAGAGTGTAGGGCATAGAGTGTAGAGTGTAGGGTATAGAGTGTATGGTATAGAGTGTAGAGTATAGAGTGTAGGGTGTAGAGTGTAGGGTATAGAGTGTAGGGTATAGAGTGTAGGGTATAGAGTGTAGGGAATAGAGTGTAGAGTGTAAGGTATAGAGTGTAGAGTGTAGGGTATAGAGTGTAGGGTATAGAGTGTAGAGTGTAGGGATTAGAGTGTAGGGTATAGAGTGTAGGGTATAGTGTGTAGGGTATAGATTGTAGAGTGTAGGGTATAGAGTGTAGAGTGTAGGGTATAGAGTGTAGGGTATAGAGTGTAGAGTGTAGGGTATAGAGTGTATGCTATAGAGTGTATGGTGTAGAGTGTATGGTATAGAGTGTAGGGTATACAGTGTAGAGTGTATGGTATAGAGCGTAGGGTGTAGAGTGTAGGGTATAGAGTGTATGTTATAGAGTGTAGGGTATAGAGTGTAGGGTAGAGAGTGTAGAGTGTAGGGTATAGAGTGTAGGGTATAGAGTGTAGGGTATAGAGTGTAGAGTGTAGGGATTAGAGTGTAGGGTATAGAGTGTAGTGTGTAGAATGTAGGGTATAGAGTGTAGAGTGTAGGGTATAGAGTGTATGGTATAGAGTGTAGGGTATAGAGTGTAGGGTGTAGAGTGTAGGGTATAGAGTGTAGGGTATAGAGTGTAGGGTATAGAGTGCAGGGAATAGAGTGTAGAGTGTAAGGTATAGAGTGTAGAGTATAGGGTATAGAGTGTAGGGTATAGAGTGTAGAGTGTAGGGATTAGAGTGTAGGGTATAGAGTGTAGGGTGTAGAGTGTAGGGTATAGAGTGTAGAGTGTAGGGTATAGAGTGTATGGTATAGAGTGTAGGGTATAGAGTGTAGGGTGTAGAGTGTAGGGTATGGAGTGTAGGGTATAGAGTGTAGGGTATAGAGTGTAGGGTATAGAGTGTAGGGAATCGAGTGTAGAGTGTAAGGTATAGAGTGTAGAGTGTAGGGTATAGAGTGTAGGGTATAGACTGTAGGGTATAGAGTGTAGGGTATAGATTGTAGGCTATAGAGTGTAGGGTATAGAGTGTAGGGTATAGAGTGTAGGGTATAGAGTGTAGGGTATAGAGTGTAGGGTATAGAGTGTAGAGTGTAGGGTATAGTGTGTAGGGTATAGAGTGCATGGTGTAGAGTGTAGGGTATAGAGTGTAGGGTATAGAGTGTAGAGTGTAGGGTATAGAGTGTATGCTATAGAGTGTATGGTGTAGAGTGTATGGTATAGAGTGTAGGGTATAGAGTGTAGAGTGTAGGGTATAGAGTGTAGGGTATAGAGTGTAGGGTATAGAGTGTACGGTATAGAGTGTAGGGTATGGAGTGTATGGTATAGAGTGTAGGGTATAGAGTGTAGGTTATAGAGTGTAGGGTATAAAGTGTAGAGTGTAGGGTATAGCGTGTAGAGTGTAGGGTATAGAGTGTAGGGTATAGAGTGTAGGGTATAGAGTGTAGGGTATAGAGTGTAGAGTGTAGGGTATAGAGTGTATGGTATAGAGTGTAGGGTATAGAGTGTAGGGTGTAGAGTGTTTGGTATAGAGTGTAGGGTATAGAGTGTAGGGTATAGAGTGTAGGGTATAGAGTGTAGGGAATAGAGTGTAGAGTGTAAGGTATAGAGTGTAGAGTGTAGGGTATAGAGTGTAGGGTATAGAGTGTAGGGTATAGAGTGTAGAGTGTAGGGTATAGAGTGTAGAGTGTAGGGTATAGAGTGTAGGGTATAGAGTGTAGGGTATAGAGTGTAGGGTAGAGTGTGTAGAGTGTAGGGTATAGAGTGTAGGGTATAGAGTGTAGGGTATAGAGTGTAGAGTGTAGGGATTAGAGTGTAGGGTATAGAGTGTAGGGTGTAGAGTGTAGGGAATAGAGTGTAGGGTATAGAGTGTAGGGTATAGAGTGTAGGGTGTAGAGTGTAGGGTATAGAGTGTATGGTATAGAGTGTAGGGTATAGAATGTATGGTATAGAGTGTAGAGTGTAGGATATAGAGTGTAGGGTATAGAGTGTAGAGTGTAGGGTATAGAGTGTAGGGTATAGAGTGTAGGGTATAGAGTGTAGAGTGTAGGGATTAGAGTGTAGGGTATAGAGTGTAGGGTGTAGAGTGTAGGGCATAGAGTGTAGAGTGTAGGGTATAGAGTGTATGGTATAGAGTGTAGAGTATAGAGTGTAGGGTGTAGAGTGTAGGGTATAGAGTGTAGGGTATAGAGTGTAGGGTATAGAGTGTAGGGAATAGAGTGTAGAGTGTAAGGTATAGAGTGTAGAGTGTAGGGTATAGAGTGTAGGGTATAGAGTGTAGAGTGTAGGGATTAGAGTGTAGGGTATAGAGTGTAGGGTATAGTGTGTAGGGTATAGATTGTAGAGTGTAGGGTATAGAGTGTAGAGTGTAGGGTATAGAGTGTAGGGTATAGAGTGTAGAGTGTAGGGTATAGAGTGTATGCTATAGAGTGTATGGTGTAGAGTGTATGGTATAGAGTGTAGGGTATACAGTGTAGAGTGTATGGTATAGAGCGTAGGGTGTAGAGTGTAGGGTATAGAGTGTATGTTATAGAGTGTAGGGTATAGAGTGTAGGGTAGAGAGTGTAGAGTGTAGGGTATAGAGTGTAGGGTATAGAGTGTAGGGTATAGAGTGTAGAGTGTAGGGATTAGAGTGTAGGGTATAGAGTGTAGTGTGTAGAATGTAGGGTATAGAGTGTAGAGTGTAGGGTATAGAGTGTATGGTATAGAGTGTAGGGTATAGAGTGTAGGGTGTAGAGTGTAGGGTATAGAGTGTAGGGTATAGAGTGTAGGGTATAGAGTGCAGGGAATAGAGTGTAGAGTGTAAGGTATAGAGTGTAGAGTATAGGGTATAGAGTGTAGGGTATAGAGTGTAGAGTGTAGGGATTAGAGTGTAGGGTATAGAGTGTAGGGTGTAGAGTGTAGGGTATAGAGTGTAGAGTGTAGGGTATAGAGTGTATGGTATAGAGTGTAGGGTATAGAGTGTAGGGTGTAGAGTGTAGGGTATGGAGTGTAGGGTATAGAGTGTAGGGTATAGAGTGTAGGGTATAGAGTGTAGGGAATCGAGTGTAGAGTGTAAGGTATAGAGTGTAGAGTGTAGAGTATAGAGTGTAGGGTATAGACTGTAGGGTATAGAGTGTAGGGTATAGATTGTAGGCTATAGAGTGTAGGGTATAGAGTGTAGGGTATAGAGTGTAGGGTATAGAGTGTAGGGTATAGAGTGTAGGGTATAGAGTGTAGAGTGTAGGGTATAGTGTGTAGGGTATAGAGTGCATGGTGTAGAGTGTAGGGTATAGAGTGTAGGGTATAGAGTGTAGAGTGTAGGGTATAGAGTGTATGCTATAGAGTGTATGGTGTAGAGTGTATGGTATAGAGTGTAGGGTATAGAGTGTAGAGTGTAGGGTATAGAGTGTAGGGTATAGAGTGTAGGGTATAGAGTGTACGGTATAGAGTGTAGGGTATGGAGTGTATGGTATAGAGTGTAGGGTATAGAGTGTAGGTTATAGAGTGTAGGGTATAAAGTGTAGAGTGTAGGGTATAGCGTGTAGAGTGTAGGGTATAGAGTGTAGGGTATAGAGTGTAGGGTATAGAGTGTAGGGTATAGAGTGTAGAGTGTAGGGTATAGAGTGTATGGTATAGAGTGTAGGGTATAGAGTGTAGGGTGTAGAGTGTTTGGTATAGAGTGTAGGGTATAGAGTGTAGGGTATAGAGTGTAGGGTATAGAGTGTAGGGAATAGAGTGTAGAGTGTAAGGTATAGAGTGTAGAGTGTAGGGTATAGAGTGTAGGGTATAGAGTGTAGAGTGTAGGGTATAGAGTGTAGAGTGTAGGGTATAGAGTGTAGGGTATAGAGTGTAGGGTATAGAGTGTAGGGTAGAGTGTGTAGAGTGTAGGGTATAGAGTGTAGGGTATAGAGTGTAGGGTATAGAGTGTAGAGTGTAGGGATTAGAGTGTAGGGTATAGAGTGTAGGGTGTAGAGTGTAGGGAATAGAGTGTAGGGTATAGAGTGTAGGGTATAGAGTGTAGGGTGTAGAGTGTAGGGTATAGAGTGTATGGTATAGAGTGTAGGGTATAGAATGTATGGTATAGAGTGTAGAGTGTAGGATATAGAGTGTAGGGTATAGAGTGTAGAGTGTAGGGTATAGAGTGTAGGGTATAGAGTGTAGGGTATAGAGTGTAGAGTGTAGGGATTAGAGTGTAGGGTATAGAGTGTAGGGTATAGAGTGTAGAGTGTAGGGTAGAGAGTGTAGGATATAGAGTGTAGAGTGTAGGGTATAGAGTGTAGGGTATAGAGTGTAGGGTATAGAGTGTAGGGTATAGAGTGTAGAGTGTAGGGTATAGAGTGTAGGGTATAGAGTGTAGGGTATAGAGTGTAGAGTGTAGGGTATAGAGTGTAGGGTATAGAGTGTAGGGTATAGAGTGTAGGGCATAGAGTGTAGGGTATAGAGTGTAGGGTGTAGAGTGTAGGGTATAGAGTGTAGGGTATAGAGTGTAGAGTGTAGGGTATAGAGTGTAGGGTATAGAGTGTAGGGTATAGAGTGTAGGGTATAGAGTGTAGGGTATAGAGTGTAGAGTGTAGGGTATAGCGTGTAGAGTGTCGGGTATAGAGTGTAGGGTATAGAGTGTAGGGTATAGAGTGTAGGGTATAGAGTGTACAGTGTAGGGTATAGAGTGTAGAGTGTAGGGTATAGAGTGTATGGTATAGAGTGTAGGGTATAGAGTGTAGGGTGTAGAGCGTTGGGTATAGAGTGTAGGGTATAGAGTGTAGGGTATAGAGTGTAGGGTATAGAGTGTAGGGAATAGAGTGTAGAGTGTAAGGTATAGAGTGTAGAGTGTAGGGTATAGAGTGTAAGGTATAGAGTGTAGAGTGTAGGGATTAGAGTGTAGGGTATAGAGTGTATGGTGTAGAGTGTAGGGCATAGAGTGTAGAGTGTAGGGTATAGAGTGTATGGTATAGAGTGTAGAGTATAGAGTGTAGGGTGTAGAGTGTAGGGTATAGAGTGTAGGGTATAGAGTGTAGGGTATAGAGTGTAGGAAATAGAGTGTAGAGTGTAAGGTATAGAGTGTAGAGTGTAGGGTATAGAGTGTAGGGTATAGAGTGTAGAGTGTAGGGATTAGAGTGTAGGGTATAGAGTGTAGGGTATAGTGTGTAGGGTATAGAGTGTAGAGTGTAGGGTATAGAGTGTAGAGTGTAGGGTATAGAGTGTAGGGCATAGAGTGTAGAGTGTAGGGTATAGAGTGTATGCTATAGAGTGTATGGTGTAGAGTGTATGGTATAGAGTGTAGGGTATACAGTGTAGAGTGTATGGTATAGAGTGTAGGGTGTAGAGTGTAGGGTATAGAGTGTATGTTATAGAGTGTAGGGTATAGAATGTAGGGTAGAGAGTGTAGAGTGTAGGGTATAGAGTGTAGGGTATAGAGTGTAGGGTATAGAGTGTAGAGTGTAGGGATTAGAGTGTAGGGTATAGAGTGTAGTGTGTAGAGTGTAGGGTATAGAGTGTAGAGTGTAGAGTATAGAGTGTATGGTATAGAGTGTAGGGTATAGAGTGTAGGGTGTAGAGTGTAGGGTATAGAGTGTAGGGTATAGAGTGTAGGGAATAGAGTGTAGAGTGTGAGGTATAGAGTGTAGAGTATAGGGTATAGAGTGTAGGGTATAGAGTGTAGAGTGTAGGGATTAGAGTGTAGGGTATAGAGTATAGGGTGTAGAGTGTAGGGTATAGAGTGTAGAGTGTAGGGTATAGAGTGTATGGTATAGAGTGTAGGGTATAGAGTGTAGGGTGTAGAGTGTAGGGTATAGACTGTAGGGTATAGAGTGTAGGGTATAGATTGTAGGCTATAGAGTGTAGGGTATAGAGTGTAGGGTATAGAGTGTAGGGTATAGAGTGTAGGGTATAGAGTGTAGGGTATAGAGTGTAGAGTGTAGGGTATAGTGTGTAGGGTATAGAGTGCATGGTGTAGAGTGTAGGGTATAGAGTGTAGGGTATAGAGTGTAGAGTGTAGGGTATAGAGTGTATGCTATAGAGTGTATGGTGTAGAGTGTATGGTATAGAGTGTAGGGTATAGAGTGTAGAGTGTAGGGTATAGAGTGTAGGGTATAGAGTGTAGGGTATAGAGTGTATGTTATAGAGTGTAGGGTATAGAGTGTAGAGTGTAGGGTATAGAGTTTAGAGTGTAGGGTATAGAGTGTAGGGTATAGAGTGTAAGGTATAGAGTGTAGGGTGTAGAGTGTAGGGTATAGATTGTAGGGTATAGAGTGTAGGGTATAGAGTGTACGGTATAGAGTGTAGGGTATGGAGTGTATGGTATAGAGTGTAGGGTATAGAGTGTAGGGTATAGAGTGTAGGGTATAAAGTGTAGAGTGTAGGGTATAGCGTGTAGAGTGTAGGGTATAGAGTGTAGGGTATAGAGTGTAGGGTATAGAGTGTAGGGTATAGAGTGTAGAGTGTAGGGTATAGAGTGTATGGTATAGAGTGTAGGGTATAGAGTGTAGGGTGTAGAGTGTTTGGTATAGAGTGTAGGGTATAGAGTGTAGGGTATAGAGTGTAGGGTATAGAGTGTAGGGAATAGAGTGTAGAGTGTAAGGTATAGAGTGTAGAGTGTAGGGTATAGAGTGTAGGGTATAGAGTGTAGGGTATAGAGTGTAGAGTGTAGGGTATAGAGTGTAGAGTGTAGGGTATAGAGTGTAGGGTATAGAGTGTAGGGTATAGAGTGTAGGGTAGAGTGTGTAGAGTGTAGGGTATAGAGTGTAGGGTATAGAGTGTAGGGTATAGAGTGTAGAGTGTAGGGATTAGAGTGTAGGGTATAGAGTGTAGGGTGTAGAGTGTAGGGAATAGAGTGTAGGGTATAGAGTGTAGGGTATAGAGTGTAGGGTGTAGAGTGTAGGGTATAGAGTGTATGGTATAGAGTGTAGGGTATAGAATGTATGGTATAGAGTGTAGAGTGTAGGATATAGAGTGTAGGGTATAGAGTGTAGAGTGTAGGGTATAGAGTGTAGGGTATAGAGTGTAGGGTATAGAGTGTAGAGTGTAGGGATTAGAGTGTAGGGTATAGAGTGTAGGGTATAGAGTGTAGAGTGTAGGGTAGAGAGTGTAGGATATAGAGTGTAGAGTGTAGGGTATAGAGTGTAGGGTATAGAGTGTAGGGTATAGAGTGTAGAGTGTAGGGTATAGAGTGTAGGGTATAGAGTGTAGGGTATAGAGTGTAGAGTGTAGGGTATAGAGTGTAGGGTATAGAGTGTAGGGTATAGAGTGTAGGGCATAGAGTGTAGGGTATAGAGTGTAGGGTGTAGAGTGTAGGGTATAGAGTGTAGGGTATAGAGTGTAGAGTGTAGGGTATAGCGTGTAGGGTATAGAGTGTAGGGTATAGAGTGTAGGGTATAGAGTGTAGGGTATAGAGTGTAGAGTGTAGGGTATAGCGTGTAGAGTGTCGGGTATAGAGTGTAGGGTATAGAGTGTAGGGTATAGAGTGTAGGGTATAGAGTGTACAGTGTAGGGTATAGAGTGTAGAGTGTAGGGTATAGAGTGTATGGTATAGAGTGTAGGGTATAGAGTGTAGGGTGTAGAGCGTTGGGTATAGAGTGTAGGGTATAGAGTGTAGGGTATAGAGTGTAGGGTATAGAGTGTAGGGAATAGAGTGTAGAGTGTAAGGTATAGAGTGTAGAGTGTAGGGTATAGAGTGTAAGGTATAGAGTGTAGAGTGTAGGGATTAGAGTGTAGGGTATAGAGTGTATGGTGTAGAGTGTAGGGCATAGAGTGTAGAGTGTAGGGTATAGAGTGTATGGTATAGAGTGTAGAGTATAGAGTGTAGGGTGTAGAGTGTAGGGTATAGAGTGTAGGGTATAGAGTGTAGGGTATAGAGTGTAGGGAATAGAGTGTAGAGTGTAAGGTATAGAGTGTAGAGTGTAGGGTATAGAGTGTAGGGTATAGAGTGTAGAGTGTAGGGATTAGAGTGTAGGGTATAGAGTGTAGGGTATAGTGTGTAGGGTATAGAGTGTAGAGTGTAGGGTATAGAGTGTAGAGTGTAGGGTATAGAGTGTAGGGCATAGAGTGTAGAGTGTAGGGTATAGAGTGTATGCTATAGAGTGTATGGTGTAGAGTGTATGGTATAGAGTGTAGGGTATACAGTGTAGAGTGTATGGTATAGAGTGTAGGGTGTAGAGTGTAGGGTATAGAGTGTATGTTATAGAGTGTAGGGTATAGAATGTAGGGTAGAGAGTGTAGAGTGTAGGGTATAGAGTGTAGGGTATAGAGTGTAGGGTATAGAGTGTAGAGTGTAGGGATTAGAGTGTAGGGTATAGAGTGTAGTGTGTAGAGTGTAGGGTATAGAGTGTAGAGTGTAGAGTATAGAGTGTATGGTATAGAGTGTAGGGTATAGAGTGTAGGGTGTAGAGTGTAGGGTATAGAGTGTAGGGTATAGAGTGTAGGGTATAGAGTGTAGGGAATAGAGTGTAGAGTGTGAGGTATAGAGTGTAGAGTATAGGGTATAGAGTGTAGGGTATAGAGTGTAGAGTGTAGGGATTAGAGTGTAGGGTATAGAGTATAGGGTGTAGAGTGTAGGGTATAGAGTGTAGAGTGTAGGGTATAGAGTGTATGGTATAGAGTGTAGGGTATAGAGTGTAGGGTGTAGAGTGTAGGGTATAGAGTGTAGGGTATAGAGTGTAGGGTATAGAGTGTAGGGTATAGAGTGTAGGGAATCGAGTGTAGAGTGTAAGGTATAGAGTGTAGAGTGTAGGGTATAGAGTGTAGGGTATAGACTGTAGGGTATAGAGTGTAGGGTATAGATTGTAGGCTATAGAGTGTAGGGTATAGAGTGTAGGGTATAGAGTGTAGAGTGTAGGGTATAGAGTGTAGGGTATAGAGTGTAGGGTATAGAGTGTAGGGTATAGAGTCTAGAGTGTAGGGTATAGTGTGTAGGGTATAGAGTGCAGGGTGTAGAGTGTAGGGTATAGAGTGTAGGGTATAGAGTGTAGAGTGTAGGGTATAGAGTGTATGCTATAGAGTGTATGGTGTAGAGTGTATGGTATAGAGTGTAGGGTATAGATTGTAGAGTGTATGGTATAGAGTGTATGGTACAGAGTGTAGGGTATAGAGTGTAGAGTGTAGGGTATAGAGTGTAGGGTATAGAGTGTAGGGTATAGAGTGTAGGGTATAGAGTGTAGAGTGTAGGGTATATAGTGTATGGTACAGAGTGTAGGGTATAGAGTGTAGAGTGTAGGGTATAGAGTGTAGGGCATAGAGTGTAGGGTATAGAGTGTAGGGTGTAGAGTGTAGGGTATAGAGTGTAGGGTATAGAGTGTAGAGTGTAGGGTATAGAGTGTAGGGTATAGAGTGTAGGGTATAGAGTGTAGGGTATAGAGTGCAGGGTGTAGAGTGTAGGGTATAGAGTGTAGGGTATAGAGTGTAGAGTGTAGGGTATAGAGTGTATGCTATAGAGTGTATGGTGTAGAGTGTATGGTATAGAGTGTAGGGTATAGATTGTAGAGTGTATGGTATAGAGTGTATGGTACAGAGTGTAGGGTATAGAGTGTAGAGTGTAGGGTATAGAGTGTAGGGTATAGAGTGTAGGGTATAGAGTGTAGGGTATAGAGTGTAGAGTGTAGGGTATATAGTGTATGGTACAGAGTGTAGGGTATAGAGTGTAGAGTGTAGGGTATAGAGTGTAGGGTATAGAGTGTAGGGTGTAGAGTGTAGGGTATAGAGTGTAGGGTATAGAGTGTTGAGTGTAGGGTATAGAGTGTAGGGTATAGAGTGTAGGGTATAGAGTGTAGGGTATAGAGTGTAGGGTATAGAGTGTAGAGTGTAGGGTATAGCGTGTAGAGTGTCGGGTATAGAGTGTAGGGTATAGAGTGTAGGGTATAGAGTGTAGGGTATAGAGTGTAGAGTGTAGGGTATAGAGTGTAGAGTGTAGGGTATAGAGTGTATGGTATAGAGTGTAGGGTATAGAGTGTAGGGTGTAGAGCGTTGGGTATAGAGTGTAGGGTATAGAGTGTAGGGTATAGAGTGTAGGGTATAGAGTGTAGGGAATAGAGTGTAGAGTGTAAGGTATAGAGTGTAGAGTGTAGGGTATAGAGTGTAAGGTATAGAGTGTAGAGTGTAGGGATTAGAGTGTAGGGTATAGAGTGTAGGGTGTAGAGTGTAGGGCATAGAGTGTAGAGTGTAGGGTATAGAGTGTATGGTATAGAGTGTAGAGTATAGAGTGTAGGGTGTAGAGTGTAGGGTATAGAGTGTAGGGTATAGAGTGTAGGGTATAGAGTGTAGGGAATAGAGTGTAGAGTGTAGGGATTAGAGTGTAGGGTATAGAGTGTAGGGTATAGTGTGTAGGGTATAGAGTGTAGAGTGTAGGGTATAGAGTGTAGAGTGTAGGGTATAGAGTGTAGGGCATAGAGTGTAGAGTTTAGGGTATAGAGTGTATGCTATAGAGTGTATGGTGTAGAGTGTATGGTATAGAGTGTAGGGTATACAGTGTAGAGTGTATGGTATAGAGTGTAGGGTGTAGAGTGTAGGGTATAGAGTGTATGTTATAGAGTGTAGGGTATAGAATGTAGGGTAGAGAGTGTAGAGTGTAGGGTATAGAGTGTAGGGTATAGAGTATAGGGTATAGAGTGTAGAGTGTAGGGATTAGAGTGTAGGGTATAGAGTGTAGTGTGTAGAGTGTAGGGTATAGAGTGTAGAGTGTAGAGTATAGAGTGTATGGTATAGAGTGTAGGGTATAGAGTGTAGGGTGTAGAGTGTAGGGTATAGAGTGTAGGGTATAGAGTGTAGGGTATAGAGTGTAGGGAATAGAGTGTAGAGTGTGAGGTATAGAGTGTAGAGTATAGGGTATAGAGTGTAGGGTATAGAGTGTAGAGTGTAGGGATTAGAGTGTAGGGTATAGAGTGTAGGGTGTAGAGTGTAGGGTATAGAGTGTAGAGTGTAGGGTATAGAGTGTATGGTATAGAGTGTAGGGTATAGAGTGTAGGGTGTAGAGTGTAGGGTATAGAGTGTAGGGTATAGAGTGTAGGGTATAGAGTGTAGGGTATAGAGTGTAGGGAATCGAGTGTAGAGTGTAAGGTATAGAGTGTAGAGTGTAGGGTATAGAGTGTAGGGTATAGACTGTAGGGTATAGAGTGTAGGGTATAGATTGTAGGCTATAGAGTGTAGGGTATAGAGTGTAGGGTATAGAGTGTAGAGTGTAGGGTATAGAGTGTAGGGTATAGAGTGTAGGGTATAGAGTGTAGGGTATAGAGTGTAGAGTGTAGGGTATAGTGTGTAGGGTATAGAGTGCAGGGTGTAGAGTGTAGGGTATAGAGTGTAGGGTATAGAGTGTAGAGTGTAGGGTATAGAGTGTATGCTATAGAGTGTATGGTGTAGAGTGTATGGTATAGAGTGTAGGGTATAGATTGTAGAGTGTATGGTATAGAGTGTATGGTACAGAGTGTAGGGTATAGAGTGTAGAGTGTAGGGTATAGAGTGTAGGGTATAGAGTGTAGGGTATAGAGTGTAGGGTATAGAGTGTAGAGTGTAGGGTATATAGTGTATGGTACAGAGTGTAGGGTATAGAGTGTAGAGTGTAGGGTATAGAGTGTAGGGCATAGAGTGTAGGGTATAGAGTGTAGGGTGTAGAGTGTAGGGTATAGAGTGTAGGGTATAGAGTGTAGAGTGTAGGGTATAGAGTGTAGGGTATAGAGTGTAGGGTATAGAGTGTAGGGTATAGAGTGCAGGGTGTAGAGTGTAGGGTATAGAGTGTAGGGTATAGAGTGTAGAGTGTAGGGTATAGAGTGTATGCTATAGAGTGTATGGTGTAGAGTGTATGGTATAGAGTGTAGGGTATAGATTGTAGAGTGTATGGTATAGAGTGTATGGTACAGAGTGTAGGGTATAGAGTGTAGAGTGTAGGGTATAGAGTGTAGGGTATAGAGTGTAGGGTATAGAGTGTAGGGTATAGAGTGTAGAGTGTAGGGTATATAGTGTATGGTACAGAGTGTAGGGTATAGAGTGTAGAGTGTAGGGTATAGAGTGTAGGGCATAGAGTGTAGGGTATAGAGTGTAGGGTGTAGAGTGTAGGGTATAGAGTGTAGGGTATAGAGTGTAGAGTGTAGGGTATAGAGTGTAGGGTATAGAGTGTAGGGTATAGAGTGTAGGGTTTAGAGAGTAGGGTATAGAGTGTAGAGTGTAGGGTATAGCGTGTAGAGTGTCGGGTATAGAATGTAGGGTATAGAGTGTAGGGTATAGAGTGTAGGGTATAGAGTGTAGAGTGTAGGGTATAGAGTGTAGAGTGTAGGGTATAGAGTGTATGGTATAGAGTGTAGGGTATTGAGTGTAGGGTGTAGAGTGTTGGGTATAGAGTGTAGGGTATAGAGTGTAGGGTATAGAGTGTAGGGTATAGAGTGTAGGGAATAGAGTGTAGAGTGTAAGGTATAGAGTGTAGAGTGTAGGGTATAGAGTGTAGAGTGTAGGGATTAGAGTGTAGGGTATAGAGTGTAGGGTATAGTGTGTCGGGTATAGAGTGTAGAGTGTAGGGTATAGAGTGTAGAGTGTAGGGTATAGAGTGTAGGGTATAGAGTGTAGGGTATAGAGTGTAGGGCATAGAGTGTAGGGTATAGAGTGTAGGGTATAGAGTGTAGAGTGTAGGGTATAGAGTGTAGGGTATAGAGTGTAGGGTATAGAGTGTAGGGTATAGAGTGTAGAGTGTAGGGTATAGAGTGTAGGGTATAGAGTGTAGGGTATAGAGTGTAGAGTGTAGGGTATAGAGTGTAGGGTATAGAGTGTAGGGTATAGAGTGTAGGGTATAGAGTGTAGGAGATAGAGTGTAGGGTATAGAGTGTAGGGTATAGAGTGTAGAGTGTAGGGTATAGAGTGTAGGGTATAGAGTGTAGGGTATAGAGTGTAGAGTGTAGGGCATAGAGTGTAGAGTGTAGGGTATAGAGTGTAGGGTATAGAGTGTAGGGTAGAGAGTGTAGGGTAGAGAGTGTAGAGTGTAGGGATTAGAGTGTAGGGTATAGAGTGTAGGGTGTAGAGTGTAGGGCATAGAGTGTAGAGTGTAGGGTATAGAGTGTATGGTATAGAGTGTAGAGTATAGAGTGTAGGGTGTAGAGTGTAGGGTATAGAGTGTAGGGTATAGAGTGTAGGGTATAGAGTGTAGGGAATAGAGTGTTGAGTGTAAGGTACAGAGTGTAGAGTGTAGGGCATAGAGTGTAGGGTATAGAGTGTAGGGCATAGAGTGTAGGGTATAGAGTGTAGGGTATAGAGTGTAGGGTATAGAGTGTAGGGTATAGAGTGTAGAGTGTAGGGTATAGAGTGTAGGGTATAGAGTGTAGGGTATAGAGTGTAGGGTTTAGAGTGTAGTGTATAGAGTGTAGAGTGTAGGGTATAGCATGTAGAGTGTCGGGTATAGAGTGTAGGGTATAGAGTGTAGGGTATAGAGTGTAGAGTGTAGGGTATAGTGTGTAGGGTATAGAGTGCAGGGTATAGAGTGTAGAGTGTAGGGTATAGAGTGTATGCTATAGAGTGTATGGTGTAGAGTGTATGGTATAGAGTGTAGGGTATAGATTGTAGAGTGTATGGTATAGAGTGTATGGTACAGAATGTAGGGTATAGAGTGTAGAGTGTAGGGTATAGAGTGTAGGGTATAGAGTGTAGGGTATAGAGTGTAGAGTGTAGGGTATATAGTGTATGGTACAGAGTGTAGGGTATAGAGTGTAGAGTGTAGGGTATAGAGTGTAGGGTATAGAGTGTAGGGTATAGAGTGTAGGGCATAGAGTGTAGGGTATAGAGTGTAGGGTGTAGAGTGTAGGGTATAGAGTGTAGGGTATAGAGTGTAGAGTGTAGGGTATAGAGTGTAGGGTATAGAGTGTAGGGTATAGAGTGTAGGGTTTAGAGTGTAGGGTATAGAGTGTAGAGTGTAGGGTATAGCGTGTAGAGTGTCGGGTATAGAGTGTAGGGTATAGAGTGTAGGGTATAGAGTGTAGGGTATAGAGTGTAGAGTGTAGGGTATAGAGTGTAGAGTGTAGGGTATAGAGTGTATGGTATAGAGTGTAGGGTATTGAGTGTAGGGTGTAGAGTGTTGGGTATAGAGTGTAGGGTATAGAATGTAGGGTATAGAGTGTAGGGTATAGAGTGTAGGGAATAGAGTGTAGAGTGTAAGGTATAGAGTGTAGAGTGTAGGGTATAGAGTGTAGGGTATAGAGTGTAGAGTGTAGGGATTAGAGTGTAGGGTATAGAGTGTAGGGTATAGTGTGTAGGGTATAGAGTGTAGAGTGTAGGGTATAGAGTGTAGAGTGTAGGGTATAGAGTGTAGGGTATAGAGTGTAGGGCATAGAGTGTAGGGTATAGAGTGTAGGGTATAGAGTGTAGAGTGTAGGGTATAGAGTGTAGGGTATAGAGTGAAGGGTATAGAGTGTAGAGTGTAGGGTATAGAGTGTAGGGTATAGAGTGTAGGGTATAGAGTGTAGGGTATAGAGTGTAGGGCATAGAGTGTAGGGTATAGAGTGTAGGGTATAGAGTGTAGAGTGTAGGGTATAGAGTGTAGGGTATAGAGTGTAGGGTATAGAGTGTAGAGTGTAGGGCATAGAGTGTAGAGTGTAGGGTATAGAGTGTAGGGTATAGAGTGTAGGGTAGAGAGTGTAGGGTAGAGAGTGTAGAGTGTAGGGATTAGAGTGTAGGGTATAGAGTGTAGGGTGTAGAGTGTAGGGCATAGAGTGTAGAGTGTAGGGTATAGAGTGTATGGTATAGAGTGTAGAGTATAGAGTGTAGGGTGTAGAGTGTAGGGTATAGAGTGTAGGGTATAGAGTGTAGGGTATAGAGTGTAGGGAATAGAGTGTTGAGTGTAAGGTACAGAGTGTAGAGTGTAGGGCATAGAGTGTAGAGTGTAGGGTATAGAGTGTAGGGTATAGAGTGTAGGGTATAGAGTGTAGGGTATACAGTGTAGGGTATAGAGTGTAGAGTGTAGGGTATAGAGTGTAGAGTGTAGGGTATAGAGTGTAGAGTGTAGGGCATAGAGTGTAGATTGTAGGGTATAGAGTGTAGGGTATAGAGTGTAGGGTATAGAGTGTAGGGTATAGAGTGTAGAGTGTAGGGTAGAGAGTGTAGAGTGTAGGGTATAGAGTGTAGGGTATAGAGTGTAGGGTATAGAGTGTAGAGTGTAGGGATTAGAGTGTAGGGTATAGAGTGTAGGGTGTGGAGTGTAGGGTATAGAGTGTAGAGTGTAGGGTATAGAGTGTAGGGTATAGAGTGTAGGGTATAGAGTGTAGGGTATAGAGTGTAGGGAATAGAGTGTAGAGTGTAAGGTATAGAGTGTAGAGTATAGGGTATAGAGTGTAGGGTATAGAGTGTAGGGTATAGAGTGTAGGGTATAGAGTGTAGGGTATAGAGTGTAGGGAATAGAGTGTAGAGTGTAAGGTATAGAGTGTAGAGTGTAGGGTATAGAGTGTAAGGTATAGAGTGTAGAGTGTAGGGATTAGAGTGTAGGGTATAGAGTGTAGGGTGTAGAGTGTAGGGCATAGAGTGTAGAGTGTAGGGTATAGAGTGTATGGTATAGAGTGTAGAGTATAGAGTGTAGGGTGTAGAGTGTAGGGTATAGAGTGTAGGGTATAGAGTGTAGGGTATAGAGTGTAGGGAATAGAGTGTAGAGTGTAAGGTATAGAGTGTAGAGTGTAGGGTATAGAGTGTAGGGTATAGAGTGTAGGGTATAGAGTGTAGAGTGTAGGGATTAGAGTGTAGGGTATAGAGTGTAGGGTATAGTGTGTAGGGTATAGAGTGTAGAGTGTAGGGTATAGAGTGTAGAGTGTAGGGTATAGAGTGTAGGGTATAGAGTGTAGAGTGTAGGGTATAGAGTGTATGCTATAGAGTGTATGGTGTAGAGTGTATGGTATAGAGTGTAGGGTATACAGTGTAGAGTGTATGGTATAGAGCGTAGGGTGTAGAGTGTAGGGTATAGAGTGTATGTTATAGAGTGTAGGGTATAGAGTGTAGGGTAGAGAGTGTAGAGTGTAGGGTATAGAGTGTAGGGTATAGAGTGTAGGGTATAGAGTGTAGAGTGTAGGGATTAGAGTGTAGGGTATAGAGTGTAGTGTGTAGAATGTAGGGTATAGAGTGTAGAGTGTAGGGTATAGAGTGTATGGTATAGAGTGTAGGGTATAGAGTGTAGGGTGTAGAGTGTAGGGTATAGAGTGTAGGGTATAGAGTGTAGGGTATAGAGTGTAGGGAATAGAGTGTGGAGTGTAAGGTATAGAGTGTAGAGTATAGGGTATAGAGTGTAGGGTATAGAGTGTAGAGTGTAGGGATTAGAGTGTAGGGTATAGAGTGTAGGGTGTAGAGTGTAGGGTATAGAGTGTAGAGTGTAGGGTATAGAGTGTATGGTATAGAGTGTAGGGTATAGAGTGTAGGGTGTAGAGTGTAGGGTATAGAGTGTAGGGTATAGAGTGTAGGGTATAGAGTGTAGGGTATAGAGTGTAGGGAATCGAGTGTAGAGTGTAAGGTATAGAGTGTAGAGTGTAGGGTATAGAGTGTAGGGTATAGACTGTAGGGTATAGAGTGTAGGGTATAGATTGTAGGCTATAGAGTGTAGGGAATAGAGTGTAGGGTATAGAGTGTAGGGTATAGAGTGTAGGGTATAGAGTGTAGGGTATAGAGTGTAGAGTGTAGGGTATAGTGTGTAGGGTATAGAGTGCAGGGTGTAGAGTGTAGGGTATAGAGTGTAGGGTATAGAGTGTAGAGTGTAGGGTATAGAGTGTATGCTATAGAGTGTATGGTGTAGAGTGTATGGTATAGAGTGTAGGGTATAGAGTGTAGAGTGTAGGGTATAGAGTGTAGGGTATAGAGTGTAGGGTATAGAGTGAAGGGTATAGAGTGTAGGGTATAGATATAGAGTGTGGGGTATAGAGTGTAGAGTGTAGGGTATAGAGTGTAGGGTATAGAGTGTAGGGTATAGAGTGTAGAGTGTAGGGATTAGAGTGTAGGGTATAGAGTGTAGGGTATAGAGTGTAGAGTGTAGGGTAGAGAGTGTAGGATATAGAGTGTAGAGTGTAGGGTATAGAGTGTAGGGTATAGAGTGTAGGGTATAGAGTGTAGGGTATAGAGTGTAGAGTGTAGGGTATAGAGTGTAGGGTATAGAGTGTAGAGTGTAGGGTATAGAGTGTAGGGTATAGAGTGTAGGGTGTAGAGTGTAGGGTATAGAGTGTAGGGTGTAGAGTGTAGGGTATAGAGTGTAGGGTATAGAGTGTAGGGTATAGAGTGTAGGGAATAGAGTGTTGAGTGTAAGGTACAGAGTGTAGAGTGTAGGGCATAGAGTGTAGAGTGTAGGGTATAGAGTGTAGGGTATAGAGTGTAGGGTATACAGTGTAGGGTATAGAGTGTAGAGTGTAGGGTATAGAGTGTAGAGTGTAGGGTATAGAGTGTAGAGTGTAGGGCATAGAGTGTAGATTGTAGGGTATAGAGTGTAGGGTATAGAGTGTAGGGTATAGAGTGTAGGGTATAGAGTGTAGAGTGTAGGGTATAGAGTGTAGAGTGTAGGGTATAGAGTGTAGGGTACATAGTGTAGGGTATAGAGTGTAGGGTAGAGAGTGTAGAGTGTAGGGTATAGAGTGTAGGGTATAGAGTGTAGGGTATAGAGTGTAGAGTGTAGGGATTAGAGTGTAGGGTATAGAGTGTAGGGTGTGGAGTGTAGGGTATAGAGTGTAGAGTGTAGGGTATAGAGTGTATGGTATAGAGTGTAGGGTATAGAGTGTAGGGTGTAGAGTGTAGGGTATAGAGTGTAGGGTATAGAGTGTAGGGTATAGAGTGTATGGTATAGAGTGTAGGGAATAGAGTGTAGAGTGTAAGGTATAGAGTGTAGAGTGTAGGGTATAGAGTTTAAGGTATAGAGTGTAGAGTGTAGGGATTAGAGTGTAGGGTATAGAGTGTAGGGTGTAGAGTGTAGGGCATAGAGTGTAGAGTGTAGGTTATAGAGTGTATGGTATAGAGTGTAGAGTATAGAGTGAAGGGTGTAGAGTGTAGGGTATAGAGTGTAGTGTATAGAGTGTAGGGTATAGAGTGTAGGGAATAGAGTGTAGAGTGTAAGGTATAGAGTGTAGAGTGTAGGGTATAGAGTGTAGTGTATAGAGTGTAGAGTGTAGGGATTAGAGTGTAGGGTATAGAGTGTAGGGTATAGTGTGTAGGGTATAGAGTGTAGAGTGTAGGGTATAGAGTGTAGAGTGTAGGGTATAGAGTGTAGGGTATAGAGTGTAGGGTATAGAGTGTATGTTATAGAGTGTAGGGTATAGAGTGTAGGGTAGAGAGTGTAGAGTGTAGGGTATAGAGTGTAGAGTGTAGGGTATAGAGTGTAGGGTATAGAGTGTAGGGTATAGAGTGTAGAGTGTAGGGTATAGAGTGTAGGGTATAGAGTGTAGGGTATAGAGTGTAGGGCATAGAGTGTAGGGTATAGAGTGTAGGGTATAGAGTGTAGGGTGTAGAGTGTAGGGTATTGATTTTAGGGTATAGAGTGTAGGGTATAGAGTGTAGAGTGTAGGGCATAGAGTGTAGAGTGTAGGGTATAGAGTGTAGAATATAGAGTGTAGGGTAGAGAGTGTAGGGTAGAGAGTGTAGAGTGTAGGGATTAGAGTGTAGGGTATAGAGTGTAGGGTGTAGAGTGTAGGGCATAGAGTGTAGAGTGTAGGGTATAGAGTGTATGGTATAGAGTGTAGAGTATAGAGTGTAGGGTGTAGAGTGTAGGGTATAGAGTGTAGGGTATAGAGTGTAGGGTATAGAGTGTAGGGAATAGAGTGTAGAGTGTAAGGTATAGAGTGTAGAGTGTAGGGTATAGAGTGTAGTGTATAGAGTGTAGAGTGTAGGGATTAGAGTGTAGGGTATAGAGTGTAGGGTATAGTGTGTAGGGTATAGAGTGTAGAGTGTAGGGTATAGAGTGTAGAGTGTAGGGTATAGAGTGTAGGGTATAGAGTGTAGGGTATAGAGTGTAGGGCATAGAGTGAAGGGTATAGAGTGTAGGGTATAGAGTGTAGAGTGTAGGGTATAGAGTGTAGGGTATAGAGTGTAGGGTATAGAGTGTAGAGTGTAGGGTATAGAGTGTAGGGTATAGAGTGTAGGGTATAGAGTGTAGGGCATAGAGTGTAGGGTATAGAGTGTAGGGTATAGAGTGTAGGGTGTAGAGTGTAGGGTATAGATTTTAGGGTATAGAGTGTAGGGTATAGAGTGTAGAGTGTAGGGCATAGAGTGTAGAGTGTAGGGTATAGAGTGTAGAATATAGAGTGTAGGGTAGAGAGTGTAGGGTAGAGAGTGTAGAGTGTAGGGATTAGAGTGTAGGGTATAGAGTGTAGGGTGTAGAGTGTAGGGCATAGAGTGTAGAGTGTAGGGTATAGAGTGTATGGTATAGAGTGTAGAGTATAGAGTGTAGGGTGTAGAGTGTAGGGTATAGAGTGTAGGGTATAGAGTGTAGGGTATAGAGTGTAGGGAATAGAGTGTTGAGTGTAAGGTACAGAGTGTAGAGTGTAGGGCATAGAGTGTAGAGTGTAGGGTATAGAGTGTAGGGTATAGAGTGCAGGGTATAGAGTGTAGGGTATACAGTGTAGGGTATAGAGTGTAGAGTGTAGGGTATAGAGTGTAGAGTGTAGGGTATAGAGTGTAGAGTGTAGGGCATAGAGTGTAGATTGTAGGGTATAGAGTGTAGGGTATAGAGTGTAGGGTATAGAGTGTAGGGTATAGAGTGTA
Source organism: Ranitomeya imitator (assembly GCF_032444005.1). NCBI lineage: Eukaryota > Metazoa > Chordata > Amphibia > Anura > Dendrobatidae > Ranitomeya > Ranitomeya imitator. Next base: position 97,248 of record NW_027193373.1, read on the forward strand.
GAGTGTAGGGTATAGAGTGTAGAGTGTAGGGTATAGAGTGTAGGGTACAGAGTGTAAGGTATAGAGTGTAGGGTAGAGAGTGTAGAGTGTAGGGTATAGAGTGTAGGGTATAGAGTGTAGGGTATAGAGTGTAGAGTGTAGGGATTAGAGTGTAGGGTATGGAGTGTAGGGTATAGAGTGTAGAGTGTAGGGTATAGAGTGTATGGTATAGAGTGTAGGGTATAGAGTGTAGGGTGTAGAGTGTAGGGTATAGAGTGTAGGGTATAGAGTGTAGGGTATAGAGTGTAGGGTATAGAGTGTAGGGAATAGAGTGTAGAGTGTAAGGTATAGAGTGTAGAGTGTAGGGTATAGAGTGTAAGGTATAGAGTGTAGAGTGTAGGGATTAGAGTGTAGGGTATAGAGTGTAGGGTGTAGAGTGTAGGGTATAGAGTGTAGAGTGTAGGGTATAGAGTGTATGGTATAGAGTGTAGGGTATAGAGTGTAGGGTGTAGAGTGTAGGGTATAGAGTGTAGGGTATAGAGTGTAGGGTATAGAGTGTAGGGTATAGAGTGTAGGGAATAGAGTGTGGAGTGTAAGGTATAGAGTGTAGAGTGTAGGGTATAGAGTGTAGGGCATAGACTGTAGGGTATAGAGTGTAGGGTATAGAGTGTAGGGTATAGATTGTAGCGTGTAGGCTATAAAGTGTAGGGTATACAGTGTAGAGTGTAGGGTATAGAGTGTAGGGTATAGAGTGTAGGGTATAGAGTGTAGGGTATAGAGTGTAGAGTGTAGGGTATAGTGTGTAGGGTATAGAGTGCAGGGTGTAGAGTGTAGGGTATAGAGTGTAGGGTATAGAGTGTAGAGTGTAGGGTATAGAGTGTTTGCTATAGAGTGTATGGTGTAGAGTGTATGGTATAGAGTGTAGGGTATAGAGTGTTGAGTGTATGGTATAGAGTGTAGAGTGTAGAGTGTAGGGTATAGAGTGTATGTTATAGAGTGTAGGGTATAGAGTGTAGGGTAGAGAGTGTAGAGTGTAGGGTATAGAGTGTAGGGTATAGAGTGTAGGGTATAGAGTGTAGAGTGTAGGGATTAGAGTGTAGGGTATAGAGTGTAGTGTGTAGAGTGTAGGGTATAGAGTGTAGAGTGTAGGGTATAGAGTGTATGGTATAGAGTGTAGGGTATAGAGTGTAGGGTGTAGAGTGTAGGGTATAGAGTGTAGGGTATAGAGTGTAGGGTATAGAGTGTAGGGAATAGAGTGTAGAGTGTAAGGTATAGAGTGTAGAGTATAGGGTATAAAGTGTAGGGTATAGAGTGTAGAGTGCAGGGATTAGAGTGTAGGGTATAGAGTGTAGGGTGTAGAGTGTAGGGTATAGAGTGTAGAGTGTAGGGTATAGAGTGTATGGTATAGAGTGTAGGGTATAGAGTGTAGGGTGTAGAGTGTAGGGTATAGAGTGTAGGGTATAGAGTGTAGGGTATAGAGTGTAAGGTATAGAGTGTAGGGAATAGAGTGTAGAGTGTAAAGTATAGAGTGTAGAGTGTAGGGTATAGAGTGTAGGGTATAGACTGTAGGGTATAGAGTGTAGGGTATAGATTGTAGGCTATAGAGTGTAGGGTATAGAGTGTAGGGTATAGAGTGTAGGGTATAGAGTGTAGGGTATAGAGTGTAGAGTGTAGGGTATAGTGTGTAGGGTATAGAGTGCAGGGTGTAGAGTGTAGGGTATAGAGTGTAGGGTATAGAATGTAGAGTGTAGGGTATAGAGTGTATGCTATAGAGTGTATGGTGTAGAGTGTATGGTATAGAGTGTAGGGTATAGAGTGTAGAGTGTAGGGTATAGAGTGTAGGGTATAGAGTGTAGGGTATAGAGTGTATGTTATAGAGTGTAGGGTATAGAGTGTAGAGTGTAGGGTATAGAATGTAGAGTGTAGGGTATAGAGTGTAGGGTATAGAGTGTAGGGTATAGAGTGTAGGGTGTAGAGTGTAGGGTATAGAGTGTAGGGTATAGAGTGTAGAGTGCAGGGTATAGAGTTTAGAGTGTAGGGTATAGAGTGTAGGGTATAGAGTGTAAGGTATAGAGTGTAGGGTGTAGAGTGTAGGGTATAGAGTGTAGGGTATAGAGTGTAGGGTATAGAGTGTACGGTATAGAGTGTAGGGTACAGAGTGTATAGTATAGAGTGTAGGGTATAGAGTGTAGGGTATAGAGTGTATGGTATAGAGTGTAGGGTATAGAGTGTATGTTATAGAGTGTAGGGTATAGAGTGTAGAGTGTAGGGTATAGAGTGTAGAGTGTAGAGTGTAGGGTATAGAGTGTAGAGTGTAGGGTATAGAGTGTAGAGTGTAGGGTATAGAGTATAGAGTGTAGGGTATAGAGTGTAGGGTATAGAGTGTAAGGTGTAGAGTGTAGGGTATAGAGTGTAGGGTATAGAGTGTAGGGTATAGAGTGTAGGGTATAGAGTGTAGGGTATAGAGTGTAGAGTGTAGGGTATAGAGTTTAGAGTGTAGGGTATAGAGTGTAGGGTATAGAGTGTAAGGTATAGAGTGTAGGGTGTAGAGTGTAGGGTATAGAGTGTAGGGTATAGAGTGTAGGGTATAGAGTGTACGGTATAGAGTGTAGGGTATAGAGTGTATGGTATAGAGTGTAGGGTATAGAGTGTAGGGTATAGAGTGTATGGTATAGATTGTAGGGTATAGAGTGTAGGGTGTAGCGTGTATGTGATAGAGTGTAGGGTATAGAGTGTAGGGTATAGAGTTTAGAGTGTAGGGTATAGAGAGTAGGGTATAGAGTGTAAGGTATAGAGTGTAGGGTGTAGAGTGTAGGGTATAGAGTGTAGGGCATAGGGTGTAGGGTATAGAGTGTAGGGTATAGAGTGTAGAGTGTAGGGTATAGAGTGTAGGGTATAGAGTGTAGGGTATAGAGTGTAGAGTGTAGGGTATAGAGTGTAGGGTATTGAGTGTAGGGTATAGAGTGTAGGGTATAGAGTGTAGGGTATAGAGTTTAGAGTGTAGGGTATAGAGTGTAGAGTGTAGGGTATAGAGTGTAGGGTATATAGTGTAGAGTGTAGGGTATAGAGTGTAGGGTATAGAGTGTAGGGTATAGAGTGTAGGGTATAGAGTGCAGGGTATAGAGTGTAGAGTGTAGGGTATAGAGTGTAGAGTGTAGGGTATAGAGTGTAGGGTATAGAGTGTAGGGTATAGAGTGTAGGGTATAGAGTGTAGAGTGTAGGGTATAGAGTGTAGGGTATAGAGTGTAGGGAGTAGAGTGTAGGGTATAGAGTGTAGGGTTCAGAGTGTAGGGTATAGAGTGTAGGGTATAGAGTGTAGGGCATAGAGTGTAGGGTATAGAGTGTAGGGCATAGAGTGTAGGGTATAGAGTGTAGGGTATAGAGTGTAGGGTGTAGAGTGTAGGGTATAGATTTTAGGGTATACAGTGTAGGGTATAGAGTGTAGAGTGTAGGGCATAGAGTGTAGAGTGTAGGGTATAGAGTGTAGAATATAGAGTGTAGGGTAGAGAGTGTAGGGTAGAGAGTGTAGAGTGTAGGGATTAGAGTGTAGGGTATAGAGTGTAGGGTGTAGAGTGTAGGGTATAGAGTGCAAGGTATAGAGTGTAGGGTGTAGAGTGTAGGGTATAGAGTGTAGGGTATAGAGTGTAGGGTATAGAGTGTACGGTATAGAGTGTAGGGTATAGAGTGTATGGTATAGAGTGTAGGGTATAGAGTGTAGGGTATAGAGTGTATGGTATAGATTGTAGGGTATAGAGTGTAGGGTGTAGCGTGTATGTTATAGAGTGTAGGGTATAGAGTGTAGGGTATAGAGTTTAGAGTGTAGGGTATAGAGAGTAGGGTATAGAGTGTAAGGTATAGAGTGTAGGGTGTAGAGTGTAGGGTATAGAGTGTAGGGCATAGGGTGTAGGGTATAGAGTGTAGGGTATAGAGTGTAGAGTGTAGGGTATAGAGTGTAGGGTATAGAGTGTAGGGTATAGAGTGTAGAGTGTAGGGTATAGAGTGTAGGGTATTGAGTGTAGGGTATAGAGTGTAGGGTATAGAGTGTAGAGTGTAGGGTATGGAGTGTAGAGTGTAGGGTATAGAGTGTAGGGTATATAGTGTAGAGTGTAGGGTATAGAGTGTAGGGTATAGAGTGTATGGTATAGAGTGTAGAGTATAGAGTGTAGGGTGTAGAGTGTAGGGTATAGAGTGTAGGGTATAGAGTGTAGGGTATAGAGTGTAGGGAATAGAGTGTTGAGTGTAAGGTACAGAGTGTAGAGTGTAGGGCATAGAGTGTAGAGTGTAGGGTATAGAGTGTAGGGTATAGAGTGCAGGGTATAGAGTGTAGGGTATACAGTGTAGGGTATAGAGTGTAGAGTGTAGGGTATAGAGTGTAGAGTGTAGGGTATAGAGTGTAGAGTGTAGGGCATAGAGTGTAGATTGTAGGGTATAAAGTGTAGGGTATAGAGTGTAGGGTATAGAGTGTAGGGTATAGAGTGTAGAGTGTCGGGTATAGAGTGTAGAGTGTAGGGTATAGAGTGTAGGGTACAGAGTGTAAGGTATAGAGTGTAGGGTAGAGAGAGTAGAGTGTAGGGTATAGAGTGTAGGGTATAGAGTGTAGGGTATAGAGTGTAGAGTGTAGGGATTAGAGTGTAGGGTATAGAGTGTAGGGTGTGGAGTGTAGGGTATAGAGTGTAGAGTGTAGGGTATAGAGTGTATGGTATAGAGTGTAGGGTATAGAGTGTAGGGTGTAGAGTGTAGGGTATAGAGTGTAGGGTATAGAGTGTAGGGTATAGAGTGTAGGGAATAGAGTGTAGAGTGTAAGGTATAGAGTGTAGAGTGTAGGGTATAGAGTGTAAGGTATAGAGTGTAGAGTGTAGGGATTAGAGTGTAGGGTATAGAGTGTAGGGTGTAGAGTGTAGGGTATAGAGTGTAGAGTGTAGGGTATAGAGTGTAGAGTGCAGGGTATAGAGTGTAGAGTGTAGGGTATAGAGTGTATGGTATAGAGTGTAGGGTATTGAGTGTAGGGTGTAGAGTGTTGGGTATAGAGTGTAGGGTATAGAGTGTAGGGTATAGAGTGTAGGGTATAGAGTGTAGGGAATAGAGTGTAGAGTGTAAGGTATAGAGTGTAGAGTGTAGGGTATAGAGTGTAGGGTATAGAGTGTAGAGTGTAGGGATTAGAGTGTAGGGTATAGAGTGTAGGGTATAGTGTGTAGGGTATAGAGTGTAGAGTGTAGGGTATAGAGTGTAGAGTGTAGGGTATAGAGTGTAGGGTATAGAGTGTAGGGTATAGAGTGTAGGGCATAGAGTGTAGGGTATAGAGTGTAGGGTATAGAGTGTAGAGTGTAGGGTATAGAGTGTAGGGTATAGAGTGTAGGGTATAGAGTGTAGAGTGTAGGGTATAGAGTGTAGGGTATAGAGTGTAGGGTATAGAGTGTAGGGTATAGAGTGTAGGGCATAGAGTGTAGGGTATAGAGTGTAGGGTATAGAGTGTAGAGTGTAGGGTATAGAGTGTAGGGTATAGAGTGTAGGGTATAGAGTGTAGAGTGTAGGGCATAGAGTGTAGAGTGTAGGGTATAGAGTGTAGGGTATAGAGTGTAGGGTAGAGAGTGTAGGGTAGAGAGTGTAGAGTGTAGGGATTAGAGTGTAGGGTATAGAGTGTAACATAGTAACATAGTAACATAGTTAGTAAGGCCGAAAAAAGACATTTGTCCATCCAGTTCAGCCTATATTCCATCATAATAAATACCCAGATCTACGTCCTTCTACAGAACCTAATAATTGTATGATACAATATTGTTCTGCTCCAGGAAGACATCCAGGCCTCTCTTGAACCCCTCGACTGAGTTCGCCATCACCACCTCCTCAGGCAAGCAATTCCAGATTCTCACTGCCCTAACAGTAAAGAATCCTCTTCTATGTTGGTGGAAAATCCTTCTGTCCTCCAGACGCAAAGAATGCCCCCTTGTGCCCGTCACCTTCCTTGGTATAAACAGATCCTCAGCGAGATATTTGTATTGTCCCCTTATATACTTATAGGGTAGGGTGTAGAGTGTAGGGTGTAGAGTGTAGGGCATAGAGTGTAGAGTGTAGGGTATAGAGTGTATGGTATAGAGTGTAGAGTATAGAGTGTAGGGTGTAGAGTGTAGGGTATAGAGTGCAAGGTATAGAGTGTAGGGTGTAGAGTGTAGGGTATAGAGTGTAGGGTATAGAGTGTAGGGTATAGAGTGTACGGTATAGAGTGTAGGGTATAGAGTGTATGGTATAGAGTGTAGGGTATAGAGTGTAGGGTATAGAGTGTATGGTATAGATTGTATGGTATAGAGTGTAGGGTGTAGCGTGTATGTTATAGAGTGTAGGGTATAGAGTGTAGGGTATAGAGTTTAGAGTGTAGGGTATAGAGAGTAGGGTATAGAGTGTAAGGTATAGAGTGTAGGGTCTAGAGTGTAGGGTATAGAGTGTAGGGCATAGGGTGTAGGGTATAGAGTGTAGGGTATAGAGTGTAGAGTGTAGGGTATAGAGTGTAGGGTATAGAGTGTAGGGTATAGAGTGTAGAGTGTAGGGTATAGAGTGTAGGGTATTGAGTGTAGGGTATAGAGTGTAGGGTATAGAGTGTAGAGTGTAGGGTATAGAGTGTAGAGTGTAGGGTATAGAGTGTAGGGTATATAGTGTAGAGTGTAGGGTATAGAGTGTAGGGTATAGAGTGTAGGGTATAGAGTGTATGGTATAGAGTGTAGAGTATAGAGTGTAGGGTGTAGAGTGTAGGGTATAGAGTGTAGGGTATAGAGTGTAGGGTATAGAGTGTAGGGAATAGAGTGTTGAGTGTAAGGTACAGAGTGTAGAGTGTAGGGCATAGAGTGTAGAGTGTAGGGTATAGAGTGTAGGGTATAGAGTGCAGGGTATAGAGTGTAGGGTATACAGTGTAGGGTATAGAGTGTAGAGTGTAGGGTATAGAGTGTAGAGTGTAGGGTATAGAGTGTAGAGTGTAGGGCATAGAGTGTAGATTGTAGGGTATAGAGTGTAGGGTATAGAGTGTAGGGTATAGAGTGTAGGGTATAGAGTGTAGAGTGTCGGGTATAGAGTGTAGAGTGTAGGGTATAGAGTGTAGGGTACAGAGTGTAAGGTATAGAGTGTAGGGTAGAGAGAGTAGAGTGTAGGGTATAGAGTGTAGGGTATAGAGTGTAGGGTATAGAGTGTAGAGTGTAGGGATTAGAGTGTAGGGTATAGAGTGTAGGGTGTGGAGTGTAGGGTATAGAGTGTAGAGTGTAGGGTATAGAGTGTATGGTATAGAGTGTAGGGTATAGAGTGTAGGGTGTAGAGTGTAGGGTATAGAGTGTAGGGTATAGAGTGTATGGTATAGAGTGTAGGGAATAGAGTGTAGAGTGTAAGGTATAGAGTGTAGAGTGTAGGGTATAGAGTGTAGAGTGTAGGGTATAGAGTGTATGGTATAGAGTGTAGGGTATTGAGTGTAGGGTGTAGAGTGTTGGGTATAGAGTGTAGGGTATAGAGTGTAGGGTATAGAGTGTAGGGTATAGAGTGTAGGGAATAGAGTGTAGAGTGTAAGGTATAGAGTGTAGAGTGTAGGGTATAGAGTGTAGGGTATAGAGTGTAGAGTGTAGGGATTAGAGTGTAGGGTATAGAGTGTAGGGTATAGTGTGTAGGGTATAGAGTGTAGAGTGTAGGGTATAGAGTGTAGAGTGTAGGGTATAGAGTGTAGGGTATAGAGTGTAGGGTATAGAGTGTAGGGCATAGAGTGTAGGGTATAGAGTGTAGGGTATAGAGTGTAGAGTGTAGGGTATAGAGTGTAGGGTATAGAGTGTAGGGTATAGAGTGTAGAGTGTAGGGTATAGAGTGTAGGGTATAGAGTGTAGGGTATAGAGTGTAGGGTATAGAGTGTAGGGCATAGAGTGTAGGGTATAGAGTGTAGGGTATAGAGTGTAGAGTGTAGGGTATAGAGTGTAGGGTATAGAGTGTAGGGTATAGAGTGTAGAGTGTAGGGCATAGAGTGTAGAGTGTAGGGTATAGAGTGTAGGGTATAGAGTGTAGGGTAGAGAGTGTAGGGTAGAGAGTGTAGAGTGTAGGGATTAGAGTGTAGGGTATAGAGTGTAACATAGTAACATAGTAACATAGTTAGTAAGGCCGAAAAAAGACATTTGTCCATCCAGTTCAGCCTATATTCCATCATAATAAATACCCAGATCTACGTCCTTCTACAGAACCTAATAATTGTATGATACAATATTGTTCTGCTCCAGGAAGACATCCAGGCCTCTCTTGAACCCCTCGACTGAGTTCGCCATCACCACCTCCTCAGGCAAGCAATTCCAGATTCTCACTGCCCTAACAGTAAAGAATCCTCTTCTATGTTGGTGGAAAATCCTTCTGTCCTCCAGACGCAAAGAATGCCCCCTTGTGCCCGTCACCTTCCTTGGTATAAACAGATCCTCAGCGAGATATTTGTATTGTCCCCTTATATACTTATAGGGTAGGGTGTAGAGTGTAGGGTGTAGAGTGTAGGGCATAGAGTGTAGAGTGTAGGGTATAGAGTGTATGGTATAGAGTGTAGAGTATAGAGTGTAGGGTGTAGAGTGTAGGGTATAGAGTGTAGGGTATAGAGTGTAGGGTATAGAGTGTAGGGAATAGAGTGTTGAGTGTAAGGTACAGAGTGTAGAGTGTAGGGCATAGAGTGTAGAGTGTAGGGTATAGAGTGTAGGGTATAGAGTGTAGGGTATAGAGTGTAGGGTATACAGTGTAGGGTATAGAGTGTAGAGTGTAGGATATAGAGTGTAGAGTGTAGGGTATAGAGTGTAGAGTGTAGGGCATAGAGTGTAGATTGTAGGGTATAGAGTGTAGGGTATAGAGTGTAGGGTATAGAGTGTAGGGTATAGAGTGTAGAGTGTAGGGTAGAGAGTGTAGAGTGTAGGGTATAGAGTGTAGGGTATAGAGTGTAGGGTATAGAGTGTAGAGTGTAGGGATTAGAGTGTAGGGTATAGAGTGTAGGGTGTGGAGTGTAGGGTATAGAGTGTAGAGTGTAGGGTATAGAGTGTAGGGTATAGAGTGTAGGGTATAGAGTGTAGGGTATAGAGTGTAGGGAATAGAGTGTAGAGTGTAAGGTATAGAGTGTAGAGTATAGGGTATAGAGTGTAGGGTATAGAGTGTAGGGTATAGAGTGTAGGGTATAGAGTGTAGGGTATAGAGTGTAGGGAATAGAGTGTAGAGTGTAAGGTATAGAGTGTAGAGTGTAGGGTATAGAGTGTAAGGTATAGAGTGTAGAGTGTAGGGATTAGAGTGTAGGGTATAGAGTGTAGGGTGTAGAGTGTAGGGCATAGAGTGTAGAGTGTAGGGTATAGAGTGTATGGTATAGAGTGTAGAGTATAGAGTGTAGGGTGTAGAGTGTAGGGTATAGAGTGTAGGGTATAGAGTGTAGGGAATAGAGTGTAGAGTGTAAGGTATAGAGTGTAGAGTGTAGGGTATAGAGTGTAGGGTATAGAGTGTAGAGTGTAGGGATTAGAGTGTAGGGTATAGAGTGTAGGGTATAGTGTGTAGGGTATAGAGTGTAGAGTGTAGGGTATAGAGTTTAGAGTGTAGGGTATAGAGTGTAGGGTATAGAGTGTAGAGTGTAGGGTATAGAGTGTATGCTATAGAGTGTATGGTGTAGAGTGTATGGTATAGAGTGTAGGGTATACAGTGTAGAGTGTATGGTATAGAGCGTAGGGTGTAGAGTGTAGGGTATAGAGTGTATGTTATAGAGTGTAGGGTATAGAGTGTAGGGTAGAGAGTGTAGAGTGTAGGGTATAGAGTGTAGGGTATAGAGTGTAGGGTATAGAGTGTAGAGTGTAGGGATTAGAGTGTAGGGTATAGAGTGTAGTGTGTAGAATGTAGGGTATAGAGTGTAGAGTGTAGGGTATAGAGTGTATGGCATAGAGTGTAGGGTATAGAGTGTAGGGTGTAGAGTGTAGGGTATAGAGTGTAGGGTATAGAGTGTAGGGTATAGAGTGTAGGGAATAGAGTGTAGAGTGTAAGGTATAGAGTGTAGAGTATAGGGTATAGAGTGTAGGGTATAGAGTGTAGAGTGTAGGGATTAGAGTGTAGGGTATAGAGTGTAGGGTGCAGAGTGTAGGGTATAGAGTGTAGAGTGTAGGGTATAGAGTGTATGGTATAGAGTGTAGGGTATAGAGTGTATGGTGTAGAGTGTAGGGTATAGAGTGTAGGGTATAGAGTGTAGGGTATAGAGTGTAGGGTATAGAGTGTAGGGAATCGAGTGTAGAGTGTAAGGTATAGAGTGTAGAGTGTAGGGTATAGAGTGTAGGGTATAGACTGTAGGGTATAGAGTGTAGGGTATAGATTGTAGGCTATAGAGTGTAGGGTATAGAGTGTAGGGTATAGAGTGTAGGGTATAGAGTGTAGGGTATAGAGTGTAGAGTGTAGGGTATAGTGTGTAGGGTATAGAGTGCAGGGTGTAAAGTGTAGGGTATAGAGTGTAGGGTATAGAGTGTAGAGTGTAGGGTATAGAGTGTATGCTATAGAGTGTATGGTGTAGAGTGTATGGTATAGAGTGTAGGGTATAGAGTGTAGAGTGTAGGGTATAGAGTGTAGGGTATAGAGTGTAGGGTATAGAGTGTATGTTATAGAGTGTAGGGTATAGAGTGTAGAGTGTAGGGTATAGAGTTTAGAGTGTAGGGTATAGAGTGTAGGCTATAGAGTGTAAGGTATAGAGTGTAGGGTGTAGAGTGTAGGGTATAGATTGTAGGGTATAGAGTGTAGGGTATAGAGTGTACGGTATAGAGTGTAAGGTATGGAGTGTATGGTATAGAGTGTAGGGTATAGAGTGTAGGGTATAGAGTGTAGGGTATAAAGTGTAGAGTGTATGGTATAGCGTGTAGAGTGTAGGGTATAGAGTGTAGGGTATAGAGTGTAGGGTATAGAGTGTAGGGTATAGAGTGTAGAGTGTAGGGTATAGAGTGTATGGTATAGAGTGTAGGGTATAGAGTTTAGGGTGTAGAGTGTTGGGTATAGAGTGTAGGGTATAGAGTGTAGGGTATAGAGTGTAGGGTATAGAGTGTAGGGAATAGAGTGTAGAGTGTAAGGTATAGAGTGTAGAGTGTAGGGTATAGAGTGTAGGGTATAGAGTGTAGGGTATAGAGTGTAGAGTGTAGGGTATAGAGTGTAGAGTGTAGGGTATAGAGTGTAGGGTATAGAGTGTAGGGTATAGAGTGTAGGGTAGAGTGTGTAGAGTGTAGGGTATAGAGTGTAGGGTATAGAGTGTAGGGTATAGAGTGTAGAGTGTAGGGATTAGAGTGTAGGGTATAGAGTGTAGGGTGTAGAGTGTAGGGTATAGAGTGTAGAGTGTAGTGTATAGAGTGTATGGTATAGAGTGTAGGGTGTAGAGTGTAGGGTATAGAGTGTAGGGTATCGAGTGTAGGGTATAGAGTGTAGGGAATAGAGTGTAGAGTGTAAGGTATAGAGTGTAGAGTGTAGGGTATAGAGTGTAGGGTATAGAGTGTAGAGTGAAGGGATTAGAGTGTAGGGTATAGAGTGTAGGGTGTAGAGTGTAGGGTATAGAGTGTAGAGTGTAGGGTATAGAGTGTATGGTATAGAGTGTAGGGTATAGAGTGTAGGGTGTAGAGTGTAGGGTATAGAGTGTAGGGTATAGAATGTAGGGTATAGAGTGTAGGGTATAGAGTGTAGGGAATAGAGTGTAGAGTGTAAGGTATAGAGTGTAGAGTGTAGGGTATAGAGTGTAGGGTATAGACTGTAGGGTATAGAGTGTAGGGTATAGAGTGTAGGGTATAGATTGTAGAGTGTAGGCTATAGAGTGTAGGGTATAGAGTGTAGAGTGTAGGGTATAGAGTGTAGGGTATAGAGTGTAGGGTATAGAGTGTAGGGTATAGAGTGTAGAGTGTAGGGTATAGTGTGTAGGGTATAGAGTGCAGGGTGTAGAGTGTAGGGTATAGAGTGTAGGGTATAGAGTGTAGAGTGTAGGGTATAGAGTGTACGCAATAGAGTGTATGGTGTAGAGTGTATGGTATAGAGTGTAGGGTATAGATTGTAGAGTGTATGGTATAGAGTGTAGGGTATAGAGTGTAGGGTATAGAGTGTATGTTATAGAATGTAGGGTATAGAGTGTAGGGTAGAGAGTGTAGAGTGTAGGGTATAGAGTGTAGGGTATAGAGTGTAGGGTATAGATTGTAGAGTGTAGGCTATAGAGTGTAGGGTATAGAGTGTAGAGTGTCGGGATTAGAGTGTAGGGTATAGAGTGTGGGATGTAGAGTGTAGGGTATAGAGTGTAGAGTGTAGGATATAGAGTGTATGGTATAGAGTGTAGGGTATAGAGTGTAGGGTGTAGAGTGTAGGGTATAGAGTGTAGGGAATAGAGTGTAGGGTATAGAGTGTAGGGTATAGAGTGTAGGGTGTAGAGTGTAGGGTATAGAGTGTATGGTATAGAGTGTAGGGTATAGAATGTATGGTATAGAGTGTAGAGTGTAGGATATAGCGTGTAGGGTATAGAGTGTAGAGTGTAGGGTATAGAGTGTAGGGTATAGAGTGTAGGGTATAGAGTGTAGAGTGTAGGGATTAGAGTGTAGGGTATAGAGTGTAGGGTATAGAGTGTAGAGTGTAGGGTAGAGAGTGTAGGATATAGAGTGTAGAGTGTAGGGTATAGAGTGTAGGGTATAGAGTGTAGGGTATAGAGTGTAGGGTATAGAGTGTAGAGTGTAGGGTATAGAGTGTAGGGTATAGAGTGTAGGGTATAGAGTGTAGAGTGTAGGGTATAGAGTGTAGGGTATAGAGTGTAGGGTATAGAGTGTAGGGCATAGAGTGTAGGGTATAGAGTGTAGGGTGTAGAGTGTAGGGTATAGAGTGTATGGTATAGAGTGTAGGGTATAGAGTGTAGGGTGTAGAGTGTAGGGTATAGAGTGTAGGGTATAGAGTGTAGGGTATAGAGTGTAGGGTATAGAGTGTAGGGAATAGAGTGTAGAGTGTAAGGTATAGAGTGTAGAGTGTAGGGTATAGAGTGTAGGGTATAGACTGTAGGGTATAGAGTGTAGGGTATAGAGTGTAGGGTATAGATTGTAGAGTGTAGGCTATAGAGTGTAGGGTATAGAGTGTAGAGTGTAGGGTATAGAGTGTAGGGTATCGAGTGTAGGGTATAGAGTGTAGGGTATAGAGTGTAGAGTGTAGGGTATAGTGTGTAGGGTATAGAGTGCAGGGTGTAGAGTGTAGGGTATAGAGTGTAGGGTATAGAGTGTAGAGTGTAGGGTATAGAGTGTACGCAATAGAGTGTATGGTGTAGAGTGTATGGTATAGAGTGTAGGGTATAGATTGTAGAGTGTATGGTATAGAGTGTAGGGTATAGAGTGTAGGGTATAGAGTGTATGTTATAGAGTGTAGGGTATAGAGTGTAGGGTAGAGAGTGTAGAGTGTAGGGTATAGAGTGTAGGGTATAGAGTGTAGGGTATAGATTGTAGAGTGTAGGCTATAGAGTGTAGGGTATAGAGTGTAGAGTGTCGGGATTAGAGTGTAGGGTATAGAGTGTGGGATGTAGAGTGTAGGGTATAGAGTGTAGAGTGTAGGATATAGAGTGTATGGTATAGAGTGTAGGGTATAGAGTGTAGGGTGTAGAGTGTAGGGTATAGAGTGTAGGGAATAGAGTGTAGGGTATAGAGTGTAGGGTATAGAGTGTAGGGTGTAGAGTGTAGGGTATAGAGTGTATGGTATAGAGTGTAGGGTATAGAATGTATGGTATAGAGTGTAGAGTGTAGGATATAGAGTGTAGGGTATAGAGTGTAGAGTGTAGGGTATAGAGTGTAGGGTATAGAGTGTAGGGTATAGAGTGTAGAGTGTAGGGATTAGAGTGTAGGGTATAGAGTGTAGGGTATAGAGTGTAGAGTGTAGGGTAGAGAGTGTAGGATATAGAGTGTAGAGTGTAGGGTATAGAGTGTAGGGTATAGAGTGTAGGGTATAGAGTGTAGGGTATAGAGTGTAGAGTGTAGGGTATAGAGTGTAGGGTATAGAGTGTAGGGTATAGAGTGTAGAGTGTAGGGTATAGAGTGTAGGGTATAGAGTGTAGGGTATAGAGTGTAGGGCATAGAGTGTAGGGTATAAAGTGTAGGGTGTAGAGTGTAGGGTATAGAGTGTAGGGTATAGAGTGTAGAGTGTAGGGTATAGAGTGTAGGGTATAGAGTGTAGGGTATAGAGTGTAGGGTATAGAGTGTAGGGTATAGAGTGTAGAGTGTAGGGTATAGCGTGTAGAGTGTCGGGTATAGAGTGTAGGGTATAGAGTGTAGGGTATAGAGTGTAGGGTATAGAGTGTAGAGTGTAGGGTATAGAGTGTAGAGTGTAGGGTATAGAGTGTATGGTATAGAGTGTAGGGTATAGAGTGTAGGGTGTAGAGCGTTGGGTATAGAGTGTAGGGTATAGAGAGTAGGGTATAGAGTGTAGGGTATAGAGTGTAGGGAATAGAGTGTAGAGTGTAAGGTATAGAGTGTAGAGTGTAGGGTATAGAGTGTAGGGTATAGAGTGTAGAGTATAGGGATTAGAGTGTAGGGTATAGAGTGTAGGGTATAGTGTGTAGGGTATAGAGTGTAGAGTGTAGGGTATAGAGTGTAGAGTGTAGGGTATAGAGTGTAGGGTATAGAGTGTAGAGTGTAGGGTATAGAGTGTAGGGTATAGAGTGTAGGGTATAGAGTGTAGAGTGTAGGGTATAGAGTGTAGGGTATAGAGTGTAGGGTATAGAGTGTAGGGTATAGAGTGTAGGGCATAGAGTGTAGGGTATAGAGTGTAGGGTATAGAGTGTAGAGTGTAGGGTATAGAGTGTAGGGTATAGAGTGTAGGGTATAGAGTGTAGAGTGTAGGGCATAGAGTGTAGAGTGTAGGCTATAGAGTGTAGGGTATAGAGTGTAGGGTGTAGAGTGTAGGGCATAGAGTGTAGAGTGTAGGGTATAGAGTGTATGGTATAGAGTGTAGAGTATAGAGTGTAGGGTGTAGAGTGTAGGGTATAGAGTGTAGGGTATAGAGTGTAGGGTATAGAGTGTAGGGAATAGAGTGTTGAGTGTAAGGTACAGAGTGTAGAGTGTAGGGCATAGAGTGTAGAGTGTAGGGTATAGAGTGTAGGGTATAGAGTGTAGGGTATAGAGTGTAGGGTATACAGTGTAGGGTATAGAGTGTAGAGTGTAGGGTATAGAGTGTAGAGTGTAGGGTATAGAGTGTAGAGTGTAGGGCATAGAGTGTAGATTGTAGGGTATAGAGTGTAGGGTATAGAGTGTAGGGTATAGAGTGTAGGGTATAGAGTGTAGAGTCTAGGGTATAGAGTGTAGAGTGTAGGGTATAGAGTGTAGGGTATAGAGTGTAGGGTACAGAGTGTAGGGTATAGAGTGTAGGGTAGAGAGTGTAGAGTGTAGGGTATAGAGTGTAGGGTATAAAGTGTAGGATATAGAGTGTAGAGTGTAGGGATTAGAGAGTAGGGTATAGAGTGTAGGGTGTGGAGTGTAGGGTATAGAGTGTAGAGTGTAGGGTATAGAGTGTATGGTATAGAGTGTAGGGTATAGAGTGTAGGGTGTAGAGTGTAGGGTATAGAGTGTAGGGTATAGAGTGTAGGGTATAGAGTGTAGGGTATAGAGTGTAGGGAATAGAGTGTAGAGTGTAAGGTATAGAGTGTAGAGTGTAGGGTATAGAGTGTAAGGTATAGAGTGTAGAGTGTAGGGATTAGAGTGTAGGGTATAGAGTGTAGGGTGTAGAGTGTAGGGCATAGAGTGTAGAGTGTAGGTTATAGAGTGTATGGTATAGAGTGTAGAGTATAGAGTGTAGGGTGTAGAGTGTAGGGTATAGAGTGTAGGGTATAGAGTGTAGGGTATAGAGTGTAGGGAATAGAGTGTAGAGTGTAAGGTATAGAGTGTAGAGTGTAGGGTATAGAGTGTAGTGTATAGAGTGTGGAGTGTAGGGATTAGAGTGTAGGGTATAGAGTGTAGGGTATAGTGTGTAGGATATAGAGTGTAGAGTGTAGGGTATAAAGTGTAGAGTGTAGGGTATAGAGTGTAGGGTATAGACTGTAGGGTATAGAGTGTAGGGCATAGAGTGTAGGGTATAGAGTGTAGGGTATAGAGTGTAGAGTGTAGGGTATAGAGTGTAGGGTATAGAGTGTAGGGTATAGAGTGTAGAGTGTAGGGTATAGAGTGTAGGGTATAGAGTGTAGGGCATAGAGTGTAGGGTATAGAGTGTAGGGTATAGAGTGTAGAGTGTAGGGCATAGAGTGTAGAGTGTAGGGTATAGAGTGTAGAATATAGAGTGTAGGGTAGAGAGTGTAGGGTAGAGAGTGTAGAGTGTAGGGATTAGAGTGTAGGGTATAGAGTGTAGGGTGTAGAGTGTAGGGCATAGATTGTAGAGTGTAGGGTATAGAGTGTATGGTATAGAGTGTAGAGTATAGAGTGTAGGGTGTAGAGTGTAGGGTATAGAGTGTAGGGTATAGAGTGTAGGGTATAGAGTGTAGGGCATAGAGTGTAGAGTGTAGGGTATAGAGTGTAGGGTATAGAGTGCAGGGTATAGAGTGTAGGGTATACAGTGTAGGGTATAGAGTGTAGAGTGTAGGGTATAGAGTGTAGAGTGTAGGGCATAGAGTGTAGATTGTATGGTATACAGTGTAGGGTATAGAGTGTAGGGTATAGAGTGTAGGGTATAGAGTGTAGAGTGTAGGGTATAGAGTGTAGAGTGTAGGGTATAGAGTGTAGGGTACAGAGTGTAAGGTATAGAGTGTAGGGTAGAGAGTGTAGAGTGTAGGGTATAGAGTGTAGGGTATAGAGTGTAGGGTATAGAGTGTAGAGTGTAGGGATTAGAGTGTAGGGTATGGAGTGTAGGGTGTGGAGTGTAGGGTATGGAGTGTAGAGTGTAGGGTATAGAGTGTATGGTATAGAGTGTAGGGTATAGAGTGTAGGGTGTAGAGTGTAGGGTATAGAGTGTAGGGTATAGAGTGTAGGGTATAGAGTGTAGGGTATAGAGTGTAGGGAATAGAGTGTAGAGTGTAAGGTATAGAGTGTAGAGTGTAGGGTATAGAGTGTAAGGTATAGAGTGTAGAGTGTAGGGATTAGAGTGTAGGGTATAGAGTGTAGGGTGTAGAGTGTAGGGTATAGAGTGTAGAGTGTAGGGTATAGAGTGTATGGTATAGAGTGTAGGGTATAGAGTGTAGGGTGTAGAGTGTAGGGTATAGAGTGTAGGGTATAGAGTGTAGGGTATAGAGTGTAGGGTATAGAGTGTAGGGAATAGAGTGTGGAGTGTAAGGTATAGAGTGTAGAGTGTAGGGTATAGAGTGTAGGGTATAGACTGTAGGGTATAGAGTGTAGGGTATAGATTGTAGCGTGTAGGCTATAGAGTGTAGGGTATACAGTGTAGAGTGTAGGGTATAGAGTGTAGGGTATAGAGTGTAGGGTATAGAGTGTAGGGTATAGAGTGTAGAGTGTAGGGTATAGTGTGTAGGGTATAGAGTGCAGGGTGTAGAGTGTAGGGTATAGAGTGTAGGGTATAGAGTGTAGAGTGTAGGGTATAGAGTGTATGCTATAGAGTGTATGGTGTAGAGTGTATGGTATAGAGTGTAGGGTTTAGAGTGTTGAGTGTATGGTATAGAGTGTAGAGTGTAGAGTGTAGGGTATAGAGTGTATGTTATAGAGTGTAGGGTATAGAGTGTAGGGTAGAGAGTGTAGAGTGTAGGGTATAGAGTGTAGGGTATAGAGTGTAGGGTATAGAGTGTAGAGTGTAGGGATTAGAGTGTAGGGTATAGAGTGTAGTGTGTAGAGTGTAGGGTATAGAGTGTAGAGTGTAGGGTATAGAGTGTATGGTATAGAGTGTAGGGTATAGAGTGTAGGGTGTAGAGTGTAGGGTATAGAGTGTAGGGTATAGAGTGTAGGGTATAGAGTGTAGGGAATAGAGTGTAGAGTGTAAGGTATAGAGTGTAGAGTATAGGGTATAAAGTGTAGGGTATAGAGTTTAGAGTGCAGGGATTAGAGTGTAGGGTATAGAGTGTAGGGTGTAGAGTGTAGGGTATAGAGTGTAGAGTGTAGGGTATAGAGTGTATGGTATAGAGTGTAGGGTATAGAGTGTAGGGTGTAGAGTGTAGGGTATAGAGTGTAGGGTATAGAGTGTAGGGTATAGAGTGTAAGGTATAGAGTGTAGGGAATAGAGTGTAGAGTGTAAAGTATAGAGTGTAGAGTGTAGGGTATAGAGTGTAGGGTATAGACTGTAGGGTATAGAGTGTAGGGTATAGATTGTAGGCTATAGAGTGTAGGGTATAGAGTGTAGGGTATAGAGTGTAGGGTATAGAGTGTAGGGTATAGAGTGTAGGGTATAGAGTGTAGAGTGTAGGGTATAGTGTGTAGGGTATAGAGTGCAGGGTGTAGAGTGTAGGGTATAGAGTGTAGGGTATAGAATGTAGAGTGTAGGGTATAGAGTGTATGCTATAGAGTGTATGGTGTAGAGTGTATGGTATAGAGTGTAGGGTATAGAGTGTAGAGTGTAGGGTATAGAGTGTAGGGTATAGAGTGTAGGGTATAGAGTGTATGTTATAGAGTGTAGGGTATAGAGTGTAGAGTGTAGGGTATAGAATGTAGAGTGTAGGGTATAGAGTGTAGGGTATAGAGTGTAGGGTATAGAGTGTAGAGTGCAGGGTATAGAGTTTAGAGTGTAGGGTATAGAGTGTAGGGTATAGAGTGTAAGGTATAGAGTGTAGGGTGTAGAGTGTAGGGTATAGAGTGTAGGGTATAGAGTGTAGGGTATAGAGTGTACGGTATAGAGTGTAGGGTACAGAGTGTATAGTATAGAGTGTAGGGTATAGAGTGTAGGGTATAGAGTGTATGGTATAGAGTGTAGGGTATAGAGTGTATGTTATAGAGTGTAGGGTATAGAGTGTAGAGTGTAGGGTATAGAGTGTAGAGTGTAGAGTGTAGGGTATAGAGTGTAGAGTGTAGGGTATAGAGTGTAGAGTGTAGGGTGTAGAGTATAGAGTGTAGGGTATAGAGTGTAGGGTATAGAGTGTAAGGTGTAGAGTGTAGGGTATAGAGTGTAGGGTATAGAGTGTAGGGTATAGCGTGTAGGGTATAGAGTGTAGGGTATAGAGTGTAGAGTGTAGGGTATAGAGTTTAGAGTGTAGGGTATAGAGTGTAGGGTATAGAGTGTAAGGTATAGAGTGTAGGGTGTAGAGTGTAGGGTATAGAGTGTAGGGTATAGAGTGTAGGGTATAGAGTGTACGGTATAGAGTGTAGGGTATAGAGTGTATGGTATAGAGTGTAGGGTATAGAGTGTAGGGTATAGAGTGTATGGTATAGATTGTAGGGTATAGAGTGTAGGGTGTAGCGTGTATGTGATAGAGTGTAGGGTATAGAGTGTAGGGTATAGAGTTTAGAGTGTAGGGTATAGAGAGTAGGGTATAGAGTGTAAGGTATAGAGTGTAGGGTGTAGAGTGTAGGGTATAGAGTGTAGGGCATAGGGTGTAGGGTATAGAGTGTAGGGTATAGAGTGTAGGGTGTAGCGTGTATGTGATAGAGTGTAGGGTATAGAGTGTAGGGTATAGAGTTTAGAGTGTAGGGTATAGAGAGTAGGGTATAGAGTGTAAGGTATAGAGTGTAGGGTGTAGAGTGTAGGGTATAGAGTGTAGGGCATAGGGTGTAGGGTATAGAGTGTAGGGTATAGAGTGTAGAGTGTAGGGTATAGAGTGTATGGTATAGAGTGTAGGGTATAGAGTGTAGAGTGTAGGGTATAGAGTGTAGGGTATTGAGTGTAGGGTATAGAGTGTAGGGTATAGAGTGTAGGGTATAGAGTGTAGAGTGTAGGGTATAGAGTGTAGAGTGTAGGGTATAGAGTGTAGGGTATATAGTGTAGAGTGTAGGGTATAGAGTGTAGGGTATAGAGTGTAGGGTATAGAGTGTAGGGTATAGAGTGCAGGGTATAGAGTGTAGAGTGTAGGGTATAGAGTGTAGAGTGTAGGGTATAGAGTGTAGGGTATAGAGTGTAGGGTATAGAGTGTAGAGTGTAGGGTATAGAGTGTAGGGTATAGAGTGTAGGGAGCAGAGTGTAGGGTATAGAGTGTAGGGTTCAGAGTGTAGGGTATAGAGTGTAGGGTATAGAGTGTAGGGCATAGAGTGTAGGGTATAGAGTGTAGGGCATAGAGTGTAGGGTATAGAGTGTAGGGTATAGAGTGTGGGGTGTAGAGTGTAGGGTATAGATTTTAGGGTATAGAGTGTAGGGTATAGAGTGTAGAGTGTAGGGCATAGAGTGTAGAGTGTAGGGTATAGAGTGTAGAATATAAAGTGTAGGGTAGAGAGTGTAGGGTAGAGAGTGTAGAGTGTAGGGATTAGAGTGTAGGGTATAGAGTGTAGGGTGTAGAGTGTAGGGCATAGAGTGTAGAGTGTAGGGTATAGAGTGTATGGTATAGAGTGTAGAGTATAGAGTGTAGGGTGTAGAGTGTAGGGTATAGAGTGTAGGGTATAGAGTGTAGGGTATAGAGTGTAGGGAATAGAGTGTTGAGTGTAAGGTACAGAGTGTAGAGTGTAGGGCATAGAGTGTAGAGTGTAGGGTATAGAGTGTAGGGTATAGAGTGCAGGGTATAGAGTGTAGGGTATACAGTGTAGGGTATAGAGTGTAGAGTGTAGGGTATAGAGTGTAGAGTGTAGGGTATAGAGTGTAGGGTATAGAGTGCAGGGTATAGAGTGTAGGGTATACAGTGTAGGGTATAGAGTGTAGAGTGTAGGGTATAGAGTGTAGAGTGTAGGGTATAGAGTTTAGAGTGTAGGGCATAGAGTGTAGATTGTAGGGTATAGAGTGTAGGGTATAGAGTGTAGGGTATAGAGTGTAGGGTATAGAGTGTAGAGTGTAAGGTATAGAGTGTAGAGTGTAGGGTATAGAGTGTAGGGTATAGACTGTAGGGTATAGAGTGTAGGGTATAGTGTGTAGGGTATAGATTGTAGAGTGTAGGCTATAGAGTGTAGGGTATAGAGTGTAGAGTGTAGGGTATAGAGTGTAGGGTATAGAGTGTAGGGTATAGAGTGTAGGGTATAGAGTGTAGAGTGTAGGGTATAGTGTGTAGGGTATAGAGTGCAGGGTGTAGAGTGTAGGGTATAGAGTGTAGGGTATAGAGTGTAGAGTGTAGGGTATAGAGTGTACGCAATAGAGTGTATGGTGTAGAGTGTATGGTATAGAGTGTAGGGTATAGATTGTAGAGTGTATGGTATAGAGTGTAGGGTATAGAGTGTAGGGTATAGAGTGTATGTTATAGAATGTAGGGTATAGAGTGTAGGGTAGAGAGTGTAGAGTGTAGGGTATAGAGTGTAGGGTATAGAGTGTAGGGTATAGATTGTAGAGTGTAGGCTATAGAGTGTAGGGTATAGAGTGTAGAGTGTCGGGATTAGAGTGTAGGGTATAGAGTGTGGGATGTAGAGTGTAGGGTATAGAGTGTAGAGTGTAGGATATAGAGTGTATGGTATAGAGTGTAGGGTATAGAGTGTAGGGTGTAGAGTGTAGGGTATAGAGTGTAGGGAATAGAGTGTAGGGTATAGAGTGTAGGGTATAGAGTGTAGGGTGTAGAGTGTAGGGTATAGAGTGTATGGTATAGAGTGTAGGGTATAGAATGTATGGTATAGAGTGTAGAGTGTAGGATATAGCGTGTAGGGTATAGAGTGTAGAGTGTAGGGTATAGAGTGTAGGGTATAGAGTGTAGGGTATAGAGTGTAGAGTGTAGGGATTAGAGTGTAGGGTATAGAGTGTAGGGTATAGAGTGTAGAGTGTAGGGTAGAGAGTGTAGGATATAGAGTGTAGAGTGTAGGGTATAGAGTGTAGGGTATAGAGTGTAGGGTATAGAGTGTAGGGTATAGAGTGTAGAGTGTAGGGTATAGAGTGTAGGGTATAGAGTGTAGGGTATAGAGTGTAGAGTGTAGGGTATAGAGTGTAGGGTATAGAGTGTAGGGTATAGAGTGTAGGGCATAGAGTGTAGGGTATAGAGTGTAGGGTGTAGAGTGTAGGGTATAGAGTGTATGGTATAGAGTGTAGGGTATAGAGTGTAGGGTGTAGAGTGTAGGGTATAGAGTGTAGGGTATAGAGTGTAGGGTATAGAGTGTAGGGTATAGAGTGTAGGGAATAGAGTGTAGAGTGTAAGGTATAGAGTGTAGAGTGTAGGGTATAGAGTGTAGGGTATAGACTGTAGGGTATAGAGTGTAGGGTATAGAGTGTAGGGTATAGATTGTAGAGTGTAGGCTATAGAGTGTAGGGTATAGAGTGTAGAGTGTAGGGTATAGAGTGTAGGGTATCGAGTGTAGGGTATAGAGTGTAGGGTATAGAGTGTAGAGTGTAGGGTATAGTGTGTAGGGTATAGAGTGCAGGGTGTAGAGTGTAGGGTATAGAGTGTAGGGTATAGAGTGTAGAGTGTAGGGTATAGAGTGTACGCAATAGAGTGTATGGTGTAGAGTGTATGGTATAGAGTGTAGGGTATAGATTGTAGAGTGTATGGTATAGAGTGTAGGGTATAGAGTGTAGGGTATAGAGTGTATGTTATAGAGTGTAGGGTATAGAGTGTAGGGTAGAGAGTGTAGAGTGTAGGGTATAGAGTGTAGGGTATAGAGTGTAGGGTATAGATTGTAGAGTGTAGGCTATAGAGTGTAGGGTATAGAGTGTAGAGTGTCGGGATTAGAGTGTAGGGTATAGAGTGTGGGATGTAGAGTGTAGGGTATAGAGTGTAGAGTGTAGGATATAGAGTGTATGGTATAGAGTGTAGGGTATAGAGTGTAGGGTGTAGAGTGTAGGGTATAGAGTGTAGGGAATAGAGTGTAGGGTATAGAGTGTAGGGTATAGAGTGTAGGGTGTAGAGTGTAGGGTATAGAGTGTATGGTATAGAGTGTAGGGTATAGAATGTATGGTATAGAGTGTAGAGTGTAGGATATAGAGTGTAGGGTATAGAGTGTAGAGTGTAGGGTATAGAGTGTAGGGTATAGAGTGTAGGGTATAGAGTGTAGAGTGTAGGGATTAGAGTGTAGGGTATAGAGTGTAGGGTATAGAGTGTAGAGTGTAGGGTAGAGAGTGTAGGATATAGAGTGTAGAGTGTAGGGTATAGAGTGTAGGGTATAGAGTGTAGGGTATAGAGTGTAGGGTATAGAGTGTAGAGTGTAGGGTATAGAGTGTAGGGTATAGAGTGTAGGGTATAGAGTGTAGAGTGTAGGGTATAGAGTGTAGGGTATAGAGTGTAGGGTATAGAGTGTAGGGCATAGAGTGTAGGGTATAAAGTGTAGGGTGTAGAGTGTAGGGTATAGAGTGTAGGGTATAGAGTGTAGAGTGTAGGGTATAGAGTGTAGGGTATAGAGTGTAGGGTATAGAGTGTAGGGTATAGAGTGTAGGGTATAGAGTGTAGAGTGTAGGGTATAGCGTGTAGAGTGTCGGGTATAGAGTGTAGGGTATAGAGTGTAGGGTATAGAGTGTAGGGTATAGAGTGTAGAGTGTAGGGTATAGAGTGTAGAGTGTAGGGTATAGAGTGTATGGTATAGAGTGTAGGGTATAGAGTGTAGGGTGTAGAGCGTTGGGTATAGAGTGTAGGGTATAGAGAGTAGGGTATAGAGTGTAGGGTATAGAGTGTAGGGAATAGAGTGTAGAGTGTAAGGTATAGAGTGTAGAGTGTAGGGTATAGAGTGTAGGGTATAGAGTGTAGAGTATAGGGATTAGAGTGTAGGGTATAGAGTGTAGGGTATAGTGTGTAGGGTATAGAGTGTAGAGTGTAGGGTATAGAGTGTAGAGTGTAGGGTATAGAGTGTAGGGTATAGAGTGTAGAGTGTAGGGTATAGAGTGTAGGGTATAGAGTGTAGGGTATAGAGTGTAGAGTGTAGGGTATAGAGTGTAGGGTATAGAGTGTAGGGTATAGAGTGTAGGGTATAGAGTGTAGGGCATAGAGTGTAGGGTATAGAGTGTAGGGTATAGAGTGTAGAGTGTAGGGTATAGAGTGTAGGGTATAGAGTGTAGGGTATAGAGTGTAGAGTGTAGGGCATAGAGTGTAGAGTGTAGGCTATAGAGTGTAGGGTATAGAGTGTAGGGTGTAGAGTGTAGGGCATAGAGTGTAGAGTGTAGGGTATAGAGTGTATGGTATAGAGTGTAGAGTATAGAGTGTAGGGTGTAGAGTGTAGGGTATAGAGTGTAGGGTATAGAGTGTAGGGTATAGAGTGTAGGGAATAGAGTGTTGAGTGTAAGGTACAGAGTGTAGAGTGTAGGGCATAGAGTGTAGAGTGTAGGGTATAGAGTGTAGGGTATAGAGTGTAGGGTATAGAGTGTAGGGTATACAGTGTAGGGTATAGAGTGTAGAGTGTAGGGTATAGAGTGTAGAGTGTAGGGTATAGAGTGTAGAGTGTAGGGCATAGAGTGTAGATTGTAGGGTATAGAGTGTAGGGTATAGAGTGTAGGGTATAGAGTGTAGGGTATAGAGTGTAGAGTCTAGGGTATAGAGTGTAGAGTGTAGGGTATAGAGTGTAGGGTATAGAGTGTAGGGTACAGAGTGTAGGGTATAGAGTGTAGGGTAGAGAGTGTAGAGTGTAGGGTATAGAGTGTAGGGTATAAAGTGTAGGATATAGAGTGTAGAGTGTAGGGATTAGAGAGTAGGGTATAGAGTGTAGGGTGTGGAGTGTAGGGTATAGAGTGTAGAGTGTAGGGTATAGAGTGTATGGTATAGAGTGTAGGGTATAGAGTGTAGGGTGTAGAGTGTAGGGTATAGAGTGTAGGGTATAGAGTGTAGGGTATAGAGTGTAGGGTATAGAGTGTAGGGAATAGAGTGTAGAGTGTAAGGTATAGAGTGTAGAGTGTAGGGTATAGAGTGTAAGGTATAGAGTGTAGAGTGTAGGGATTAGAGTGTAGGGTATAGAGTGTAGGGTGTAGAGTGTAGGGCATAGAGTGTAGAGTGTAGGTTATAGAGTGTATGGTATAGAGTGTAGAGTATAGAGTGTAGGGTGTAGAGTGTAGGGTATAGAGTGTAGGGTATAGAGTGTAGGGTATAGAGTGTAGGGAATAGAGTGTAGAGTGTAAGGTATAGAGTGTAGAGTGTAGGGTATAGAGTGTAGTGTATAGAGTGTGGAGTGTAGGGATTAGAGTGTAGGGTATAGAGTGTAGGGTATAGTGTGTAGGATATAGAGTGTAGAGTGTAGGGTATAAAGTGTAGAGTGTAGGGTATAGAGTGTAGGGTATAGACTGTAGGGTATAGAGTGTAGGGCATAGAGTGTAGGGTATAGAGTGTAGGGTATAGAGTGTAGAGTGTAGGGTATAGAGTGTAGGGTATAGAGTGTAGGGTATAGAGTGTAGAGTGTAGGGTATAGAGTGTAGGGTATAGAGTGTAGGGCATAGAGTGTAGGGTATAGAGTGTAGGGTATAGAGTGTAGAGTGTAGGGCATAGAGTGTAGAGTGTAGGGTATAGAGTGTAGAATATAGAGTGTAGGGTAGAGAGTGTAGGGTAGAGAGTGTAGAGTGTAGGGATTAGAGTGTAGGGTATAGAGTGTAGGGTGTAGAGTGTAGGGCATAGATTGTAGAGTGTAGGGTATAGAGTGTATGGTATAGAGTGTAGAGTATAGAGTGTAGGGTGTAGAGTGTAGGGTATAGAGTGTAGGGTATAGAGTGTAGGGTATAGAGTGTAGGGCATAGAGTGTAGAGTGTAGGGTATAGAGTGTAGGGTATAGAGTGCAGGGTATAGAGTGTAGGGTATACAGTGTAGGGTATAGAGTGTAGAGTGTAGGGTATAGAGTGTAGAGTGTAGGGCATAGAGTGTAGATTGTATGGTATACAGTGTAGGGTATAGAGTGTAGGGTATAGAGTGTAGGGTATAGAGTGTAGAGTGTAGGGTATAGAGTGTAGAGTGTAGGGTATAGAGTGTAGGGTACAGAGTGTAAGGTATAGAGTGTAGGGTAGAGAGTGTAGAGTGTAGGGTATAGAGTGTAGGGTATAGAGTGTAGGGTATAGAGTGTAGAGTGTAGGGATTAGAGTGTAGGGTATGGAGTGTAGGGTGTGGAGTGTAGGGTATGGAGTGTAGAGTGTAGGGTATAGAGTGTATGGTATAGAGTGTAGGGTATAGAGTGTAGGGTGTAGAGTGTAGGGTATAGAGTGTAGGGTATAGAGTGTAGGGTATAGAGTGTAGGGTATAGAGTGTAGGGAATAGAGTGTAGAGTGTAAGGTATAGAGTGTAGAGTGTAGGGTATAGAGTGTAAGGTATAGAGTGTAGAGTGTAGGGATTAGAGTGTAGGGTATAGAGTGTAGGGTGTAGAGTGTAGGGTATAGAGTGTAGAGTGTAGGGTATAGAGTGTATGGTATAGAGTGTAGGGTATAGAGTGTAGGGTGTAGAGTGTAGGGTATAGAGTGTAGGGTATAGAGTGTAGGGTATAGAGTGTAGGGTATAGAGTGTAGGGAATAGAGTGTGGAGTGTAAGGTATAGAGTGTAGAGTGTAGGGTATAGAGTGTAGGGTATAGACTGTAGGGTATAGAGTGTAGGGTATAGATTGTAGCGTGTAGGCTATAGAGTGTAGGGTATACAGTGTAGAGTGTAGGGTATAGAGTGTAGGGTATAGAGTGTAGGGTATAGAGTGTAGGGTATAGAGTGTAGAGTGTAGGGTATAGTGTGTAGGGTATAGAGTGCAGGGTGTAGAGTGTAGGGTATAGAGTGTAGGGTATAGAGTGTAGAGTGTAGGGTATAGAGTGTATGCTATAGAGTGTATGGTGTAGAGTGTATGGTATAGAGTGTAGGGTTTAGAGTGTTGAGTGTATGGTATAGAGTGTAGAGTGTAGAGTGTAGGGTATAGAGTGTATGTTATAGAGTGTAGGGTATAGAGTGTAGGGTAGAGAGTGTAGAGTGTAGGGTATAGAGTGTAGGGTATAGAGTGTAGGGTATAGAGTGTAGGGTATAGAGTGTAGGGTATAGAGTGTAGGGTATAGAGTGTAGGGAATAGAGTGTAGAGTGTAAGGTATAGAGTGTAGAGTGTAGGGTATAGAGTGTAGGGTATAGACTGTAGGGTATAGAGTGTAGGGTATAGAGTGTAGGGTATAGATTGTAGAGTGTAGGCTATAGAGTGTAGGGTATAGAGTGTAGAGTGTAGGGTATAGAGTGTAGGGTATCGAGTGTAGGGTATAGAGTGTAGGGTATAGAGTGTAGAGTGTAGGGTATAGTGTGTAGGGTATAGAGTGCAGGGTGTAGAGTGTAGGGTATAGAGTGTAGGGTATAGAGTGTAGAGTGTAGGGTATAGAGTGTACGCAATAGAGTGTATGGTGTAGAGTGTATGGTATAGAGTGTAGGGTATAGATTGTAGAGTGTATGGTATAGAGTGTAGGGTATAGAGTGTAGGGTATAGAGTGTATGTTATAGAGTGTAGGGTATAGAGTGTAGGGTAGAGAGTGTAGAGTGTAGGGTATAGAGTGTAGGGTATAGAGTGTAGGGTATAGATTGTAGAGTGTAGGCTATAGAGTGTAGGGTATAGAGTGTAGAGTGTCGGGATTAGAGTGTAGGGTATAGAGTGTGGGATGTAGAGTGTAGGGTATAGAGTGTAGAGTGTAGGATATAGAGTGTATGGTATAGAGTGTAGGGTATAGAGTGTAGGGTGTAGAGTGTAGGGTATAGAGTGTAGGGAATAGAGTGTAGGGTATAGAGTGTAGGGTATAGAGTGTAGGGTGTAGAGTGTAGGGTATAGAGTGTATGGTATAGAGTGTAGGGTATAGAATGTATGGTATAGAGTGTAGAGTGTAGGATATAGAGTGTAGGGTATAGAGTGTAGAGTGTAGGGTATAGAGTGTAGGGTATAGAGTGTAGGGTATAGAGTGTAGAGTGTAGGGATTAGAGTGTAGGGTATAGAGTGTAGGGTATAGAGTGTAGAGTGTAGGGTAGAGAGTGTAGGATATAGAGTGTAGAGTGTAGGGTATAGAGTGTAGGGTATAGAGTGTAGGGTATAGAGTGTAGGGTATAGAGTGTAGAGTGTAGGGTATAGAGTGTAGGGTATAGAGTGTAGGGTATAGAGTGTAGAGTGTAGGGTATAGAGTGTAGGGTATAGAGTGTAGGGTATAGAGTGTAGGGCATAGAGTGTAGGGTATAAAGTGTAGGGTGTAGAGTGTAGGGTATAGAGTGTAGGGTATAGAGTGTAGAGTGTAGGGTATAGAGTGTAGGGTATAGAGTGTAGGGTATAGAGTGTAGGGTATAGAGTGTAGGGTATAGAGTGTAGAGTGTAGGGTATAGCGTGTAGAGTGTCGGGTATAGAGTGTAGGGTATAGAGTGTAGGGTATAGAGTGTAGGGTATAGAGTGTAGAGTGTAGGGTATAGAGTGTAGAGTGTAGGGTATAGAGTGTATGGTATAGAGTGTAGGGTATAGAGTGTAGGGTGTAGAGCGTTGGGTATAGAGTGTAGGGTATAGAGAGTAGGGTATAGAGTGTAGGGTATAGAGTGTAGGGAATAGAGTGTAGAGTGTAAGGTATAGAGTGTAGAGTGTAGGGTATAGAGTGTAGGGTATAGAGTGTAGAGTATAGGGATTAGAGTGTAGGGTATAGAGTGTAGGGTATAGTGTGTAGGGTATAGAGTGTAGAGTGTAGGGTATAGAGTGTAGAGTGTAGGGTATAGAGTGTAGGGTATAGAGTGTAGAGTGTAGGGTATAGAGTGTAGGGTATAGAGTGTAGGGTATAGAGTGTAGAGTGTAGGGTATAGAGTGTAGGGTATAGAGTGTAGGGTATAGAGTGTAGGGTATAGAGTGTAGGGCATAGAGTGTAGGGTATAGAGTGTAGGGTATAGAGTGTAGAGTGTAGGGTATAGAGTGTAGGGTATAGAGTGTAGGGTATAGAGTGTAGAGTGTAGGGCATAGAGTGTAGAGTGTAGGCTATAGAGTGTAGGGTATAGAGTGTAGGGTGTAGAGTGTAGGGCATAGAGTGTAGAGTGTAGGGTATAGAGTGTATGGTATAGAGTGTAGAGTATAGAGTGTAGGGTGTAGAGTGTAGGGTATAGAGTGTAGGGTATAGAGTGTAGGGTATAGAGTGTAGGGAATAGAGTGTTGAGTGTAAGGTACAGAGTGTAGAGTGTAGGGCATAGAGTGTAGAGTGTAGGGTATAGAGTGTAGGGTATAGAGTGTAGGGTATAGAGTGTAGGGTATACAGTGTAGGGTATAGAGTGTAGAGTGTAGGGTATAGAGTGTAGAGTGTAGGGTATAGAGTGTAGAGTGTAGGGCATAGAGTGTAGATTGTAGGGTATAGAGTGTAGGGTATAGAGTGTAGGGTATAGAGTGTAGGGTATAGAGTGTAGAGTCTAGGGTATAGAGTGTAGAGTGTAGGGTATAGAGTGTAGGGTATAGAGTGTAGGGTACAGAGTGTAGGGTATAGAGTGTAGGGTAGAGAGTGTAGAGTGTAGGGTATAGAGTGTAGGGTATAAAGTGTAGGATATAGAGTGTAGAGTGTAGGGATTAGAGAGTAGGGTATAGAGTGTAGGGTGTGGAGTGTAGGGTATAGAGTGTAGAGTGTAGGGTATAGAGTGTATGGTATAGAGTGTAGGGTATAGAGTGTAGGGTGTAGAGTGTAGGGTATAGAGTGTAGGGTATAGAGTGTAGGGTATAGAGTGTAGGGTATAGAGTGTAGGGAATAGAGTGTAGAGTGTAAGGTATAGAGTGTAGAGTGTAGGGTATAGAGTGTAAGGTATAGAGTGTAGAGTGTAGGGATTAGAGTGTAGGGTATAGAGTGTAGGGTGTAGAGTGTAGGGCATAGAGTGTAGAGTGTAGGTTATAGAGTGTATGGTATAGAGTGTAGAGTATAGAGTGTAGGGTGTAGAGTGTAGGGTATAGAGTGTAGGGTATAGAGTGTAGGGTATAGAGTGTAGGGAATAGAGTGTAGAGTGTAAGGTATAGAGTGTAGAGTGTAGGGTATAGAGTGTAGTGTATAGAGTGTGGAGTGTAGGGATTAGAGTGTAGGGTATAGAGTGTAGGGTATAGTGTGTAGGATATAGAGTGTAGAGTGTAGGGTATAAAGTGTAGAGTGTAGGGTATAGAGTGTAGGGTATAGACTGTAGGGTATAGAGTGTAGGGCATAGAGTGTAGGGTATAGAGTGTAGGGTATAGAGTGTAGAGTGTAGGGTATAGAGTGTAGGGTATAGAGTGTAGGGTATAGAGTGTAGAGTGTAGGGTATAGAGTGTAGGGTATAGAGTGTAGGGCATAGAGTGTAGGGTATAGAGTGTAGGGTATAGAGTGTAGAGTGTAGGGCATAGAGTGTAGAGTGTAGGGTATAGAGTGTAGAATATAGAGTGTAGGGTAGAGAGTGTAGGGTAGAGAGTGTAGAGTGTAGGGATTAGAGTGTAGGGTATAGAGTGTAGGGTGTAGAGTGTAGGGCATAGATTGTAGAGTGTAGGGTATAGAGTGTATGGTATAGAGTGTAGAGTATAGAGTGTAGGGTGTAGAGTGTAGGGTATAGAGTGTAGGGTATAGAGTGTAGGGTATAGAGTGTAGGGCATAGAGTGTAGAGTGTAGGGTATAGAGTGTAGGGTATAGAGTGCAGGGTATAGAGTGTAGGGTATACAGTGTAGGGTATAGAGTGTAGAGTGTAGGGTATAGAGTGTAGAGTGTAGGGCATAGAGTGTAGATTGTATGGTATACAGTGTAGGGTATAGAGTGTAGGGTATAGAGTGTAGGGTATAGAGTGTAGAGTGTAGGGTATAGAGTGTAGAGTGTAGGGTATAGAGTGTAGGGTACAGAGTGTAAGGTATAGAGTGTAGGGTAGAGAGTGTAGAGTGTAGGGTATAGAGTGTAGGGTATAGAGTGTAGGGTATAGAGTGTAGAGTGTAGGGATTAGAGTGTAGGGTATGGAGTGTAGGGTGTGGAGTGTAGGGTATGGAGTGTAGAGTGTAGGGTATAGAGTGTATGGTATAGAGTGTAGGGTATAGAGTGTAGGGTGTAGAGTGTAGGGTATAGAGTGTAGGGTATAGAGTGTAGGGTATAGAGTGTAGGGTATAGAGTGTAGGGAATAGAGTGTAGAGTGTAAGGTATAGAGTGTAGAGTGTAGGGTATAGAGTGTAAGGTATAGAGTGTAGAGTGTAGGGATTAGAGTGTAGGGTATAGAGTGTAGGGTGTAGAGTGTAGGGTATAGAGTGTAGAGTGTAGGGTATAGAGTGTATGGTATAGAGTGTAGGGTATAGAGTGTAGGGTGTAGAGTGTAGGGTATAGAGTGTAGGGTATAGAGTGTAGGGTATAGAGTGTAGGGTATAGAGTGTAGGGAATAGAGTGTGGAGTGTAAGGTATAGAGTGTAGAGTGTAGGGTATAGAGTGTAGGGTATAGACTGTAGGGTATAGAGTGTAGGGTATAGATTGTAGCGTGTAGGCTATAGAGTGTAGGGTATACAGTGTAGAGTGTAGGGTATAGAGTGTAGGGTATAGAGTGTAGGGTATAGAGTGTAGGGTATAGAGTGTAGAGTGTAGGGTATAGTGTGTAGGGTATAGAGTGCAGGGTGTAGAGTGTAGGGTATAGAGTGTAGGGTATAGAGTGTAGAGTGTAGGGTATAGAGTGTATGCTATAGAGTGTATGGTGTAGAGTGTATGGTATAGAGTGTAGGGTTTAGAGTGTTGAGTGTATGGTATAGAGTGTAGAGTGTAGAGTGTAGGGTATAGAGTGTATGTTATAGAGTGTAGGGTATAGAGTGTAGGGTAGAGAGTGTAGAGTGTAGGGTATAGAGTGTAGGGTATAGAGTGTAGGGTATAGAGTGTAGAGTGTAGGGATTAGAGTGTAGGGTATAGAGTGTAGTGTGTAGAGTGTAGGGTATAGAGTGTAGAGTGTAAGGTATAGAGTGTATGGTATAGAGTGTAGGGTATAGAGTGTAGGGTGTAGAGTGTAGGGTATAGAGTGTAGGGTATAGAGTGTAGGGTATAGAGTGTAGGGAATAGAGTGTAGAGTGTAAGGTATAGAGTGTAGAGTATAGGGTATAAAGTGTAGGGTATAGAGTTTAGAGTGCAGGGATTAGAGTGTAGGGTATAGAGTGTAGGGTGTAGAGTGTAGGGTATAGAGTGTAGAGTGTAGGGTATAGAGTGTATGGTATAGAGTGTAGGGTATAGAGTGTAGGGTGTAGAGTGTAGGGTATAGAGTGTAGGGTATAGAGTGTAGGGTATAGAGTGTAAGGTATAGAGTGTAGGGAATAGAGTGTAGAGTGTAAAGTATAGAGTGTAGAGTGTAGGGTATAGAGTGTAGGGTATAGACTGTAGGGTATAGAGTGTAGGGTATAGATTGTAGGCTATAGAGTGTAGGGTATAGAGTGTAGGGTATAGAGTGTAGGGTATAGAGTGTAGGGTATAGAGTGTAGGGTATAGAGTGTAGAGTGTAGGGTATAGTGTGTAGGGTATAGAGTGCAGGGTGTAGAGTGTAGGGTATAGAGTGTAGGGTATAGAATGTAGAGTGTAGGGTATAGAGTGTATGCTATAGAGTGTATGGTGTAGAGTGTATGGTATAGAGTGTAGGGTATAGAGTGTAGAGTGTAGGGTATAGAGTGTAGGGTATAGAGTGTAGGGTATAGAGTGTATGTTATAGAGTGTAGGGTATAGAGTGTAGAGTGTAGGGTATAGAATGTAGAGTGTAGGGTATAGAGTGTAGGGTATAGAGTGTAGGGTATAGAGTGTAGAGTGCAGGGTATAGAGTTTAGAGTGTAGGGTATAGAGTGTAGGGTATAGAGTGTAAGGTATAGAGTGTAGGGTGTAGAGTGTAGGGTATAGAGTGTAGGGTATAGAGTGTAGGGTATAGAGTGTACGGTATAGAGTGTAGGGTACAGAGTGTATAGTATAGAGTGTAGGGTATAGAGTGTAGGGTATAGAGTGTATGGTATAGAGTGTAGGGTATAGAGTGTATGTTATAGAGTGTAGGGTATAGAGTGTAGAGTGTAGGGTATAGAGTGTAGAGTGTAGAGTGTAGGGTATAGAGTGTAGAGTGTAGGGTATAGAGTGTAGAGTGTAGGGTGTAGAGTATAGAGTGTAGGGTATAGAGTGTAGGGTATAGAGTGTAAGGTGTAGAGTGTAGGGTATAGAGTGTAGGGTATAGAGTGTAGGGTATAGCGTGTAGGGTATAGAGTGTAGGGTATAGAGTGTAGAGTGTAGGGTATAGAGTTTAGAGTGTAGGGTATAGAGTGTAGGGTATAGAGTGTAAGGTATAGAGTGTAGGGTGTAGAGTGTAGGGTATAGAGTGTAGGGTATAGAGTGTAGGGTATAGAGTGTACGGTATAGAGTGTAGGGTATAGAGTGTATGGTATAGAGTGTAGGGTATAGAGTGTAGGGTATAGAGTGTATGGTATAGATTGTAGGGTATAGAGTGTAGGGTGTAGCGTGTATGTGATAGAGTGTAGGGTATAGAGTGTAGGGTATAGAGTTTAGAGTGTAGGGTATAGAGAGTAGGGTATAGAGTGTAAGGTATAGAGTGTAGGGTGTAGAGTGTAGGGTATAGAGTGTAGGGCATAGGGTGTAGGGTATAGAGTGTAGGGTATAGAGTGTAGGGTGTAGCGTGTATGTGATAGAGTGTAGGGTATAGAGTGTAGGGTATAGAGTTTAGAGTGTAGGGTATAGAGAGTAGGGTATAGAGTGT
The DNA here is from genome assembly GCF_032444005.1 of Ranitomeya imitator. Classification (NCBI taxonomy): domain Eukaryota; kingdom Metazoa; phylum Chordata; class Amphibia; order Anura; family Dendrobatidae; genus Ranitomeya; species Ranitomeya imitator. The sequence goes on from NW_027193373.1 coordinate 130,753, forward strand.
AAGGTATAGAGTGTAGGGTGTAGAGTGTAGGGTATAGAGTGTAGGGCATAGGGTGTAGGGTATAGAGTGTAGGGTATAGAGTGTAGAGTGTAGGGTATAGAGTGTATGGTATAGAGTGTAGGGTATAGAGTGTAGAGTGTAGGGTATAGAGTGTAGGGTATTGAGTGTAGGGTATAGAGTGTAGGGTATAGAGTGTAGGGTATAGAGTGTAGAGTGTAGGGTATAGAGTGTAGAGTGTAGGGTATAGAGTGTAGGGTATATAGTGTAGAGTGTAGGGTATAGAGTGTAGGGTATAGAGTGTAGGGTATAGAGTGTAGGGTATAGAGTGCAGGGTATAGAGTGTAGAGTGTAGGGTATAGAGTGTAGAGTGTAGGGTATAGAGTGTAGGGTATAGAGTGTAGGGTATAGAGTGTAGAGTGTAGGGTATAGAGTGTAGGGTATAGAGTGTAGGGAGCAGAGTGTAGGGTATAGAGTGTAGGGTTCAGAGTGTAGGGTATAGAGTGTAGGGTATAGAGTGTAGGGCATAGAGTGTAGGGTATAGAGTGTAGGGCATAGAGTGTAGGGTATAGAGTGTAGGGTATAGAGTGTGGGGTGTAGAGTGTAGGGTATAGATTTTAGGGTATAGAGTGTAGGGTATAGAGTGTAGAGTGTAGGGCATAGAGTGTAGAGTGTAGGGTATAGAGTGTAGAATATAAAGTGTAGGGTAGAGAGTGTAGGGTAGAGAGTGTAGAGTGTAGGGATTAGAGTGTAGGGTATAGAGTGTAGGGTGTAGAGTGTAGGGCATAGAGTGTAGAGTGTAGGGTATAGAGTGTATGGTATAGAGTGTAGAGTATAGAGTGTAGGGTGTAGAGTGTAGGGTATAGAGTGTAGGGTATAGAGTGTAGGGTATAGAGTGTAGGGAATAGAGTGTTGAGTGTAAGGTACAGAGTGTAGAGTGTAGGGCATAGAGTGTAGAGTGTAGGGTATAGAGTGTAGGGTATAGAGTGCAGGGTATAGAGTGTAGGGTATACAGTGTAGGGTATAGAGTGTAGAGTGTAGGGTATAGAGTGTAGAGTGTAGGGTATAGAGTGTAGGGTATAGAGTGCAGGGTATAGAGTGTAGGGTATACAGTGTAGGGTATAGAGTGTAGAGTGTAGGGTATAGAGTGTAGAGTGTAGGGTATAGAGTTTAGAGTGTAGGGCATAGAGTGTAGATTGTAGGGTATAGAGTGTAGGGTATAGAGTGTAGGGTATAGAGTGTAGGGTATAGAGTGTAGAGTGTAGGGTATAGAGTGTAGAGTGTAGGGTATAGAGTGTAGGGTACAGAGTGTAAGGTATAGAGTGTAGGGTAGAGAGTGTAGAGTGTAGGGTATAGAGTGTAGGGTATAGAGTGTAGGGTATAGAGTGTAGAGTGTAGGGATTAGAGTGTAGGGTATAGAGTGTAGGGTGTGGAGTGTAGGGTATAGAGTGTAGAGTGTAGGGTATAGAGTGTATGGTATAGAGTGTAGGGTATAGAGTGTAGGGTGTAGAGTGTAGGGTATAGAGTGTAGGGTATAGAGTGTAGGGTATAGAGTGTAGGGAATAGAGTGTAGAGTGTAAGGTATAGAGTGTAGAGTGTAGGGTATAGAGTGTAAGGTATAGAGTGTAGAGTGTAGGGATTAGAGTGTAGGGTATAGAGTGTAGGGTGTAGAGTGTAGGGTATAGAGTGTAGAGTGTAGGGTATAGAGTGTATGGTATAGAGTGTAGGGTATAGAGTGTAGGGTGTAGAGTGTAGGGTATAGAGTGTAGGGTATAGAGTGTAGGGTATAGAGTGTAGGGTATAGAGTGTAGGGAATAGAGTGTGGAGTGTAAGGTATAGAGTGTAGAGTGTAGGGTATAGAGTGTAGGGTATAGACTGTAGGGTATAGAGTGTAGGGTATAGAGTGTAGGGTATAGATTGTAGCGTGTAGGCTATAGAGTGTAGGGTATACAGTGTAGAGTGTAGGGTATAGAGTGTAGGGTATAGAGTGTAGGGTATAGAGTGTAGGGTATAGAGTGTAGAGTGTAGGGTATAGTGTGTAGGGTATAGAGTGCAGGGTGTAGAGTGTAGGGTATAGAGTGTAGGGTATAGAGTGTAGAGTGTAGGGTATAGAGTGTATGCTATAGAGTGTATGGTGTAGAGTGTATGGTATAGAGTGTAGGGTATAGAGTGTTGAGTGTATGGTATAGAGTGTAGAGTGTAGAGTGTAGGGTATAGAGTGTATGTTATAGAGTGTAGGGTATAGAGTGTAGGGTAGAGAGTGTAGAGTGTAGGGTATAGAGTGTAGGGTATAGAGTGTAGGGTATAGAGTGTAGAGTGTAGGGATTAGAGTGTAGGGTATAGAGTGTAGTGTGTAGAGTGTAGGGTATAGAGTGTAGAGTGTAGGGTATAGAGTGTATGGTATAGAGTGTAGGGTATAGAGTGTAGGGTGTAGAGTGTAGGGTATAGAGTGTAGGGTATAGAGTGTAGGGTATAGAGTGTAAGGTATAGAGTGTAGGGAATAGAGTGTAGAGTGTAAAGTATAGAGTGTAGAGTGTAGGGTATAGAGTGTAGGGTATAGACTGTAGGGTATAGAGTGTAGGGTATAGATTGTAGGCTATAGAGTGTAGGGTATAGAGTGTAGGGTATAGAGTGTAGGGTATAGAGTGTAGGGTATAGAGTGTAGGGTATAGAGTGTAGAGTGTAGGGTATAGTGTGTAGGGTATAGAGTGCAGGGTGTAGAGTGTAGGGTATAGAGTGTAGGGTATAGAATGTAGAGTGTAGGGTATAGAGTGTATGCTATAGAGTGTATGGTGTAGAGTGTATGGTATAGAGTGTAGGGTATAGAGTGTAGAGTGTAGGGTATAGAGTGTAGGGTATAGAGTGTAGGGTATAGAGTGTATGTTATAGAGTGTAGGGTATAGAGTGTAGAGTGTAGGGTATAGAATGTAGAGTGTAGGGTATAGAGTGTAGGGTATAGAGTGTAGGGTATAGAGTGTAGGGTGTAGAGTGTAGGGTATAGAGTGTAGGGTATAGAGTGTAGGGTATAGAGTGTAGGGTATAGAGTGTAGGGTATAGAGTGTAAGGTATAGAGTGTAGGGTGTAGAGTGTAGGGTATAGAGTGTAGGGTATAGAGTGTAGGGTATAGAGTGTACGGTATAGAGTGTAGGGTACAGAGTGTATAGTATAGAGTGTAGGGTATAGAGTGTAGGGTATAGAGTGTATGGTATAGAGTGTAGGGTATAGAGTGTATGTTATAGAGTGTAGGGTATAGAGTGTAGAGTGTAGGGTATAGAGTGTAGAGTGTAGAGTGTAGGGTATAGAGTGTAGAGTGTAGGGTATAGAGTGTAGAGTGTAGGGTATAGAGTTTAGAGTGTAGGGTATAGAGTGTAGGGTATAGAGTGTAAGGTGTAGAGTGTAGGGTATAGAGTGTAGGGTATAGAGTGTAGGGTATAGAGTGTAGGGTATAGAGTGTAGGGTATAGAGTGTAGAGTGTAGGGTATAGAGTTTAGAGTGTAGGGTATAGAGTGTAGGGTATAGAGTGTAAGGTATAGAGTGTAGGGTGTAGAGTGTAGGGTATAGAGTGTAGGGTATAGAGTGTAGGGTATAGAGTGTACGGTATAGAGTGTAGGGTATAGAGTGTATGGTATAGAGTGTAGGGTATAGAGTGTAGGGTATAGAGTGTATGGTATAGATTGTAGGGTATAGAGTGTAGGGTGTAGCGTGTATGTTATAGAGTGTAGGGTATAGAGTGTAGGGTATAGAGTTTAGAGTGTAGGGTATAGAGAGTAGGGTATAGAGTGTAAGGTATAGAGTGTAGGGTGTAGAGTGTAGGGTATAGAGTGTAGGGCATAGGGTGTAGGGTATAGAGTGTAGGGTATAGAGTGTAGAGTGTAGGGTATAGAGTGTAGGGTATAGAGTGTAGGGTATAGAGTGTAGAGTGTAGGGTATAGAGTGTAGGGTATTGAGTGTAGGGTATAGAGTGTAGGGTATAGAGTGTAGAGTGTAGGGTATAGAGTGTAGAGTGTAGGGTATAGAGTGTAGGGTATATAGTGTAGAGTGTAGGGTATAGAGTGTAGGGTATAGAGTGTAGGGTATAGAGTGTAGGGTATAGCGTGTAGAGTGTAGGGTATAGAGTGTAGAGTGTAGGGTATAGAGTGTAGGGTATAGAGTGTAGGGTATAGAGTGTAGGGTATAGAGTGTAGAGTGTAGGGTATAGAGTGTAGCGTATAGAGTGTAGGGAGTAGAGTGTAGGGTATAGAGTGTAGGGTTCAGAGTGTAGGGTATAGAGTGTAGGGTATAGAGTGTATGGTATAGAGTGTAGGGTATAGAGTGTAGGGTATAGAGTGTAGGGTATAGAGTATAGGGTATAGAGTGTAGAGTGTAGGGTATAGAGTGTAGGGTATAGAGTGTAGGGTAGAGAGTGTAGAGTGTAGGGTATAGAGTGTAGGGTATAGAGTGTAGGGTATAGAGTGTAGGGTGTAGAGTGTAGGGTATAGAGTGTAGGGTATAGAGTGTAGGGTATAGAGTGTAGGGAATAGAGTGTAGAGTGTAAGGTATAGAGTGTAGGGTATAGAGTGTACGGTATAGAGTGTAGGGTATAGAGTGTATGGTATAGAGTGTAGGGTATAGAGTGTAGAGTGTAGGGAATAGAGTGTAGGGATTAGAGTGTAGGGTATAGAGTGTAGGGTGTAGAGTGTAGGGTATAGAGTGTAGAGTGTAGGGTATAGAGTGTATGGTATAGAGTGTAGGGTATAGAGTGTAGGGTGTAGAGTGTAGGGTATAGAGTGTAGGGTATAGAGTGTAGGGTATAGAGTGTAGGGTATAGAGTGTAGGGAATAGAGTGTAGAGTGTAAGGTATAGAGTGTAGAGTGTAGGGTATAGAGTGTAGGGTATAGAGTGTAGAGTGTTGGGATTAGAGTGTAGGGTATAGAGTGTAGGGTGTAGAGTGTAGGGTATAGAGTGTAGAGTGTAGGGTATAGAGTATATGGTATAGAGTGTAGGGTATAGAGTGTAGGGTGTAGAGTATAGGGTATAGAGTGTAGGGTATAGAGTGTAGGGTATAGAGTGTAGGGAATAGAGTGTAGAGTGTAAGGTTTAGAGTGTAGAGTGTAGGGTATAGAGTGTAGGGTATAGACTGTAGGGTATAGAGTGTAGGGTATAGAGTGTAGGGTATAGATTGTAGAGTGTAGGCTATAGAGTGTAGGGTATAGAGTGTAGAGTGTAGGGTATAGAGTGTAGGGTATAGTGTGTAGGGTATAGAGTGTAGAGTGTAGGGTATAGTGTGTAGGATAGAGTGTAGGGTATAGAGTGTAGGGTATAGAGTGTATGGTATAGAGTGTAGGGTATAGAGTGTAGGGTATAGAGTGTAGGGTATAGAGTGTAGGGTATAGAGTGTAGAGTGTAGGGTATAGAGTGTTGAGTGTAGGGTATAGAGTGTAGGGTATAGAGTGTAGGGTAGAGAGTGTAGAGTGTAGGGTATAGAGTGTAGGGGATAGAGTGTAGGGTATAGAGTGTAGAGTGTAGGGATTAGAGTGTAGGGTATAGAGTGTAGGGTGTAGAGTGTAGGGTATAGAGTGTAGAGTGTAGGGTATAGAGTGTATGGTATAGAGTGTAGGGTATAGAGTGTAGGGTGTAGAGTGTAGGGTATAGAGTGTAGGGTATAGAGTGTAGGGTATAGAGTGTAGGGTATAGAGTGTAGGGAATAGAGTGTAGAGTGTAAGGTATAGAGTGTAGACTGTAGGGTACAGAGTGTAGGGTATAGAGTGTAGAGTGTTGGGATTAGAGTGTAGGGTATAGAGTGTAGGGTGTAGAGTGTAGGGTATAGAGTGTAGAGTGTAGGGTATAGAGTATATGGTATAGAGTGTAGGGTATAGAGTGTAGGGTGTAGAGTGTAGGGTATAGAGTGTAGGGTATAGAATGTAGTGCATAAAGTGTAGAGTGTAGGGTATAGAGTGTAGGGTATAGAGTGTAGGGTATAGAGTGTAGAGTGTAGGGTATAGAGTGTAGGGTATAGAGTGTAGGGTATACAGTGTAGGGTATAGAGTGTAGGGTATAGAGTGTAGGGTATAGAGTGTAGGGTATAGAGTGTAGGGTATAGAGTGTAGAGTGTAGGGTATAGAGTTTAGAGTGTAGGGTATAGAGTGTAGGGTATAGAGTGTAAGGTATAGAGTGTAGGGTGTAGAGTGTAGGGTATAGAGTGTAGGGTATAGAGTGTAGGGTATAGAGTGTACGGTATAGAGTGTAGGGTATAGAGTGTATGGTATAGAGTGTAGGGTATAGAGTGTAGGGTATAGAGTGTGAGGTATAGAGTGTATGGTATAGATTGTAGGGTATAGAGTGTAGGGTATAGAGTGTAGGGTATAGAGTGTAGAGTGTAGGGTATAGAGTGTAGAGTGTAGGGTATAGATTGTATGGTATAGAGTGTAGGGTATAGAATGTAAGGTGTAGAGTGTTGGGTATAGAGTGTAGGGTATAGAGTGTAGGGTATAGAGTGTAGGGTATAGAGTGTAGGGTATAGAGTGTAGGGAATAGAGTGTAGAGTGTAAGGTATAGAGTGTAGAGTGTAGGGTATAGACTGTAGGGTATAGAGTGTAGAGTGTAGGGATTAGAGTGTAGGGTATAGAGTGTAGGGTATAGAGTGTAGGGTATAGAGTGTAAAGTGTAGGGTATAGAGTGTAGAGTGTAGGGTATAGATTGTAGGGTATAGAGTGTAGGGTATAGAGTGTAGGGTAGAGTGTGTAGAGTGTAGGGTATAGAGTGTAGGGTATAGAGTGTAGGGTATAGAGTGTAGAGTGTAGGGATTAGAGTGTAGGGTATAGAGTGTAGGGTGTAGAGTGTAGGGTATAGAGTGTAGAGTGTAGGGTATAGAGTGTATGGTATAGAGTGTAGGGTATAGAGTGTATGGTGTAGAGTGTAGGGTATAGAGTGTAGGGTATAGAGTGTAGGGTATAGAGTGTAGGGAATAGAGTGTAGAGTGTAAGGTATAGAGTGTAGGGTATAGAGTGTAGGGTATAGAGTGTAGAGTGAAGGGATTAGAGTGTAGGGTATAGAGTGTAGGGTGTAGAGTGTAGGGTATAGAGTGTAGAGTGTAGGGTATAGAGTGTATGGTACAGAGTGTAGGGTATAGAGTGTAGGGTGTAGAGTGTAGGGTATAGAGTGTAGGGTATAGAGTGTAGGGTATAGAGTGTAGGGTATAGAGTGTAGGGAATAGAGTGTAGAGTGTAAGGTATAGAGTGTAGAGTGTAGGGTATAGAGTGTAGGGTATAGACTGTAGGGTATAGAGTGTAGGGTATAGAGTGTAGGGTATAGATTGTAGAGTGTAGGCTATAGAGTGTAGGGTGTAGAGTGTAGAGTGTAGGGTATAGAGTGTAGGGTATAGAGTGTAGGGTAGAGAGTGTAAGGTATAGAGTGTAGAGTGTAGGGTATAGTGTGTAGGGTATAGAGTGCAGGGTGTAGAGTGTAGGGTATAGAGTGTAGGGTATAGAGTGTAGAGTGTAGGGTATAGAGTGTATGCTATAGAGTGTATGGTGTAGAGTGTATGGTATAGAGTGTAGGGTATAGATTGTAGAGTGCATGGTATAGAGTGTAGGGTATAGAGTGTAGGGTATAGAGTGTATGTTATAGAGTGTAGGGTATAGAGTGTAGGGTAGAGATTGTAGAGTGTAGGGTATAGAGTGTAGGGTATAGAGTGTAGAGTGTCGGGATTAGAGTGTAGGGTATAGAGTGTAGGATGTAGAGTGTAGGGTATAGAGTGTAGAGTGTAGGGTATAGAGTGTATGGTATAGAGTGTAGGGTATAGAGTGTAGGGTGTAGAGTGTAGGGTATAGAGTGTAGGGTATAGAGTGTAGGGTATAGAGTGTAGGGTATAGAGTGTAGGGTGTAGAGTGTAGGGTATAGAGTGTATGGTATAGAGTGTAGGGTATAGAATGTATGGTATAGAGTGTAGAGTGTAGGATATAGAGTGTAGGGTATAGAGTGTAGAGTGTAGGGTATAGAGTGTAGGGTATAGAGTGTAGGGTATAGAGTGTAGAGTGTAGGGATTAGAGTGTAGGGTATAGAGTGTAGGGTATAGAGTGTAGAGTGTAGGGTAGAGAGTGTAGGATATAGAGTGTAGAGTGTAGGGTATAGAGTGTAGGGTATAGAGTGTAGGGTATAGAGTGTAGGGTATAGAGTGTAGAGTGTAGGGTATAGAGTGTAGGGTATAGAGTGTAGGGTATAGAGTGTAGGGTGTAGAGTGTAGGGTATAGAGTGTAGGGTATAGAGTGTAGGGTATAGAGTGTAGGGTGTAGAGTGTATGGTATAGAGTGCAGGGTATAGAATGTATGGTATAGAGTGTAGAGTGTAGGATATAGAGTGTAGGGTATAGAGTGTAGAGTGTAGGGATTAGAGTGTAGGGTATAGAGTGTAGGGTATAAAGTGTAGAGTGTAGGGTAGAGAGTGTAGGATATAGAGTGTAGAGTGTAGGGTATAGAGTGTAGGGTATAGAGTGTAGGGTATAGAGTGTAGGGTTTAGAGTGTAGAGTGTAGGGTATAGAGTGTAGGGTATAGAGTGTATGGTATAGAGTGTAGGGTATAGAGTGTAGGGTGTAGAGTGTAGGGTATAGAGTGTAGGGTATAGAGTGTAGGGTATAGAGTGTAGGGTATAGAGTGTAGGGTGTAGAGTGTAGGGTATAGAGTGTATGGTATAGAGTGTAGGGTATAGAATGTATGGTATAGAGTGTAGAGTGTAGGATATAGAGTGTAGGGTATAGAGTGTAGAGCGTAGGGTATAGAGTGTAGGGTATAGAGTGTAGGGTATAGAGTGTAGGGATTAGAGTGTAGGGTATAGAGTGTAGGGTATAGAGTGTAGAGTGTAGGGTAGATAGTGTAGGATATAGAGTGTAGAGTGTAGGGTATAGAGTGTAGGGTATAGAGTGTAGGGTATAGAGTGTAGGGTATAGAGTGTAGAGTGTAGGGCATAGAGTGTAGGGTATAGAGTGTAGGGTATAGAGTGTAGAGTGTAGGGTATAGAGTGTAGGGTATAGAGTGTAGGGTATAGAGTGTAGGGCATAGAGTGTAGGGTAAAGAGTGTAGGGTGTAGAGTGTAGGGTATAGAGTGTAGGGTATAGAGTGTAGAGTGTAGGGTATAGAGTGTAGGGTATAAAGTGTAGGGTATAGAGTGTAGGGTATAGAGTGTAGGGTATAGAGTGTAGAGTGTAGGGTATAGCGTGTAGAGTGTCGGGTATAGAGTGTAGGGTATAGAGTGTAGGGTATAGAGTGTAGGGTATAGAGTGTAGAGTGGAGGGTATAGAGTGTAGAGTGTAGGGTATAGAGTGTATGGTATAGAGTGTAGGGTATAGAGTGTAGGGTGTAGAGTGTTGGGTATAGAGTGTAGGGTATAGAGTGTAGGGTATAGAGTGTAGGGTATAGAGTGTAGGGAATAGAGTGTAGAGTGTAAGGTATAGAGTGTAGAGTGTAGGGTATAGAGTGTAGGGTATAGAGTGTAGAGTGTAGGGATTAGAGTGTAGGGTATAGAGTGTAGGGTATAGAGTGTAGTGTATAGAGTGTAGGGAATAGAGTGTGGAGTGTAAGGTATAGAGTGTAGAGTGTAGGGTATAGACTGTAGGGTATAGAGTGTAGGGTATAGAGTGTAGGGTATAGATTGTAGAGTATAGGCTATAGAGTGTAGGGTATAGAGTGTAGAGTGTAGGGTATAGAGTGTAGGGTATAGAGTGTAGGGTATAGAGTGTAGAGTGTAGGGTATAGTGTGTAGGGTATAGAGTGCAGGGTGTAGAGTGTAGGGTATAGAGTGTAGGGTATAGAGTGTAGAGTGTAGGGTATAGAGTGTATGCTATAGAGTGTATGGTGTAGAGTGTATGGTATAGAGTGTAGGGTATACAGTGTAGAGTGTATGGTATAGAGTGTAGGGTGTAGAGTGTAGGGTATAGAGTGTATGTTATAGAGTGTAGGGTATAGAGTGTAGGGTAGAGAGTGTAGAGTGTAGGGTATAGAGTGTAGGGTATAGAGTGTAGGGTATAGAGTGTAGAGTGTAGGGATTAGAGTGTAGGGTATAGAGTGTAGTGTGTAGAGTGTAGGGTATAGAGTGTAGAGTGTAGGGTATAGAGTGTATGGTATAGAGTGTAGGGTATAGAGTGTAGGGTGTAGAGTGTAGGGTATAGAGTGTAGGGTATAGAGTGTAGGGTATAGAGTGTAGGGAACAGAGTGTAGAGTGTAAGGTATAGAGTGTAGAGTTTAGGGTATAGAGTGTAGGGTATAGAGTGTAGAGTGTAGGGATTAGAGTGTAGGGTATAGAGTGTAGAGTGTAGAGTGTAGGGTATAGAGTGTAGAGTGTAGGGTATAGAATGTATGGTATAGAGTGTAGGGTATAGAGTGTAGGGTGTAGAGTGTAGGGTATAGAGTGTAGGGTATAGAGTGTAGGGTATAGAGTGTAGGGTATAGAGTGTAGGGAATAGAGTGTAGAGTGTAAGGTATAGAGTGTAGAGTGTAGGGTATAGAGTGTAGGGTATAGACTGTAGGGTATAAAGTGTAGGGTATAGATTGTAGGCTATAGAGTGTAGGGTATAGAGTGTAGGGTATAGAGTGTAGGGTATAGAGTGTAGGGTATAGAGTGTAGGGTATAGAGTGTAGAGTGTAGGGTATAGTGTGTAGGGTATAGAGTGCAGGGTGTAGAGTGTAGGGTATAGAGTGTAGGGTATAGAGTGTAGAGTGTAGGGTATAGAGTGTATGCTATAGAGTGTATGGTGTAGAGTGTATGGTATAGAGTGTAGGGTATAGAGTGTAGAGTGTAGGGTATAGAGTGTATGTTATAGAGTGTAGGGTATAGAGTGTAGAGTGTAGGGTATAGAGTTTAGAGTGTAGGGTATAGAGTGTAGGGTATAGAGTGTAAGGTATAGAGTGTAGGGTGTAGAGTGTAGGGTATAGATTGTAGGGTATAGAGTGTAGGGTATAGAGTGTACGGTATAGAGTGTAGGGTATGGAGTGTATGGTATAGAGTGTAGGGTATAGAGTGTAGGGTATAGAGTGTAGGGTATAAAGTGTAGAGTGTAGGGTATAGAGTGTAGAGTGTAGGGTATAGAGTGTATGGTATAGAGTGTAGGGTATAGAGTGTAGGGTGTAGAGTGTAGAGTGTAGGGTAGATAGTGTAGGATATAGAGTGTAGAGTGTAGGGTATAGAGTGTAGGGTATAGAGTGTAGGGTATAGAGTGTAGGGTATAGAGTGTAGAGTGTAGGGCATAGAGTGTAGGGTATAGAGTGTAGGGTATAGAGTGTAGAGTGTAGGGTAGATAGTGTAGGATATAGAGTGTAGAGTGTAGGGTATAGAGTGTAGGGTATAGAGTGTAGGGTATAGAGTGTAGGGTATAGAGTGTAGAGTGTAGGGCATAGAGTGTAGGGTATAGAGTGTAGGGTATAGAGTGTAGAGTGTAGGGTATAGAGTGTAGGGTATAGAGTGTAGGGTATAGAGTGTAGGGCATAGAGTGTAGGGTAAAGAGTGTAGGGTGTAGAGTGTAGGGTATAGAGTGTAGGGTATAGAGTGTAGAGTGTAGGGTATAGAGTGTAGGGTATAAAGTGTAGGGTATAGAGTGTAGGGTATAGAGTGTAGGGTATAGAGTGTAGAGTGTAGGGTATAGCGTGTAGAGTGTCGGGTATAGAGTGTAGGGTATAGAGTGTAGGGTATAGAGTGTAGGGTATAGAGTGTAGAGTGGAGGGTATAGAGTGTAGAGTGTAGGGTATAGAGTGTATGGTATAGAGTGTAGGGTATAGAGTGTAGGGTGTAGAGTGTTGGGTATAGAGTGTAGGGTATAGAGTGTAGGGTATAGAGTGTAGGGTATAGAGTGTAGGGAATAGAGTGTAGAGTGTAAGGAATAGAGTGTAGAGTGTAGGGATTAGAGTGTAGGGTATAGAGTGTAGGGTATAGAGTGTAGTGTATAGAGTGTAGGGAATAGAGTGTGGAGTGTAAGGTATAGAGTGTAGAGTGTAGGGTATAGACTGTAGGGTATAGAGTGTAGGGTATAGAGTGTAGGGTATAGATTGTAGAGTATAGGCTATAGAGTGTAGGGTATAGAGTGTAGAGTGTAGGGTATAGAGTGTAGGGTATAGAGTGTAGGGTATAGAGTGTAGAGTGTAGGGTATAGTGTGTAGGGTATAGAGTGCAGGGTGTAGAGTGTAGGGTATAGAGTGTAGGGTATAGAGTGTAGAGTGTAGGGTATAGAGTGTATGCTATAGAGTGTATGGTGTAGAGTGTATGGTATAGAGTGTAGGGTATACAGTGTAGAGTGTATGGTATAGAGTGTAGGGTGTAGAGTGTAGGGTATAGAGTGTATGTTATAGAGTGTAGGGTATAGAGTGTAGGGTAGAGAGTGTAGAGTGTAGGGTATAGAGTGTAGGGTATAGAGTGTAGGGTATAGAGTGTAGAGTGTAGGGATTAGAGTGTAGGGTATAGAGTGTAGTGTGTAGAGTGTAGGGTATAGAGTGTAGAGTGTAGGGTATAGAGTGTATGGTATAGAGTGTAGGGTATAGAGTGTAGGGTGTAGAGTGTAGGGTATAGAGTGTAGGGTATAGAGTGTAGGGTATAGAGTGTAGGGAATAGAGTGTAGAGTGTAAGGTATAGAGTGTAGAGTTTAGGGTATAGAGTGTAGGGTATAGAGTGTAGAGTGTAGGGATTAGAGTGTAGGGTATAGAGTGTATGGTATAGAGTGTAGGGTATAGAGTGTAGGGTGTAGAGTGTATGGTATAGAGTGTAGGGTATAGAGTGTAGGGTATAGAGTGTAGGGTATAGAGTGTAGGGTGTAGAGTGTAGGGTATAGAGTGTATGGTATAGAGTGTAGGGTATAGAATGTATGGTATAGAGTGTAGAGTGTAGGATATAGAGTGTAGGGTATAGAGTGTAGAGCGTAGGGTATAGAGTGTAGGGTATAGAGTGTAGGGTATAGAGTGTAGAGTGTAGGGATTAGAGTGTAGGGTATAGAGTGTAGGGTATAGAGTGTAGAGTGTAGGGTAGATAGTGTAGGATATAGAGTGTAGAGTGTAGGGTATAGAGTGTAGGGTATAGAGTGTAGGGTATAGAGTGTAGGGTATAGAGTGTAGAGTGTAGGGCATAGAGTGTAGGGTATAGAGTGTAGGGTATAGAGTGTAGAGTGTAGGGTATAGAGTGTAGGGTATAGAGTGTAGGGTATAGAATGTAGGGCATAGAGTGTAGGGTAAAGAGTGTAGGGTGTAGAGTGTAGGGTATAGAGTGTAGGGTATAGAGTGTAGAGTGTAGGGTATAGAGTGTAGGGTATAAAGTGTAGGGTATAGAGTGTAGGGTATAGAGTGTAGGGTATAGAGTGTAGAGTGTAGGGTATAGCGTGTAGAGTGTCGGGTATAGAGTGTAGGGTATAGAGTGTAGGGTATAGAGTGTAGGGTATAGAGTGTAGAGTGGAGGGTATAGAGTGTAGAGTGTAGGGTATAGAGTGTATGGTATAGAGTGTAGGGTATAGAGTGTAGGGTGTAGAGTGTTGGGTATAGAGTGTAGGGTATAGAGTGTAGGGTATAGAGTGTAGGGTATAGAGTGTAGGGAATAGAGTGTAGAGTGTAAGGTATAGAGTGTAGAGTGTAGGGTATAGAGTGTAGGGTATAGAGTGTAGAGTGTAGGGATTAGAGTGTAGGGTATAGAGTGTAGGGTATAGAGTGTAGTGTATAGAGTGTAGGGAATAGAGTGTGGAGTGTAAGGTATAGAGTGTAGAGTGTAGGGTATAGACTGTAGGGTATAGAGTGTAGGGTATAGAGTGTAGGGTATAGATTGTAGAGTATAGGCTATAGAGTGTAGGGTATAGAGTGTAGAGTGTAGGGTATAGAGTGTAGGGTATAGAGTGTAGGGTATAGAGTGTAGAGTGTAGGGTATAGTGTGTAGGGTATAGAGTGCAGGGTGTAGAGTGTAGGGTATAGAGTGTAGGGTATAGAGTGTAGAGTGTAGGGTATAGAGTGTATGCTATAGAGTGTATGGTGTAGAGTGTATGGTATAGAGTGTAGGGTATACAGTGTAGAGTGTATGGTATAGAGTGTAGGGTGTAGAGTGTAGGGTATAGAGTGTATGTTATAGAGTGTAGGGTATAGAGTGTAGGGTAGAGTGTAGGGTATAGAGTGTAGGGTATAGAGTGTAGGGTATAGAATGTAGAGTGTAGGGATTAGAGTGTAGGGTATAGAGTGTAGTGTGTAGAGTGTAGGGTATAGAGTGTAGAGTGTAGGGTATAGAGTGTATGGTATAGAGTGTAGGGTATAGAGTGTAGGGTGTAGAGTGTAGGGTATAGAGTGTAGGGTATAGAGTGTAGGGTATAGAGTGTAGGGAATAGAGTGTAGAGTGTAAGGTATAGAGTGTAGAGTTTAGGGTATAGAGTGTAGGGTATAGAGTGTAGAGTGTAGGGATTAGAGTGTAGGGTATAGAGTGTAGAGTGTAGAGTGTAGGGTATAGAGTGTAGAGTGTAGGGTATAGAGTGTATGGTATAGAGTGTAGGGTATAGAGTGTAGGGTGTAGAGTGTAGGGTATAGAGTGTAGGGTATAGAGTGTAGGGTATAGAGTGTAGGGTATAGAGTGTAGGGAATAGAGTGTAGAGTGTAAGGTATAGAGTGTAGAGTGTAGGGTATAGAGTGTAGGGTATAGACTGTAGGGTATAAAGTGTAGGGTATAGATTGTAGGCTATAGAGTGTAGGGTATAGAGTGTAGGGTATAGAGTGTAGGGTATAGAGTGTAGGGTATAGAGTGTAGGGTATAGAGTGTAGAGTGTAGGGTATAGTGTGTAGGGTATAGAGTGCAGGGTGTAGAGTGTAGGGTATAGAGTGTAGGGTATAGAGTGTAGAGTGTAGGGTGTAGAGTGTATGCTATAGAGTGTATGGTGTAGAGTGTATGGTATAGAGTGTAGGGTATAGAGTGTAGAGTGTAGGGTATAGAGTGTATGTTATAGAGTGTAGGGTATAGAGTGTAGAGTGTAGGGTATAGAGTTTAGAGTGTAGGGTATAGAGTGTAGGGTATAGAGTGTAAGGTATAGAGTGTAAGGTGTAGAGTGTAGGGTATAGATTGTAGGGTATAGAGTGTAGGGTATAGAGTGTACGGTATAGAGTGTAGGGTATGGAGTGTATGGTATAGAGTGTAGGGTATAGAGTGTAGGGTATAGAGTGTAGGGTATAAAGTGTAGAGTGTAGGGTATAGAGTGTAGAGTGTAGGGTATAGAGTGTATGGTATAGAGTGTAGGGTATAGAGTGTAGGGTGTAGAGTGTAGAGTGTAGGGTAGATAGTGTAGGATATAGAGTGTAGAGTGTAGGGTATAGAGTGTAGGGTATAGAGTGTAGGGTATAGAGTGTAGGGTATAGAGTGTAGAGTGTAGGGCATAGAGTGTAGGGTATAGAGTGTAGGGTATAGAGTGTAGAGTGTAGGGTAGATAGTGTAGGATATAGAGTGTAGAGTGTAGGGTATAGAGTGTAGGGTATAGAGTGTAGGGTATAGAGTGTAGGGTATAGAGTGTAGAGTGTAGGGCATAGAGTGTAGGGTATAGAGTGTAGGGTATAGAGTGTAGAGTGTAGGGTATAGAGTGTAGGGTATAGAGTGTAGGGTATAGAGTGTAGGGCATAGAGTGTAGGGTAAAGAGTGTAGGGTATAGAGTGTAGGGTATAGAGTGTAGGGTATAGAGTGTAGAGTGTAGGGTATAGAGTGTAGGGTATAAAGTGTAGGGTATAGAGTGTAGGGTATAGAGTGTAGGGTATAGAGTGTAGAGTGTAGGGTATAGCGTGTAGAGTGTCGGGTATAGAGTGTAGGGTATAGAGTGTAGGGTATAGAGTGTAGGGTATAGAGTGTAGAGTGGAGGGTATAGAGTGTAGAGTGTAGGGTATAGAGTGTATGGTATAGAGTGTAGGGTATAGAGTGTAGGGTGTAGAGTGTTGGGTATAGAGTGTAGGGTATAGAGTGTAGGGTATAGAGTGTAGGGTATAGAGTTTAGGGAATAGAGTGTAGAGTGTAAGGAATAGAGTGTAGAGTGTAGGGTATAGAGTGTAGGGTATAGAGTGTAGAGTGTAGGGATTAGAGTGTAGGGTATAGAGTGTAGGGTATAGAGTGTAGTGTATAGAGTGTAGGGAATAGAGTGTGGAGTGTAAGGTATAGAGTGTAGAGTGTAGGGTATAGACTGTAGGGTATAGAGTGTAGGGTATAGAGTGTAGGGTATAGATTGTAGAGTATAGGCTATAGAGTGTAGGGTATAGAGTGTAGAGTGTAGGGTATAGAGTGTAGGGTATAGAGTGTAGGGTATAGAGTGTAGAGTGTAGGGTATAGTGTGTAGGGTATAGAGTGCAGGGTGTAGAGTGTAGGGTATAGAGTGTAGGGTATAGAGTGTAGAGTGTAGGGTATAGAGTGTATGCTATAGAGTGTATGGTGTAGAGTGTATGGTATAGAGTGTAGGGTATACAGTGTAGAGTGTATGGTATAGAGTGTAGGGTGTAGAGTGTAGGGTATAGAGTGTATGTTATAGAGTGTAGGGTATAGAGTGTAGGGTAGAGAGTGTAGAGTGTAGGGTATAGAGTGTAGGGTATAGAGTGTAGGGTATAGAGTGTAGAGTGTAGGGATTAGAGTGTAGGGTATAGAGTGTAGTGTGTAGAGTGTAGGGTATAGAGTGTAGAGTGTAGGGTATAGAGTGTATGGTATAGAGTGTAGGGTATAGAGTGTAGGGTGTAGAGTGTAGGGTATAGAGTGTAGGGTATAGAGTGTAGGGTATAGAGTGTAGGGAATAGAGTGTAATGTGTAAGGTATAGAGTGTAGAGTTTAGGGTATAGAGTGTAGGGTATAGAGTGTAGAGTGTAGGGATTAGAGTGTAGGGTATAGAGTGTAGGGTGTAGAGTGTAGGGTATAGGGTGTAGAGTGTAGGGTATAGAGTGTATGGTATAGAGTGTAGGGTATAGAGTGTAGGGTGTAGAGTGTAGGGTATAGAGTGTAGGGTATAGAGTGTAGGGTATAGAGTGTAGGGTATAGAGTGTAGGGAATAGAGTGTAGAGTGTAAGGTATAGAGTGTAGAGTGTAGGGTATAGAGTGTAGGGTATAGACTGTAGGGTATAAAGTGTAGGGTATAGATTGTAGGCTATAGAGTGTAGGGTATAGAGTGTAGGGTATAGAGTGTAGGGTATAGAGTGTAGGGTATAGAGTGTAGGGTATAGAGTGTAGAGTGTAGGGTATAGTGTGTAGGGTATAGAGTGCAGGGTGTAGAGTGTAGGGTATAGAGTGTAGGGTATAGAGTGTAGAGTGTAGGGTATAGAGTGTATGCTATAGAGTGTATGGTGTAGAGTGTATGGTATAGAGTGTAGGGTATAGAGTGTAGAGTGTAGGGTATAGAGTGTATGTTATAGAGTGTAGGGTATAGAGTGTAGAGTGTAGGGTATAGAGTTTAGAGTGTAGGGTATAGAGTGTAGGGTATAGAGTGTAAGGTATATAGTGTAGGGTGTAGAGTGTAGGGTATAGATTGTAGGGTATAGAGTGTAGGGTATAGAGTGTACGGTATAGAGTGTAGGGTATGGAGTGTATGGTATAGAGTGTAGGGTATAGAGTGTAGGGTATAGAGTGTAGGGTATAAAGTGTAGAGTGTAGGGTATAGAGTGTAGAGTGTAGGGTATAGAGTGTATGGTATAGAGTGTAGGGTATAGAGTGTAGGGTGTAGAGTGTTGGGTATAGAGTGTAGGGTATAGAGTGTAGGGTATAGAGTGTAGGGAATAGAGTGTAGAGTGTAAGGTACAGAGTGTAGAGTGTAGGGTATAGAGTGTAGGGTATAGAGTGTAGAGTGTAGGGATTAGAGTGTAGGGTATAGAGTGTAGGGTATAGAGTGTAAGGTATAGAGTGTAGGGTATAGAGTGTAGAGTGTAGGGTATAGAGTGTAGAGTGTAGGGTATAGAGTGTAGGGTATAGAGTGTAGGGTATAGAGTGTAGGGTAGAGTCTGTAGAGTGTAGGGTATAGAGTGTAGGGTATAGAGTGTAGAGTATAGAGTGTAGAGTGTAGGGATTAGAGTGTAGGGTATAGAGTGTAGGGTGTAGAGTGTAGGGTATAGAGTGTAGAGTGTAGTGTATAGAGTGTATGGTATAGAGTGTAGGGTGTAGAGAGTAGGGTATAGAGTGTAGGGTATAGAGTGTAGGGTATAGAGTGTAGGGAATAGAGTGTAGAGTGTAAGGTATAGAGTGTAGAGTGTAGGGTATAGAGTGTAGGGTATAGAGTGTAGAGTGAAGGGATTAGAGTGTAGGGTATAGAGTGTAGGGTGTAGAGTGTAGGGTATAGAGTGTAGAGTGTAGGGTATAGAGTGTATGGTATAGAGTGTAGGGTATAGAGTGTAGGGTGTAGAGTGTAGGGTATAGAGTGTAGGGTATAGAGTGTAGGGTATAGAGTGTAGGGTATAGAGTGTAGGGAATAGAGTGTAGAGTGTAAGGTATAGAGTGTAGAGTGTAGGGTATAGAGTGTAGGGTATAGACTGTAGGGTATAGAGTGTAGGGTATAGAGTGTAGGGTATAGATTGTAGAGTGTAGGCTATAGAGTGTAGGGTATAGAGTGTAGAGTGTAGGGTATAGAGTGTAGGGTATAGAGTGTAGGGTATAGAGTGTAGGGTATAGAGTGTAGAGTGTAGGGTATAGTGTGTACGGTATAGAGTGCAGGGTGTAGAGTGTAGGGTATAGAGTGTAGGGTATAGAGTGTAGAGTGTAGGGTATAGAGTGTACGCTATAGAGTGTATGGTGTAGAGTGTATGGTATAGAGTGTAGGGTATAGATTGTAGAGTGTATGGTATAGAGTGTATGTTATAGAGTGTAGGGTATAGAGTGTAGGGTAGAGAGTGTATGTTATAGAGTGTAGGGTATAGAGTGTAGGGTAGAGAGTGTAGAGTGTAGGGTATAGAGTGTAGGGTAGGGTATAGAGTGTAGAGTGTCGGGATTAGAGTGTAGGGTATAGAGTGTGGGATGTAGAGTGTAGGGTATAGAGTGTAGAGTGTAGGGTATAGAGTGTATGGTATAGAGTGTAGGGTATAGAGTGTAGGGTGTAGAGTGTAGGGTATAGAGTGTAGGGAATAGAGTGTAGGGTATAGAGTGTAGGGTATAGAGTGTAGGGTGTAGAGTGTAGGGTATAGAGTGTATGGTATAGAGTGTAGGGTATAGAATGTATGGTATAGAGTGTAGAGTGTAGGATATAGAGTGTAGGTTATAGAGTGTAGAGTGTAGGGTATAGAGTGTAGAGTGTAGGGATTAGAGTGTAGGGTATAGAGTGTAGGGTATAGAGTGTAGAGTGTAGGGTAGAGAGTGTAGGATATAGAGTGTAGAGTGTATGGTATAGAGTGTAGGGTATAGAGTGTAGGGTATAGAGTGTAGGGTATAGAGTGTAGGGTATAGAGTGTAGGGCATAGAGTGTAGGGTATAGAGTGTAGGGTGTAGAGTGTAGGGTATAGAGTGTAGGGTATAGAGTGTAGAGTGTAGGGTATAGAGTGTGGGGTATAGAGTGTAGGGTATAGAGTGTAGGGTATAGAGTGTAGGGTATAGAGTGTAGAGTGTAGGGTATAGCATGTAGAGTGTCGGGTATAGAGTGTAGGGTATAGAGTGTAGGGTATAGAGTGTAGAGTGTAGGGTATAGAGTGTAGAGTGTAGGGTATAGAGTGTATGGTATAGAGTGTAGGGTATAGAGTGTAGGGTGTAGAGTGTTGGGTATAGAGTGTAGGGTATAGAGTGTAGGGTATAGAGTGTAGGGTATAGAGTGTAGGGAATAGAGTGTAGAGTGTAAGGTATAGAGTGTAGAGTGTAGGGTATAGAGTGTAGGGTATAGAGTGTAGAGTGTAGGGATTAGAGTGTAGGGTATAGAGTGTAGGGTATAGTGTGTAGGGTATAGAGTGTAGAGTGTAGGGTATAGAGTGTAGAGTGTAGGGTATAGAGTGTAGGGTATAGAGTGTAGGGTATAGAGTGTAGGGCATAGAGTGTAGGGTATAGAGTGTAGGGTATAGAGTGTAGAGTGTAGGGTATAGAGTGTAGGGTATAGAGTGTAGGGTATAGAGTGTAGAGTGTAGGGTATAGAGTGTAGGGTATTGAGTGTAGGGTATAGATTGTAGGGTATAGAGTGTAGGGCATAGAGTGTAGGGTATAGAGTGTAGGGTATAGAGTGTAGGGTAGGGTATAGAGTGTAGAGTGTCGGGATTAGAGTGTAGGGTATAGAGTGTGGGATGTAGAGTGTAGGGTATAGAGTGTAGAGTGTAGGGTATAGAGTGTATGGTATAGAGTGTAGGGTATAGAGTGTAGGGTGTAGAGTGTAGGGTATAGAGTGTAGGGAATAGAGTGTAGGGTATAGAGTGTAGGGTATAGAGTGTAGGGTGTAGAGTGTAGGGTATAGAGTGTATGGTATAGAGTGTAGGGTATAGAATGTATGGTATAGAGTGTAGAGTGTAGGATATAGAGTGTAGGTTATAGAGTGTAGAGTGTAGGGTATAGAGTGTAGAGTGTAGGGATTAGAGTGTAGGGTATAGAGTGTAGGGTATAGAGTGTAGAGTGTAGGGTAGAGAGTGTAGGATATAGAGTGTAGAGTGTATGGTATAGAGTGTAGGGTATAGAGTGTAGGGTATAGAGTGTAGGGTATAGAGTGTAGGGTATAGAGTGTAGGGCATAGAGTGTAGGGTATAGAGTGTAGGGTGTAGAGTGTAGGGTATAGAGTGTAGGGTATAGAGTGTAGAGTGTAGGGTATAGAGTGTGGGGTATAGAGTGTAGGGTATAGAGTGTAGGGTATAGAGTGTAGGGTATAGAGTGTAGAGTGTAGGGTATAGCATGTAGAGTGTCGGGTATAGAGTGTAGGGTATAGAGTGTAGGGTATAGAGTGTAGAGTGTAGGGTATAGAGTGTAGAGTGTAGGGTATAGAGTGTATGGTATAGAGTGTAGGGTATAGAGTGTAGGGTGTAGAGTGTTGGGTATAGAGTGTAGGGTATAGAGTGTAGGGTATAGAGTGTAGGGTATAGAGTGTAGGGAATAGAGTGTAGAGTGTAAGGTATAGAGTGTAGAGTGTAGGGTATAGAGTGTAGGGTATAGAGTGTAGAGTGTAGGGATTAGAGTGTAGGGTATAGAGTGTAGTGTATAGTGTGTAGGGTATAGAGTGTAGAGTGTAGGGTATAGAGTGTAGAGTGTAGGGTATAGAGTGTAGGGTATAGAGTGTAGGGTATAGAGTGTAGGGCATAGAGTGTAGGGTATAGAGTGTAGGGTATAGAGTGTAGAGTGTAGGGTATAGAGTGTAGGGTATAGAGTGTAGGGTATAGAGTGTAGAGTGTAGGGTATAGAGTGTAGGGTATTGAGTGTAGGGTATAGATTGTAGGGTATAGAGTGTAGGGCATAGAGTGTAGGGTATAGAGTGTAGGGTATAGAGTGTAGAGTGTAGGGTATAGAGTGTAGGGTATAGAGTGTAGGGTAGAGAGTGTAGAGTGTAGGGATTAGAGTGTAGGGTATAGAGTGTAGGGTGTAGAGTGTAGGGCATAGAGTGTAGAGTGTAGGGTATAGAGTGTATGGTATAGAGTGTAGAGTATAGAGTGTAGGGTGTAGAGTGTAGGGTATAGAGTGTAGGGTATAGAGTGTAGGGTATAGAGTGTAGGGAATAGAGTGTTGAGTGTAAGGTACAGAGTGTAGAGTGTAGGGAATAGAGTGTAGAGTGTAGGGTATAGAGTGTAGGCTATAGAGTGTAGGGTATAGAGTGTAGGGTATACAGTGTAGGGTATAGAGTGTAGAGTGTAGGGTATAGAGTGTAGAGTGTAGGGTATAGAGTGTAGAGTGTAGGGCATAGAGTGTAGATTGTAGGGTATAGAGTGTAGGGTATAGAGTGTAGGGTATAGAGTGTAGTGTATAGAGTGTAGAGTGTAGGGTATAGAGTGTAGAGTGTAGGGTATAGAGTGTAGGGTACAGAGTGTAGGGTATAGAGTGTAGGGTAGAGAGTGTAGAGTGTAGGGTATAGAGTGTAGGGTATAGAGTGTAGGGTATAGAGTGTAGAGTGTAGGGATTAGAGTGTAGGGTATAGAGTGTAGGGTGTGGAGTGTAGGGTATAGAGTGTAGAGTGTAGGGTATAGAGTGTATGGTATAGAGTGTAGGGTATAGAGTGTAGGGTGTAGAGTGTAGGGTATAGAGTGTAGGGTATAGAGTGTAGGGTATAGAGTGTAGGGTATAGAGTGTAGGGAATAGAGTGTAGAATGTAAGGTATAGAGTGTAGAGTGTAGGGTATAGAGTGTAAGGTATAGAGTGTAGAGTGTAGGGATTAGAGTGTAGGGTATAGAGTGTAGGGTGTAGAGTGTAGGGTATAGGGTGTAGAGTGTAGGGTATAGAGTGAATGGTATAGAGTGTAGGGTATAGAGTGTAGGGTGTAGAGTGTAGGGTATAGAGTGTAGGGTATAGAGTGTAGGGTATAGAGTGTAGGGTATAGAGTGTAGGGAATAGAGTGTGGAGTGTAAGGTATAGAGTGTAGAGTGTAGGGTATAGAGTGTAGGGTATAGACTGTAGGGTATAGAGTGTAGGGTATAGAGTGTAGGGTATAGATTGTAGAGTGTAGGCTATAGAGTGTAGGGTATAGAGAGTAGAGTGTAGGGTATAGAGTGTAGGGTATAGAGTGTAGGGTATAGAGTGTAGAGTGTAGGGTATAGTGTGTAGGGTATAGAGTGCAGGGTGTAGAGTGTAGGGTATAGAGTGTAGGGTATAGAGTGTAGAGTGTAGGGTATAGAGTGTATGCTATAGAGTGTATGGTGTAGAGTGTATGGTATAGAGTGTAGGGTATAGAGTGTAGAGTGTATGGTATAGAGTGTAGGGTGTAGAGTGTAGGGTATAGAGTGTATGTTATAGAGTGTAGGGTATAGAGTGTAGGGTAGAGAGTGTAGAGTGTAGGGTATAGAGTGTAGGGTATAGAGTGTAGTGTATAGAGTGTAGAGTGTAGGGATTAGAGTGTAGGGTATAGAGTGTAGTGTGTAGAGTGTAGGGTATAGAGTGTAGAGTGTAGGGTATAGAGTGTAGGGTATAGAGTGTAGGGTATAGACTGTAGGGTATAGAGTGTAGAGTGTAGGGTATAGTGTGTAGGGTATAGAGTGCAGGGTGTAGAGTGTAGGGTATAGAGTGTAGGGTATAGAGTGTAGAGTGTAGGGTATAGAGTGTATGCTATAGAGTGTATGGTGTAGAGTGTATGGTATAGAGTGTAGGGTATAGCGTGTAGAGTGTATGGTATAGAGTGTAGGGTGTAGAGTGTAGGGTATAGAGTGTATGTTATAGAGTGTAGGGTATAGAGTGTAGGGTAGAGAGTGTAGAGTGTAGGGTATAGAGTGTAGGGTATAGAGTGTAGAGTGTAGGGATTAGAGTGTAGGGTATAGAGTGTAGTGTGTAGAGTGTAGGGTATAGAGTGTAGAGTGTAAGGTATAGAGTGTATGGTATAGAGTGTAGGGTATAGAGTGTAGGGTGTAGAGTGTAGGGTATAGAGTGTAGGGTATAGAGTGTAGGGTATAGAGTGTAGGGAATAGAGTGTAGAGTGTAAGGTATAGAGTGTAGAGTGTAGGGTATAGAGTGTAGGGTATAGAGTGTAGGGTATAGAGTGTAGAGTGTCGGGTATAGAGTGTAGAGTGTAGGGTATAGAGTGTAGGGTACAGAGTGTAAGGTATAGAGTGTAGGGTAGAGAGAGTAGAGTGTAGGGTATAGAGTGTAGGGTATAGAGTGTAGGGTATAGAGTGTAGAGTGTAGGGATTAGAGTGTAGGGTATAGAGTGTATGGTATAGAGTGTAGGGTATAGAGTGTAGGGTGTAGAGTGTAGGGTATAGAGTGTAGGGTATAGAGTGTAGGGTATAGAGTGTAGGGAATAGAGTGTAGAGTGTAAGGTATAGAGTGTAGAGTGTAGGGTATAGAGTGTAAGGTATAGAGTGTAGAGTGTAGGGATTAGAGTGTAGGGTATAGAGTGTAGGGTGTAGAGTGTAGGGTATAGAGTGTAGAGTGTAGGGTATAGAGTGTAGAGTGCAGGGTATAGAGTGTAGAGTGTAGGGTATAGAGTGTATGGTATAGAGTGTAGGGTATTGAGTGTAGGGTGTAGAGTGTTGGGTATAGAGTGTAGGGTATAGAGTGTAGGGTATAGAGTGTAGGGTATAGAGTGTAGGGAATAGAGTGTAGAGTGTAAGGTATAGAGTGTAGAGTGTAGGGTATAGAGTGTAGGGTATAGAGTGTAGAGTGTAGGGATTAGAGTGTAGGGTATAGAGTGTAGGGTATAGTGTGTAGGGTATAGAGTGTAGAGTGTAGGGTATAGAGTGTAGAGTGTAGGGTATAGAGTGTAGGGTATAGAGTGTAGGGTATAGAGTGTAGGGCATAGAGTGTAGGGTATAGAGTGTAGGGTATAGAGTGTAGAGTGTAGGGTATAGAGTGTAGGGTATAGAGTGTAGGGTATAGAGTGTAGAGTGTAGGGTATAGAGTGTAGGGTATAGAGTGTAGGGTATAGAGTGTAGGGTATAGAGTGTAGGGCATAGAGTGTAGGGTATAGAGTGTAGGGTATAGAGTGTAGAGTGTAGGGTATAGAGTGTAGGGTATAGAGTGTAGGGTATAGAGTGTAGAGTGTAGGGCATAGAGTGTAGAGTGTAGGGTATAGAGTGTAGGGTATAGAGTGTAGGGTAGAGAGTGTAGGGTAGAGAGTGTAGAGTGTAGGGATTAGAGTGTAGGGTATAGAGTGTAACATAGTAACATAGTAACATAGTTAGTAAGGCCGAAAAAAGACATTTGTCCATCCAGTTCAGCCTATATTCCATCATAATAAATACCCAGATCTACGTCCTTCTACAGAACCTAATAATTGTATGATACAATATTGTTCTGCTCCAGGAAGACATCCAGGCCTCTCTTGAACCCCTCGACTGAGTTCGCCATCACCACCTCCTCAGGCAAGCAATTCCAGATTCTCACTGCCCTAACAGTAAAGAATCCTCTTCTATGTTGGTGGAAAATCCTTCTGTCCTCCAGACGCAAAGAATGCCCCCTTGTGCCCGTCACCTTCCTTGGTATAAACAGATCCTCAGCGAGATATTTGTATTGTCCCCTTATATACTTATAGGGTAGGGTGTAGAGTGTAGGGTGTAGAGTGTAGGGCATAGAGTGTAGAGTGTAGGGTATAGAGTGTATGGTATAGAGTGTAGAGTATAGAGTGTAGGGTGTAGAGTGTAGGGTATAGAGTGCAAGGTATAGAGTGTAGGGTGTAGAGTGTAGGGTATAGAGTGTAGGGTATAGAGTGTAGGGTATAGAGTGTACGGTATAGAGTGTAGGGTATAGAGTGTATGGTATAGAGTGTAGGGTATAGAGTGTAGGGTATAGAGTGTATGGTATAGATTGTATGGTATAGAGTGTAGGGTGTAGCGTGTATGTTATAGAGTGTAGGGTATAGAGTGTAGGGTATAGAGTTTAGAGTGTAGGGTATAGAGAGTAGGGTATAGAGTGTAAGGTATAGAGTGTAGGGTGTAGAGTGTAGGGTATAGAGTGTAGGGCATAGGGTGTAGGGTATAGAGTGTAGGGTATAGAGTGTAGAGTGTAGGGTATAGAGTGTAGGGTATAGAGTGTAGGGTATAGAGTGTAGAGTGTAGGGTATAGAGTGTAGGGTATTGAGTGTAGGGTATAGAGTGTAGGGTATAGAGTGTAGAGTGTAGGGTATAGAGTGTAGAGTGTAGGGTATAGAGTGTAGGGTATATAGTGTAGAGTGTAGGGTATAGAGTGTAGGGTATAGAGTGTAGGGTATAGAGTGTATGGTATAGAGTGTAGAGTATAGAGTGTAGGGTGTAGAGTGTAGGGTATAGAGTGTAGGGTATAGAGTGTAGGGTATAGAGTGTAGGGAATAGAGTGTTGAGTGTAAGGTACAGAGTGTAGAGTGTAGGGCATAGAGTGTAGAGTGTAGGGTATAGAGTGTAGGGTATAGAGTGCAGGGTATAGAGTGTAGGGTATACAGTGTAGGGTATAGAGTGTAGAGTGTAGGGTATAGAGTGTAGAGTGTAGGGTATAGAGTGTAGAGTGTAGGGCATAGAGTGTAGATTGTAGGGTATAGAGTGTAGGGTATAGAGTGTAGGGTATAGAGTGTAGGGTATAGAGTGTAGAGTGTCGGGTATAGAGTGTAGAGTGTAGGGTATAGAGTGTAGGGTACAGAGTGTAAGGTATAGAGTGTAGGGTAGAGAGAGTAGAGTGTAGGGTATAGAGTGTAGGGTATAGAGTGTAGGGTATAGAGTGTAGAGTGTAGGGATTAGAGTGTAGGGTATAGAGTGTAGGGTGTGGAGTGTAGGGTATAGAGTGTAGAGTGTAGGGTATAGAGTGTATGGTATAGAGTGTAGGGTATAGAGTGTAGGGTGTAGAGTGTAGGGTATAGAGTGTAGGGTATAGAGTGTATGGTATAGAGTGTAGGGAATAGAGTGTAGAGTGTAAGGTATAGAGTGTAGAGTGTAGGGTATAGAGTGTAGAGTGTAGGGTATAGAGTGTATGGTATAGAGTGTAGGGTATTGAGTGTAGGGTGTAGAGTGTTGGGTATAGAGTGTAGGGTATAGAGTGTAGGGTATAGAGTGTAGGGTATAGAGTGTAGGGAATAGAGTGTAGAGTGTAAGGTATAGAGTGTAGAGTGTAGGGTATAGAGTGTAGGGTATAGAGTGTAGAGTGTAGGGATTAGAGTGTAGGGTATAGAGTGTAGGGTATAGTGTGTAGGGTATAGAGTGTAGAGTGTAGGGTATAGAGTGTAGAGTGTAGGGTATAGAGTGTAGGGTATAGAGTGTAGGGTATAGAGTGTAGGGCATAGAGTGTAGGGTATAGAGTGTAGGGTATAGAGTGTAGAGTGTAGGGTATAGAGTGTAGGGTATAGAGTGTAGGGTATAGAGTGTAGAGTGTAGGGTATAGAGTGTAGGGTATAGAGTGTAGGGTATAGAGTGTAGGGTATAGAGTGTAGGGCATAGAGTGTAGGGTATAGAGTGTAGGGTATAGAGTGTAGAGTGTAGGGTATAGAGTGTAGGGTATAGAGTGTAGGGTATAGAGTGTAGAGTGTAGGGCATAGAGTGTAGAGTGTAGGGTATAGAGTGTAGGGTATAGAGTGTAGGGTAGAGAGTGTAGGGTAGAGAGTGTAGAGTGTAGGGATTAGAGTGTAGGGTATAGAGTGTAACATAGTAACATAGTAACATAGTTAGTAAGGCCGAAAAAAGACATTTGTCCATCCAGTTCAGCCTATATTCCATCATAATAAATACCCAGATCTACGTCCTTCTACAGAACCTAATAATTGTATGATACAATATTGTTCTGCTCCAGGAAGACATCCAGGCCTCTCTTGAACCCCTCGACTGAGTTCGCCATCACCACCTCCTCAGGCAAGCAATTCCAGATTCTCACTGCCCTAACAGTAAAGAATCCTCTTCTATGTTGGTGGAAAATCCTTCTGTCCTCCAGACGCAAAGAATGCCCCCTTGTGCCCGTCACCTTCCTTGGTATAAACAGATCCTCAGCGAGATATTTGTATTGTCCCCTTATATACTTATAGGGTAGGGTGTAGAGTGTAGGGTGTAGAGTGTAGGGCATAGAGTGTAGAGTGTAGGGTATAGAGTGTATGGTATAGAGTGTAGAGTATAGAGTGTAGGGTGTAGAGTGTAGGGTATAGAGTGTAGGGTATAGAGTGTAGGGTATAGAGTGTAGGGAATAGAGTGTTGAGTGTAAGGTACAGAGTGTAGAGTGTAGGGCATAGAGTGTAGAGTGTAGGGTATAGAGTGTAGGGTATAGAGTGTAGGGTATAGAGTGTAGGGTATACAGTGTAGGGTATAGAGTGTAGAGTGTAGGATATAGAGTGTAGGGTGTAGGGTATAGAGTGTAGAGTGTAGGGCATAGAGTGTAGATTGTAGGGTATAGAGTGTAGGGTATAGAGTGTAGGGTATAGAGTGTAGGGTATAGAGTGTAGAGTGTAGGGTAGAGAGTGTAGAGTGTAGGGTATAGAGTGTAGGGTATAGAGTGTAGGGTATAGAGTGTAGAGTGTAGGGATTAGAGTGTAGGGTATAGAGTGTAGGGTGTGGAGTGTAGGGTATAGAGTGTAGAGTGTAGGGTATAGAGTGTAGGGTATAGAGTGTAGGGTATAGAGTGTAGGGTATAGAGTGTAGGGAATAGAGTGTAGAGTGTAAGGTATAGAGTGTAGAGTATAGGGTATAGAGTGTAGGGTATAGAGTGTAGGGTATAGAGTGTAGGGTATAGAGTGTAGGGTATAGAGTGTAGGGAATAGAGTGTAGAGTGTAAGGTATAGAGTGTAGAGTGTAGGGTATAGAGTGTAAGGTATAGAGTGTAGAGTGTAGGGATTAGAGTGTAGGGTATAGAGTGTAGGGTGTAGAGTGTAGGGCATAGAGTGTAGAGTGTAGGGTATAGAGTGTATGGTATAGAGTGTAGAGTATAGAGTGTAGGGTGTAGAGTGTAGGGTATAGAGTGTAGGGTATAGAGTGTAGGGAATAGAGTGTAGAGTGTAAGGTATAGAGTGTAGAGTGTAGGGTATAGAGTGTAGGGTATAGAGTGTAGAGTGTAGGGATTAGAGTGTAGGGTATAGAGTGTAGGGTATAGTGTGTAGGGTATAGAGTGTAGAGTGTAGGGTATAGAGTTTAGAGTGTAGGGTATAGAGTGTAGGGTATAGAGTGTAGAGTGTAGGGTATAGAGTGTATGCTATAGAGTGTATGGTGTAGAGTGTATGGTATAGAGTGTAGGGTATACAGTGTAGAGTGTATGGTATAGAGCGTAGGGTGTAGAGTGTAGGGTATAGAGTGTATGTTATAGAGTGTAGGGTATAGAGTGTAGGGTAGAGAGTGTAGAGTGTAGGGTATAGAGTGTAGGGTATAGAGTGTAGGGTATAGAGTGTAGAGTGTAGGGATTAGAGTGTAGGGTATAGAGTGTAGTGTGTAGAATGTAGGGTATAGAGTGTAGAGTGTAGGGTATAGAGTGTATGGCATAGAGTGTAGGGTATAGAGTGTAGGGTGTAGAGTGTAGGGTATAGAGTGTAGGGTATAGAGTGTAGGGTATAGAGTGTAGGGAATAGAGTGTAGAGTGTAAGGTATAGAGTGTAGAGTATAGGGTATAGAGTGTAGGGTATAGAGTGTAGAGTGTAGGGATTAGAGTGTAGGGTATAGAGTGTAGGGTGTAGAGTGTAGGGTATAGAGTGTAGAGTGTAGGGTATAGAGTGTATGGTATAGAGTGTAGGGTATAGAGTGTATGGTGTAGAGTGTAGGGTATAGAGTGTAGGGTATAGAGTGTAGGGTATAGAGTGTAGGGTATAGAGTGTAGGGAATCGAGTGTAGAGTGTAAGGTATAGAGTGTAGAGTGTAGGGTATAGAGTGTAGGGTATAGACTGTAGGGTATAGAGTGTAGGGTATAGATTGTAGGCTATAGAGTGTAGGGTATAGAGTGTAGGGTATAGAGTGTAGGGTATAGAGTGTAGGGTATAGAGTGTAGAGTGTAGGGTATAGTGTGTAGGGTATAGAGTGCAGGGTGTAGAGTGTAGGGTATAGAGTGTAGGGTATAGAGTGTAGAGTGTAGGGTATAGAGTGTATGCTATAGAGTGTATGGTGTAGAGTGTATGGTATAGAGTGTAGGGTATAGAGTGTAGAGTGTAGGGTATAGAGTGTAGGGTATAGAGTGTAGGGTATAGAGTGTATGTTATAGAGTGTAGGGTATAGAGTGTAGAGTGTAGGGTATAGAGTTTAGAGTGTAGGGTATAGAGTGTAGGGTATAGAGTGTAAGGTATAGAGTGTAGGGTGTAGAGTGTAGGGTATAGATTGTAGGGTATAGAGTGTAGGGTATAGAGTGTACGGTATAGAGTGTAAGGTATGGAGTGTATGGTATAGAGTGTAGGGTATAGAGTGTAGGGTATAGAGTGTAGGGTATAAAGTGTAGAGTGTATGGTATAGCGTGTAGAGTGTAGGGTATAGAGTGTAGGGTATAGAGTGTAGGGTATAGAGTGTAGGGTATAGAGTGTAGAGTGTAGGGTATAGAGTGTATGGTATAGAGTGTAGGGTATAGAGTTTAGGGTGTAGAGTGTTGGGTATAGAGTGTAGGGTATAGAGTGTAGGGTATAGAGTGTAGGGTATAGAGTGTAGGGAATAGAGTGTAGAGTGTAAGGTATAGAGTGTAGAGTGTAGGGTATAGAGTGTAGGGTATAGAGTGTAGGGTATAGAGTGTAGAGTGTAGGGTATAGAGTGTAGAGTGTAGGGTATAGAGTGTAGGGTATAGAGTGTAGGGTATAGAGTGTAGGGTAGAGTGTGTAGAGTGTAGGGTATAGAGTGTAGGGTATAGAGTGTAGGGTATAGAGTGTAGAGTGTAGGGATTAGAGTGTAGGGTATAGAGTGTAGGGTGTAGAGTGTAGGGTATAGAGTGTAGAGTGTAGTGTATAGAGTGTATGGTATAGAGTGTAGGGTGTAGAGTGTAGGGTATAGAGTGTAGGGTATCGAGTGTAGGGTATAGAGTGTAGGGAATAGAGTGTAGAGTGTAAGGTATAGAGTGTAGAGTGTAGGGTATAGAGTGTAGGGTATAGAGTGTAGAGTGAAGGGATTAGAGTGTAGGGTATAGAGTGTAGGGTGTAGAGTGTAGGGTATAGAGTGTAGAGTGTAGGGTATAGAGTGTATGGTATAGAGTGTAGGGTATAGAGTGTAGGGTGTAGAGTGTAGGGTATAGAGTGTAGGGTATAGAGTGTAGGGTATAGAGTGTAGGGTATAGAGTGTAGGGAATAGAGTGTAGAGTGTAAGGTATAGAGTGTAGAGTGTAGGGTATAGAGTGTAGGGTATAGACTGTAGGGTATAGAGTGTAGGGTATAGAGTGTAGGGTATAGATTGTAGAGTGTAGGCTATAGAGTGTAGGGTATAGAGTGTAGAGTGTAGGGTATAGAGTGTAGGGTATAGAGTGTAGGGTATAGAGTGTAGGGTATAGAGTGTAGAGTGTAGGGTATAGTGTGTAGGGTATAGAGTGCAGGGTGTAGAGTGTAGGGTATAGAGTGTAGGGTATAGAGTGTAGAGTGTAGGGTATAGAGTGTACGCAATAGAGTGTATGGTGTAGAGTGTATGGTATAGAGTGTAGGGTATAGATTGTAGAGTGTATGGTATAGAGTGTAGGGTATAGAGTGTAGGGTATAGAGTGTATGTTATAGAATGTAGGGTATAGAGTGTAGGGTAGAGAGTGTAGAGTGTAGGGTATAGAGTGTAGGGTATAGAGTGTAGGGTATAGATTGTAGAGTGTAGGCTATAGAGTGTAGGGTATAGAGTGTAGAGTGTCGGGATTAGAGTGTAGGGTATAGAGTGTGGGATGTAGAGTGTAGGGTATAGAGTGTAGAGTGTAGGATATAGAGTGTATGGTATAGAGTGTAGGGTATAGAGTGTAGGGTGTAGAGTGTAGGGTATAGAGTGTAGGGAATAGAGTGTAGGGTATAGAGTGTAGGGTATAGAGTGTAGGGTGTAGAGTGTAGGGTATAGAGTGTATGGTATAGAGTGTAGGGTATAGAATGTATGGTATAGAGTGTAGAGTGTAGGATATAGCGTGTAGGGTATAGAGTGTAGAGTGTAGGGTATAGAGTGTAGGGTATAGAGTGTAGGGTATAGAGTGTAGAGTGTAGGGATTAGAGTGTAGGGTATAGAGTGTAGGGTATAGAGTGTAGAGTGTAGGGTAGAGAGTGTAGGATATAGAGTGTAGAGTGTAGGGTATAGAGTGTAGGGTATAGAGTGTAGGGTATAGAGTGTAGGGTATAGAGTGTAGAGTGTAGGGTATAGAGTGTAGGGTATAGAGTGTAGGGTATAGAGTGTAGAGTGTAGGGTATAGAGTGTAGGGTATAGAGTGTAGGGTATAGAGTGTAGGGCATAGAGTGTAGGGTATAGAGTGTAGGGTGTAGAGTGTAGGGTATAGAGTGTATGGTATAGAGTGTAGGGTATAGAGTGTAGGGTGTAGAGTGTAGGGTATAGAGTGTAGGGTATAGAGTGTAGGGTATAGAGTGTAGGGTATAGAGTGTAGGGAATAGAGTGTAGAGTGTAAGGTATAGAGTGTAGAGTGTAGGGTATAGAGTGTAGGGTATAGACTGTAGGGTATAGAGTGTAGGGTATAGAGTGTAGGGTATAGATTGTAGAGTGTAGGCTATAGAGTGTAGGGTATAGAGTGTAGAGTGTAGGGTATAGAGTGTAGGGTATAGAGTGTAGGGTATAGAGTGTAGGGTATAGAGTGTAGAGTGTAGGGTATAGTGTGTAGGGTATAGATTGCAGGGTGTAGAGTGTAGGGTATAGAGTGTAGGGTATAGAGTGTAGAGTGTAGGGTATAGAGTGTACGCAATAGAGTGTATGGTGTAGAGTGTATGGTATAGAGTGTAGGGTATAGATTGTAGAGTGTATGGTATAGAGTGTAGGGTATAGAGTGTAGGGTATAGAGTGTATGTTATAGAGTGTAGGGTATAGAGTGTAGGGTAGAGAGTGTAGAGTGTAGGGTATAGAGTGTAGGGTATAGAGTGTAGGGTATAGATTGTAGAGTGTAGGCTATAGAGTGTAGGGTATAGAGTGTAGAGTGTCGGGATTAGAGTGTAGGGTATAGAGTGTGGGATGTAGAGTGTAGGGTATAGAGTGTAGAGTGTAGGATATAGAGTGTATGGTATAGAGTGTAGGGTATAGAGTGTAGGGTGTAGAGTGTAGGGTATAGAGTGTAGGGAATAGAGTGTAGGGTATAGAGTGTAGGGTATAGAGTGTAGGGTGTAGAGTGTAGGGTATAGAGTGTATGGTATAGAGTGTAGGGTATAGAATGTATGGTATAGAGTGTAGAGTGTAGGATATAGAGTGTAGGGTATAGAGTGTAGAGTGTAGGGTATAGAGTGTAGGGTATAGAGTGTAGGGTATAGAGTGTAGAGTGTAGGGATTAGAGTGTAGGGTATAGAGTGTAGGGTATAGAGTGTAGAGTGTAGGGTAGAGAGTGTAGGATATAGAGTGTAGAGTGTAGGGTATAGAGTGTAGGGTATAGAGTGTAGGGTATAGAGTGTAAGGTATAGAGTGTAGAGTGTAGGGTATAGAGTGTAGGGTATAGAGTGTAGGGTATAGAGTGTAGAGTGTAGGGTATAGAGTGTAGGGTATAGAGTGTAGGGTATAGAGTGTAGGGCATAGAGTGTAGGGTATAAAGTGTAGGGTGTAGAGTGTAGGGTATAGAGTGTAGGGTATAGAGTGTAGAGTGTAGGGTATAGAGTGTAGGGTATAGAGTGTAGGGTATAGAGTGTAGGGTATAGAGTGTAGGGTATAGAGTGTAGAGTGTAGGGTATAGCGTGTAGAGTGTCGGGTATAGAGTGTAGGGTATAGAGTGTAGGGTATAGAGTGTAGGGTATAGAGTGTAGAGTGTAGGGTATAGAGTGTAGAGTGTAGGGTATAGAGTGTATGGTATAGAGTGTAGGGTATAGAGTGTAGGGTGTAGAGCGTTGGGTATAGAGTGTAGGGTATAGAGAGTAGGGTATAGAGTGTAGGGTATAGAGTGTAGGGAATAGAGTGTAGAGTGTAAGGTATAGAGTGTAGAGTGTAGGGTATAGAGTGTAGGGTATAGAGTGTAGAGTGTAGGGATTAGAGTGTAGGGTATAGAGTGTAGGGTATAGTGTGTAGGGTATAGAGTGTAGAGTGTAGGGTATAGAGTGTAGAGTGTAGGGTATAGAGTGTAGGGTATAGAGTGTAGAGTGTAGGGTATAGAGTGTAGGGTATAGAGTGTAGGGTATAGAGTGTAGAGTGTAGGGTATAGAGTGTAGGGTATAGAGTGTAGGGTATAGAGTGTAGGGTATAGAGTGTAGGGCATAGAGTGTAGGGTATAGAGTGTAGGGTATAGAGTGTAGAGTGTAGGGTATAGAGTGTAGGGTATAGAGTGTAGGGTATAGAGTGTAGAGTGTAGGGCATAGAGTGTAGAGTGTAGGGTATAGAGTGTAGGGTATAGAGTGTAGGGTGTAGAGTGTAGGGCATAGAGTGTAGAGTGTAGGGTATAGAGTGTATGGTATAGAGTGTAGAGTATAGAGTGTAGGGTGTAGAGTGTAGGGTATAGAGTGTAGGGTATAGAGTGTAGGGTATAGAGTGTAGGGAATAGAGTGTTGAGTGTAAGGTACAGAGTGTAGAGTGTAGGGCATAGAGTGTAGAGTGTAGGGTATAGAGTGTAGGGTATAGAGTGTAGGGTATAGAGTGTAGGGTATACAGTGTAGGGTATAGAGTGTAGAGTGTAGGGTATAGAGTGTAGAGTGTAGGGTATAGAGTGTAGAGTGTAGGGCATAGAGTGTAGATTGTAGGGTATAGAGTGTAGGGTATAGAGTGTAGGGTATAGAGTGTAGGGTATAGAGTGTAGAGTCTAGGGTATAGAGTGTAGAGTGTAGGGTATAGAGTGTAGGGTATAGAGTGTAGGGTACAGAGTGTAGGGTATAGAGTGTAGGGTAGAGAGTGTAGAGTGTAGGGTATAGAGTGTAGGGTATAAAGTGTAGGATATAGAGTGTAGAGTGTAGGGATTAGAGAGTAGGGTATAGAGTGTAGGGTGTGGAGTGTAGGGTATAGAGTGTAGAGTGTAGGGTATAGAGTGTATGGTATAGAGTGTAGGGTATAGAGTGTAGGGTGTAGAGTGTAGGGTATAGAGTGTAGGGTATAGAGTGTAGGGTATAGAGTGTAGGGTATAGAGTGTAGGGAATAGAGTGTAGAGTGTAAGGTATAGAGTGTAGAGTGTAGGGTATAGAGTGTAAGGTATAGAGTGTAGAGTGTAGGGATTAGAGTGTAGGGTATAGAGTGTAGGGTGTAGAGTGTAGGGCATAGAGTGTAGAGTGTAGGTTATAGAGTGTATGGTATAGAGTGTAGAGTATAGAGTGTAGGGTGTAGAGTGTAGGGTATAGAGTGTAGGGTATAGAGTGTAGGGTATAGAGTGTAGGGAATAGAGTGTAGAGTGTAAGGTATAGAGTGTAGAGTGTAGGGTATAGAGTGTAGTGTATAGAGTGTGGAGTGTAGGGATTAGAGTGTAGGGTATAGAGTGTAGGGTATAGTGTGTAGGATATAGAGTGTAGAGTGTAGGGTATAAAGTGTAGAGTGTAGGGTATAGAGTGTAGGGTATAGACTGTAGGGTATAGAGTGTAGGGCATAGAGTGTAGGGTATAGAGTGTAGGGTATAGAGTGTAGAGTGTAGGGTATAGAGTGTAGGGTATAGAGTGTAGGGTATAGAGTGTAGAGTGTAGGGTATAGAGTGTAGGGTATAGAGTGTAGGGCATAGAGTGTAGGGTATAGAGTGTAGGGTATAGAGTGTAGAGTGTAGGGCATAGAGTGTAGAGTGTAGGGTATAGAGTGTAGAATATAGAGTGTAGGGTAGAGAGTGTAGGGTAGAGAGTGTAGAGTGTAGGGATTAGAGTGTAGGGTATAGAGTGTAGGGTGTAGAGTGTAGGGCATAGATTGTAGAGTGTAGGGTATAGAGTGTATGGTATAGAGTGTAGAGTATAGAGTGTAGGGTGTAGAGTGTAGGGTATAGAGTGTAGGGTATAGAGTGTAGGGTATAGAGTGTAGGGAATAGAGTGTTGAGTGTAAGGTACAGAGTGTAGAGTGTAGGGCATAGAGTGTAGAGTGTAGGGTATAGAGTGTAGGGTATAGAGTGCAGGGTATAGAGTGTAGGGTATACAGTGTAGGGTATAGAGTGTAGAGTGTAGGGTATAGAGTGTAGAGTGTAGGGCATAGAGTGTAGATTGTATGGTATACAGTGTAGGGTATAGAGTGTAGGGTATAGAGTGTAGGGTATAGAGTGTAGAGTGTAGGGTATAGAGTGTAGAGTGTAGGGTATAGAGTGTAGGGTACAGAGTGTAAGGTATAGAGTGTAGGGTAGAGAGTGTAGAGTGTAGGGTATAGAGTGTAGGGTATAGAGTGTAGGGTATAGAGTGTAGAGTGTAGGGATTAGAGTGTAGGGTATGGAGTGTAGGGTGTGGAGTGTAGGGTATGGAGTGTAGAGTGTAGGGTATAGAGTGTATGGTATAGAGTGTAGGGTATAGAGTGTAGGGTGTAGAGTGTAGGGTATAGAGTGTAGGGTATAGAGTGTAGGGTATAGAGTGTAGGGTATAGAGTGTAGGGAATAGAGTGTAGAGTGTAAGGTATAGAGTGTAGAGTGTAGGGTATAGAGTGTAAGGTATAGAGTGTAGAGTGTAGGGATTAGAGTGTAGGGTATAGAGTGTAGGGTGTAGAGTGTAGGGTATAGAGTGTAGAGTGTAGGGTATAGAGTGTATGGTATAGAGTGTAGGGTATAGAGTGTAGGGTGTAGAGTGTAGGGTATAGAGTGTAGGGTATAGAGTGTAGGGTATAGAGTGTAGGGTATAGAGTGTAGGGAATAGAGTGTGGAGTGTAAGGTATAGAGTGTAGAGTGTAGGGTATAGAGTGTAGGGTATAGACTGTAGGGTATAGAGTGTAGGGTATAGATTGTAGCGTGTAGGCTATAGAGTGTAGGGTATACAGTGTAGAGTGTAGGGTATAGAGTGTAGGGTATAGAGTGTAGGGTATAGAGTGTAGGGTATAGAGTGTAGAGTGTAGGGTATAGTGTGTAGGGTATAGAGTGCAGGGTGTAGAGTGTAGGGTATAGAGTGTAGGGTATAGAGTGTAGAGTGTAGGGTATAGAGTGTATGCTATAGAGTGTATGGTGTAGAGTGTATGGTATAGAGTGTAGGGTTTAGAGTGTTGAGTGTATGGTATAGAGTGTAGAGTGTAGAGTGTAGGGTATAGAGTGTATGTTATAGAGTGTAGGGTATAGAGTGTAGGGTAGAGAGTGTAGAGTGTAGGGTATAGAGTGTAGGGTATAGAGTGTAGGGTATAGAGTGTAGAGTGTAGGGATTAGAGTGTAGGGTATAGAGTGTAGTGTGTAGAGTGTAGGGTATAGAGTGTAGAGTGTAGGGTATAGAGTGTATGGTATAGAGTGTAGGGTATAGAGTGTAGGGTGTAGAGTGTAGGGTATAGAGTGTAGGGTATAGAGTGTAGGGTATAGAGTGTAGGGAATAGAGTGTAGAGTGTAAGGTATAGAGTGTAGAGTATAGGGTATAAAGTGTAGGGTATAGAGTTTAGAGTGCAGGGATTAGAGTGTAGGGTATAGAGTGTAGGGTGTAGAGTGTAGGGTATAGAGTGTAGAGTGTAGGGTATAGAGTGTATGGTATAGAGTGTAGGGTATAGAGTGTAGGGTGTAGAGTGTAGGGTATAGAGTGTAGGGTATAGAGTGTAGGGTATAGAGTGTAAGGTATAGAGTGTAGGGAATAGAGTGTAGAGTGTAAAGTATAGAGTGTAGAGTGTAGGGTATAGAGTGTAGGGTATAGACTGTAGGGTATAGAGTGTAGGGTATAGATTGTAGGCTATAGAGTGTAGGGTATAGAGTGTAGGGTATAGAGTGTAGGGTATAGAGTGTAGGGTATAGAGTGTAGGGTATAGAGTGTAGAGTGTAGGGTATAGTGTGTAGGGTATAGAGTGCAGGGTGTAGAGTGTAGGGTATAGAGTGTAGGGTATAGAATGTAGAGTGTAGGGTATAGAGTGTATGCTATAGAGTGTATGGTGTAGAGTGTATGGTATAGAGTGTAGGGTATAGAGTGTAGAGTGTAGGGTATAGAGTGTAGGGTATAGAGTGTAGGGTATAGAGTGTATGTTATAGAGTGTAGGGTATAGAGTGTAGAGTGTAGGGTATAGAATGTAGAGTGTAGGGTATAGAGTGTAGGGTATAGAGTGTAGGGTATAGAGTGTAGAGTGCAGGGTATAGAGTTTAGAGTGTAGGGTATAGAGTGTAGGGTATAGAGTGTAAGGTATAGAGTGTAGGGTGTAGAGTGTAGGGTATAGAGTGTAGGGTATAGAGTGTAGGGTATAGAGTGTACGGTATAGAGTGTAGGGTACAGAGTGTATAGTATAGAGTGTAGGGTATAGAGTGTAGGGTATAGAGTGTATGGTATAGAGTGTAGGGTATAGAGTGTATGTTATAGAGTGTAGGGTATAGAGTGTAGAGTGTAGGGTATAGAGTGTAGAGTGTAGAGTGTAGGGTATAGAGTGTAGAGTGTAGGGTATAGAGTGTAGAGTGTAGGGTGTAGAGTATAGAGTGTAGGGTATAGAGTGTAGGGTATAGAGTGTAAGGTGTAGAGTGTAGGGTATAGAGTGTAGGGTATAGAGTGTAGGGTATAGCGTGTAGGGTATAGAGTGTAGGGTATAGAGTGTAGAGTGTAGGGTATAGAGTTTAGAGTGTAGGGTATAGAGTGTAGGGTATAGAGTGTAAGGTATAGAGTGTAGGGTGTAGAGTGTAGGGTATAGAGTGTAGGGTATAGAGTGTAGGGTATAGAGTGTACGGTATAGAGTGTAGGGTATAGAGTGTATGGTATAGAGTGTAGGGTATAGAGTGTAGGGTATAGAGTGTATGGTATAGATTGTAGGGTATAGAGTGTAGGGTGTAGCGTGTATGTGATAGAGTGTAGGGTATAGAGTGTAGGGTATAGAGTTTAGAGTGTAGGGTATAGAGAGTAGGGTATAGAGTGTAAGGTATAGAGTGTAGGGTGTAGAGTGTAGGGTATAGAGTGTAGGGCATAGGGTGTAGGGTATAGAGTGTAGGGTATAGAGTGTAGGGTGTAGCGTGTATGTGATAGAGTGTAGGGTATAGAGTGTAGGGTATAGAGTTTAGAGTGTAGGGTATAGAGAGTAGGGTATAGAGTGTAAGGTATAGAGTGTAGGGTGTAGAGTGTAGGGTATAGAGTGTAGGGCATAGGGTGTAGGGTATAGAGTGTAGGGTATAGAGTGTAGAGTGTAGGGTATAGAGTGTATGGTATAGAGTGTAGGGTATAGAGTGTAGAGTGTAGGGTATAGAGTGTAGGGTATTGAGTGTAGGGTATAGAGTGTAGGGTATAGAGTGTAGGGTATAGAGTGTAGAGTGTAGGGTATAGAGTGTAGAGTGTAGGGTATAGAGTGTAGGGTATATAGTGTAGAGTGTAGGGTATAGAGTGTAGGGTATAGAGTGTAGGGTATAGAGTGTAGGGTATAGAGTGCAGGGTATAGAGTGTAGAGTGTAGGTTATAGAGTGTAGAGTGTAGGGTATAGAGTGTAGGGTATAGAGTGTAGGGTATAGAGTGTAGAGTGTAGGGTATAGAGTGTAGGGTATAGAGTGTAGGGAGCAGAGTGTAGGGTATAGAGTGTAGGGTTCAGAGTGTAGGGTATAGAGTGTAGGGTATAGAGTGTAGGGCATAGAGTGTAGGGTATAGAGTGTAGGGCATAGAGTGTAGGGTATAGAGTGTAGGGTATAGAGTGTAGGGTGTAGAGTGTAGGGTATAGATTTTAGGGTATAGAGTGTAGGGTATAGAGTGTAGAGTGTAGGGCATAGAGTGTAGAGTGTAGGGTATAGAGTGTAGAATATAAAGTGTAGGGTAGAGAGTGTAGGGTAGAGAGTGTAGAGTGTAGGGATTAGAGTGTAGGGTATAGAGTGTAGGGTGTAGAGTGTAGGGCATAGAGTGTAGAGTGTAGGGTATAGAGTGTATGGTATAGAGTGTAGAGTATAGAGTGTAGGGTGTAGAGTGTAGGGTATAGAGTGTAGGGTATAGAGTGTAGGGTATAGAGTGTAGGGAATAGAGTGTTGAGTGTAAGGTACAGAGTGTAGAGTGTAGGGCATAGAGTGTAGAGTGTAGGGTATAGAGTGTAGGGTATAGAGTGCAGGGTATAGAGTGTAGGGTATACAGTGTAGGGTATAGAGTGTAGAGTGTAGGGTATAGAGTGTAGAGTGTAGGGTATAGAGTGTAGGGTATAGAGTGCAGGGTATAGAGTGTAGGGTATACAGTGTAGGGTATAGAGTGTAGAGTGTAGGGTATAGAGTGTAGAGTGTAGGGTATAGAGTTTAGAGTGTAGGGCATAGAGTGTAGATTGTAGGGTATAGAGTGTAGGGTATAGAGTGTAGGGTATAGAGTGTAGGGTATAGAGTGTAGAGTGTAGGGTATAGAGTGTAGAGTGTAGGGTATAGAGTGTAGGGTACAGAGTGTAAGGTATAGAGTGTAGGGTAGAGAGTGTAGAGTGTAGGGTATAGAGTGTAGGGTATAGAGTGTAGGGTATAGAGTGTAGAGTGTAGGGATTAGAGTGTAGGGTATAGAGTGTAGGGTGTGGAGTGTAGGGTATAGAGTGTAGAGTGTAGGGTATAGAGTGTATGGTATAGAGTGTAGGGTATAGAGTGTAGGGTGTAGAGTGTAGGGTATAGAGTGTAGGGTATAGAGTGTAGGGTATAGAGTGTAGGGAATAGAGTGTAGAGTGTAAGGTATAGAGTGTAGAGTGTAGGGTATAGAGTGTAAGGTATAGAGTGTAGAGTGTAGGGATTAGAGTGTAGGGTATAGAGTGTAGGGTGTAGAGTGTAGGGTATAGAGTGTAGAGTGTAGGGTATAGAGTGTATGGTATAGAGTGTAGGGTATAGAGTGTAGGGTGTAGAGTGTAGGGTATAGAGTGTAGGGTATAGAGTGTAGGGTATAGAGTGTAGGGTATAGAGTGTAGGGAATAGAGTGTGGAGTGTAAGGTATAGAGTGTAGAGTGTAGGGTATAGAGTGTAGGGTATAGACTGTAGGGTATAGAGTGTAGGGTATAGAGTGTAGGGTATAGATTGTAGCGTGTAGGCTATAGAGTGTAGGGTATACAGTGTAGAGTGTAGGGTATAGAGTGTAGGGTATAGAGTGTAGGGTATAGAGTGTAGGGTATAGAGTGTAGAGTGTAGGGTATAGTGTGTAGGGTATAGAGTGCAGGGTGTAGAGTGTAGGGTATAGAGTGTAGGGTATAGAGTGTAGAGTGTAGGGTATAGAGTGTATGCTATAGAGTGTATGGTGTAGAGTGTATGGTATAGAGTGTAGGGTATAGAGTGTTGAGTGTATGGTATAGAGTGTAGAGTGTAGAGTGTAGGGTATAGAGTGTATGTTATAGAGTGTAGGGTATAGAGTGTAGGGTAGAGAGTGTAGAGTGTAGGGTATAGAGTGTAGGGTATAGAGTGTAGGGTATAGAGTGTAGAGTGTAGGGATTAGAGTGTAGGGTATAGAGTGTAGTGTGTAGAGTGTAGGGTATAGAGTGTAGAGTGTAGGGTATAGAGTGTATGGTATAGAGTGTAGGGTATAGAGTGTAGGGTGTAGAGTGTAGGGTATAGAGTGTAGGGTATAGAGTGTAGGGTATAGAGTGTAAGGTATAGAGTGTAGGGAATAGAGTGTAGAGTGTAAAGTATAGAGTGTAGAGTGTAGGGTATAGAGTGTAGGGTATAGACTGTAGGGTATAGAGTGTAGGGTATAGATTGTAGGCTATAGAGTGTAGGGTATAGAGTGTAGGGTATAGAGTGTAGGGTATAGAGTGTAGGGTATAGAGTGTAGGGTATAGAGTGTAGAGTGTAGGGTATAGTGTGTAGGGTATAGAGTGCAGGGTGTAGAGTGTAGGGTATAGAGTGTAGGGTATAGAATGTAGAGTGTAGGGTATAGAGTGTATGCTATAGAGTGTATGGTGTAGAGTGTATGGTATAGAGTGTAGGGTATAGAGTGTAGAGTGTAGGGTATAGAGTGTAGGGTATAGAGTGTAGGGTATAGAGTGTATGTTATAGAGTGTAGGGTATAGAGTGTAGAGTGTAGGGTATAGAATGTAGAGTGTAGGGTATAGAGTGTAGGGTATAGAGTGTAGGGTATAGAGTGTAGGGTGTAGAGTGTAGGGTATAGAGTGTAGGGTATAGAGTGTAGAGTGCAGGGTATAGAGTTTAGAGTGTAGGGTATAGAGTGTAGGGTATAGAGTGTAAGGTATAGAGTGTAGGGTGTAGAGTGTAGGGTATAGAGTGTAGGGTATAGAGTGTAGGGTATAGAGTGTACGGTATAGAGTGTAGGGTACAGAGTGTATAGTATAGAGTGTAGGGTATAGAGTGTAGGGTATAGAGTGTATGGTATAGAGTGTAGGGTATAGAGTGTATGTTATAGAGTGTAGGGTATAGAGTGTAGAGTGTAGGGTATAGAGTGTAGAGTGTAGAGTGTAGGGTATAGAGTGTAGAGTGTAGGGTATAGAGTGTAGAGTGTAGGGTATAGAGTTTAGAGTGTAGGGTATAGAGTGTAGGGTATAGAGTGTAAGGTGTAGAGTGTAGGGTATAGAGTGTAGGGTATAGAGTGTAGGGTATAGAGTGTAGGGTATAGAGTGTAGGGTATAGAGTGTAGAGTGTAGGGTATAGAGTTTAGAGTGTAGGGTATAGAGTGTAGGGTATAGAGTGTAAGGTATAGAGTGTAGGGTGTAGAGTGTAGGGTATAGAGTGTAGGGTATAGAGTGTAGGGTATAGAGTGTACGGTATAGAGTGTAGGGTATAGAGTGTATGGTATAGAGTGTAGGGTATAGAGTGTAGGGTATAGAGTGTATGGTATAGATTGTAGGGTATAGAGTGTAGGGTGTAGCGTGTATGTTATAGAGTGTAGGGTATAGAGTGTAGGGTATAGAGTTTAGAGTGTAGGGTATAGAGAGTAGGGTATAGAGTGTAAGGTATAGAGTGTAGGGTGTAGAGTGTAGGGTATAGAGTGTAGGGCATAGGGTGTAGGGTATAGAGTGTAGGGTATAGAGTGTAGAGTGTAGGGTATAGAGTGTAGGGTATAGAGTGTAGGGTATAGAGTGTAGAGTGTAGGGTATAGAGTGTAGGGTATTGAGTGTAGGGTATAGAGTGTAGGGTATAGAGTGTAGAGTGTAGGGTATAGAGTGTAGAGTGTAGGGTATAGA
The DNA here is from genome assembly GCF_032444005.1 of Ranitomeya imitator. Taxonomy (NCBI): domain Eukaryota; kingdom Metazoa; phylum Chordata; class Amphibia; order Anura; family Dendrobatidae; genus Ranitomeya; species Ranitomeya imitator. The sequence goes on from NW_027193373.1 coordinate 173,410, forward strand.
GTGTAGGGTATATAGTGTAGAGTGTAGGGTATAGAGTGTAGGGTATAGAGTGTAGGGTATAGAGTGTAGGGTATAGCGTGTAGAGTGTAGGGTATAGAGTGTAGAGTGTAGGGTATAGAGTGTAGGGTATAGAGTGTAGGGTATAGAGTGTAGGGTATAGAGTGTAGAGTGTAGGGTATAGAGTGTAGCGTATAGAGTGTAGGGAGTAGAGTGTAGGGTATAGAGTGTAGGGTTCAGAGTGTAGGGTATAGAGTGTAGGGTATAGAGTGTATGGTATAGAGTGTAGGGTATAGAGTGTAGGGTATAGAGTGTAGGGTATAGAGTGTAGGGTATAGAGTGTAGAGTGTAGGGTATAGAGTGTAGGGTATAGAGTGTAGGGTAGAGAGTGTAGAGTGTAGGGTATAGAGTGTAGGGTATAGAGTGTAGGGTATAGAGTGTAGGGTGTAGAGTGTAGGGTATAGAGTGTAGGGTATAGAGTGTAGGGTATAGAGTGTAGGGAATAGAGTGTAGAGTGTAAGGTATAGAGTGTAGGGTATAGAGTGTACGGTATAGAGTGTAGGGTATAGAGTGTATGGTATAGAGTGTAGGGTATAGAGTGTAGAGTGTAGGGAATAGAGTGTAGGGATTAGAGTGTAGGGTATAGAGTGTAGGGTGTAGAGTGTAGGGTATAGAGTGTAGAGTGTAGGGTATAGAGTGTATGGTATAGAGTGTAGGGTATAGAGTGTAGGGTGTAGAGTGTAGGGTATAGAGTGTAGGGTATAGAGTGTAGGGTATAGAGTGTAGGGTATAGAGTGTAGGGAATGGAGTGTAGAGTGTAAGGTATAGAGTGTAGAGTGTAGGGTATAGAGTGTAGGGTATAGAGTGTAGAGTGTTGGGATTAGAGTGTAGGGTATAGAGTGTAGGGTATAGAGTGTAGGGTATAGAGTGTAGGGTATAAAGTGTAGAGTGTAGGGTATAGAGTGTAGCGTATAGAGTGTAGGGAGTAGAGTGTAGGGTATAGAGTGTAGGGTTCAGAGTGTAGGGTATAGAGTGTAGGGTATAGAGTGTATGGTATAGAGTGTAGGGTATAGAGTGTAGGGTATAGAGTGTAGGGTATAGAGTGTAGGGTATAGAGTGTAGAGTGTAGGGTATAGAGTGTAGGGTATAGAGTGTAGGGTAGAGAGTGTAGAGTGTAGGGTATAGAGTGTAGGGTATAGAGTGTAGGGTATAGAGTGTAGGGTGTAGAGTGTAGGGTATAGAGTGTAGGGTATAGAGTGTAGGGTATAGTGTGTAGGGAATAGAGTGTAGAGTGTAAGGTATAGAGTGTAGGGTATAGAGTGTACGGTATAGAGTGTAGGGTATAGAGTGTATGGTATAGAGTGTAGGGTATAGAGTGTAGAGTGTAGGGAATAGAGTGTAGGGATTAGAGTGTAGGGTATAGAGTGTAGGGTGTAGAGTGTAGGGTATAGAGTGTAGAGTGTAGGGTATAGAGTGTATGGTATAGAGTGTAGGGTATAGAGTGTAGGGTGTAGAGTGTAGGGTATAGAGTGTAGGGTATAGAGTGTAGGGTATAGAGTGTAGGGTATAGAGTGTAGGGAATAGAGTGTAGAGTGTAAGGTATAGAGTGTAGAGTGTAGGGTATAGAGTGTAGGGTATAGAGTGTAGAGTGTTGGGATTAGAGTGTAGGGTATAGAGTGTAGGGTGTAGAGTGTAGGGTATAGAGTGTAGAGTGTAGGGTATAGAGTATATGGTATAGAGTGTAGGGTATAGAGTGTAGGGTGTAGAGTGTAGGGTATAGAGTGTAGGGAATAGAGTGTAGAGTGTAAGGTTTAGAGTGTAGAGTGTAGGGTATAGAGTGTAGGGTATAGACTGTAGGGTATAGAGTGTAGGGTATAGAGTGTAGGGTATAGATTGTAGAGTGTAGGCTATAGAGTGTAGGGTATAGAGTGTAGAGTGTAGGGTATAGAGTGTAGGGTATAGTGTGTAGGGTATAGAGTGTAGAGTGTAGGGTATAGTGTGTAGGATAGAGTGTAGGGTATAGAGTGTAGGGTATAGAGTGTATGGTATATAGTGTAGGGTATAGAGTGTAGGGTATAGAGTGTAGGGTATAGAGTGTAGGGTATAGAGTGTAGAGTGTAGGGTATAGAGTGTTGAGTGTAGGGTATAGAGTGTAGGGTATAGAGTGTAGGGTAGAGAGTGTAGAGTGTAGGGTATAGAGTGTAGGGGATAGAGTGTAGGGTATAGAGTGTAGAGTGTAGGGATTAGAGTGTAGGGTATAGAGTGTAGGGTGTAGAGTGTAGGGTATAGAGTGTAGAGTGTAGGGTATAGAGTGTATGGTATAGAGTGTAGGGTATAGAGTGTAGGGTGTAGAGTGTAGGGTATAGAGTGTAGGGTATAGAGTGTAGGGTATAGAGTGTAGGGTATAGAGTGTAGGGAATAGAGTGTAGAGTGTAAGGTATAGAGTGTAGACTGTAGGGTACAGAGTGTAGGGTATAGAGTGTAGAGTGTTGGGATTAGAGTGTAGGGTATAGAGTGTAGGGTGTAGAGTGTAGGGTATAGAGTGTAGAGTGTAGGGTATAGAGTATATGGTATAGAGTGTAGGGTATAGAGTGTAGGGTGTAGAGTGTAGGGTATAGAGTGTAGGGTATAGAATGTAGTGCATAAAGTGTAGAGTGTAGGGTATAGAGTGTAGGGTATAGAGTGTAGGGTATAGAGTGTAGAGTGTAGGGTATAGAGTGTAGGGTATAGAGTGTAGGGTATACAGTGTAGGGTATAGAGTGTAGGGTATAGAGTGTAGGGTATAGAGTGTAGGGTATAGAGTGTAGGGTATAGAGTGTAGAGTGTAGGGTATAGAGTTTAGAGTGTAGGGTATAGAGTGTAGGGTATAGAGTGTAAGGTATAGAGTGTAGGGTGTAGAGTGTAGGGTATAGAGTGTAGGGTATAGAGTGTAGGGTATAGAGTGTACGGTATAGAGTGTAGGGTATAGAGTGTATGGTATAGAGTGTAGGGTATAGAGTGTAGGGTATAGAGTGTGAGGTATAGAGTGTATGGTATAGATTGTAGGGTATAGAGTGTAGGGTATAGAGTGTAGGGTATAGAGTGTAGAGTGTAGGGTATAGAGTGTAGAGTGTAGGGTATAGATTGTATGGTATAGAGTGTAGGGTATAGAATGTAAGGTGTAGAGTGTTGGGTATAGAGTGTAGGGTATAGAGTGTAGGGTATAGAGTGTAGGGTATAGAGTGTAGGGTATAGAGTGTAGGGAATAGAGTGTAGAGTGTAAGGTATAGAGTGTAGAGTGTAGGGTATAGACTGTAGGGTATAGAGTGTAGAGTGTAGGGATTAGAGTGTAGGGTATAGAGTGTAGGGTATAGAGTGTAGGGTATAGAGTGTAAAGTGTAGGGTATAGAGTGTAGAGTGTAGGGTATAGATTGTAGGGTATAGAGTGTAGGGTATAGAGTGTAGGGTAGAGTGTGTAGAGTGTAGGGTATAGAGTGTAGGGTATAGAGTGTAGGGTATAGAGTGTAGAGTGTAGGGATTAGAGTGTAGGGTATAGAGTGTAGGGTGTAGAGTGTAGGGTATAGAGTGTAGAGTGTAGGGTATAGAGTGTATGGTATAGAGTGTAGGGTATAGAGTGTATGGTGTAGAGTGTAGGGTATAGAGTGTAGGGTATAGAGTGTAGGGTATAGAGTGTAGGGAATAGAGTGTAGAGTGTAAGGTATAGAGTGTAGGGTATAGAGTGTAGGGTATAGAGTGTAGAGTGAAGGGATTAGAGTGTAGGGTATAGAGTGTAGGGTGTAGAGTGTAGGGTATAGAGTGTAGAGTGTAGGGTATAGAGTGTATGGTACAGAGTGTAGGGTATAGAGTGTAGGGTGTAGAGTGTAGGGTATAGAGTGTAGGGTATAGAGTGTAGGGTATAGAGTGTAGGGTATAGAGTGTAGGGAATAGAGTGTAGAGTGTAAGGTATAGAGTGTAGAGTGTAGGGTATAGAGTGTAGGGTATAGACTGTAGGGTATAGAGTGTAGGGTATAGAGTGTAGGGTATAGATTGTAGAGTGTAGGCTATAGAGTGTAGGGTGTAGAGTGTAGAGTGTAGGGTATAGAGTGTAGGGTATAGAGTGTAGGGTAGAGAGTGTAAGGTATAGAGTGTAGAGTGTAGGGTATAGTGTGTAGGGTATAGAGTGCAGGGTGTAGAGTGTAGGGTATAGAGTGTAGGGTATAGAGTGTAGAGTGTAGGGTATAGAGTGTATGCTATAGAGTGTATGGTGTAGAGTGTATGGTATAGAGTGTAGGGTATAGATTGTAGAGTGCATGGTATAGAGTGTAGGGTATAGAGTGTAGGGTATAGAGTGTATGTTATAGAGTGTAGGGTATAGAGTGTAGGGTAGAGATTGTAGAGTGTAGGGTATAGAGTGTAGGGTATAGAGTGTAGAGTGTCGGGATTAGAGTGTAGGGTATAGAGTGTAGGATGTAGAGTGTAGGGTATAGAGTGTAGAGTGTAGGGTATAGAGTGTATGGTATAGAGTGTAGGGTATAGAGTGTAGGGTGTAGAGTGTAGGGTATAGAGTGTAGGGTATAGAGTGTAGGGTATAGAGTGTAGGGTATAGAGTGTAGGGTGTAGAGTGTAGGGTATAGAGTGTATGGTATAGAGTGTAGGGTATAGAATGTATGGTATAGAGTGTAGAGTGTAGGATATAGAGTGTAGGGTATAGAGTGTAGAGTGTAGGGTATAGAGTGTAGGGTATAGAGTGTAGGGTATAGAGTGTAGAGTGTAGGGATTAGAGTGTAGGGTATAGAGTGTAGGGTATAGAGTGTAGAGTGTAGGGTAGAGAGTGTAGGATATAGAGTGTAGAGTGTAGGGTATAGAGTGTAGGGTATAGAGTGTAGGGTATAGAGTGTAGGGTATAGAGTGTAGAGTGTAGGGTATAGAGTGTAGGGTATAGAGTGTAGGGTATAGAGTGTAGGGTGTAGAGTGTAGGGTATAGAGTGTAGGGTATAGAGTGTAGGGTATAGAGTGTAGGGTGTAGAGTGTATGGTATAGAGTGCAGGGTATAGAATGTATGGTATAGAGTGTAGAGTGTAGGATATAGAGTGTAGGGTATAGAGTGTAGAGTGTAGGGATTAGAGTGTAGGGTATAGAGTGTAGGGTATAAAGTGTAGAGTGTAGGGTAGAGAGTGTAGGATATAGAGTGTAGAGTGTAGGGTATAGAGTGTAGGGTATAGAGTGTAGGGTATAGAGTGTAGGGTTTAGAGTGTAGAGTGTAGGGTATAGAGTGTAGGGTATAGAGTGTATGGTATAGAGTGTAGGGTATAGAGTGTAGGGTGTAGAGTGTAGGGTATAGAGTGTAGGGTATAGAGTGTAGGGTATAGAGTGTAGGGTATAGAGTGTAGGGTGTAGAGTGTAGGGTATAGAGTGTATGGTATAGAGTGTAGGGTATAGAATGTATGGTATAGAGTGTAGAGTGTAGGATATAGAGTGTAGGGTATAGAGTGTAGAGCGTAGGGTATAGAGTGTAGGGTATAGAGTGTAGGGTATAGAGTGTAGGGATTAGAGTGTAGGGTATAGAGTGTAGGGTATAGAGTGTAGAGTGTAGGGTAGATAGTGTAGGATATAGAGTGTAGAGTGTAGGGTATAGAGTGTAGGGTATAGAGTGTAGGGTATAGAGTGTAGGGTATAGAGTGTAGAGTGTAGGGCATAGAGTGTAGGGTATAGAGTGTAGGGTATAGAGTGTAGAGTGTAGGGTATAGAGTGTAGGGTATAGAGTGTAGGGTATAGAGTGTAGGGCATAGAGTGTAGGGTAAAGAGTGTAGGGTGTAGAGTGTAGGGTATAGAGTGTAGGGTATAGAGTGTAGAGTGTAGGGTATAGAGTGTAGGGTATAAAGTGTAGGGTATAGAGTGTAGGGTATAGAGTGTAGGGTATAGAGTGTAGAGTGTAGGGTATAGCGTGTAGAGTGTCGGGTATAGAGTGTAGGGTATAGAGTGTAGGGTATAGAGTGTAGGGTATAGAGTGTAGAGTGGAGGGTATAGAGTGTAGAGTGTAGGGTATAGAGTGTATGGTATAGAGTGTAGGGTATAGAGTGTAGGGTGTAGAGTGTTGGGTATAGAGTGTAGGGTATAGAGTGTAGGGTATAGAGTGTAGGGTATAGAGTGTAGGGAATAGAGTGTAGAGTGTAAGGTATAGAGTGTAGAGTGTAGGGTATAGAGTGTAGGGTATAGAGTGTAGAGTGTAGGGATTAGAGTGTAGGGTATAGAGTGTAGGGTATAGAGTGTAGTGTATAGAGTGTAGGGAATAGAGTGTGGAGTGTAAGGTATAGAGTGTAGAGTGTAGGGTATAGACTGTAGGGTATAGAGTGTAGGGTATAGAGTGTAGGGTATAGATTGTAGAGTATAGGCTATAGAGTGTAGGGTATAGAGTGTAGAGTGTAGGGTATAGAGTGTAGGGTATAGAGTGTAGGGTATAGAGTGTAGAGTGTAGGGTATAGTGTGTAGGGTATAGAGTGCAGGGTGTAGAGTGTAGGGTATAGAGTGTAGGGTATAGAGTGTAGAGTGTAGGGTATAGAGTGTATGCTATAGAGTGTATGGTGTAGAGTGTATGGTATAGAGTGTAGGGTATACAGTGTAGAGTGTATGGTATAGAGTGTAGGGTGTAGAGTGTAGGGTATAGAGTGTATGTTATAGAGTGTAGGGTATAGAGTGTAGGGTAGAGAGTGTAGAGTGTAGGGTATAGAGTGTAGGGTATAGAGTGTAGGGTATAGAGTGTAGAGTGTAGGGATTAGAGTGTAGGGTATAGAGTGTAGTGTGTAGAGTGTAGGGTATAGAGTGTAGAGTGTAGGGTATAGAGTGTATGGTATAGAGTGTAGGGTATAGAGTGTAGGGTGTAGAGTGTAGGGTATAGAGTGTAGGGTATAGAGTGTAGGGTATAGAGTGTAGGGAATAGAGTGTAGAGTGTAAGGTATAGAGTGTAGAGTTTAGGGTATAGAGTGTAGGGTATAGAGTGTAGAGTGTAGGGATTAGAGTGTAGGGTATAGAGTGTAGAGTGTAGAGTGTAGGGTATAGAGTGTAGAGTGTAGGGTATAGAATGTATGGTATAGAGTGTAGGGTATAGAGTGTAGGGTGTAGAGTGTAGGGTATAGAGTGTAGGGTATAGAGTGTAGGGTATAGAGTGTAGGGTATAGAGTGTAGGGAATAGAGTGTAGAGTGTAAGGTATAGAGTGTAGAGTGTAGGGTATAGAGTGTAGGGTATAGACTGTAGGGTATAAAGTGTAGGGTATAGATTGTAGGCTATAGAGTGTAGGGTATAGAGTGTAGGGTATAGAGTGTAGGGTATAGAGTGTAGGGTATAGAGTGTAGGGTATAGAGTGTAGAGTGTAGGGTATAGTGTGTAGGGTATAGAGTGCAGGGTGTAGAGTGTAGGGTATAGAGTGTAGGGTATAGAGTGTAGAGTGTAGGGTATAGAGTGTATGCTATAGAGTGTATGGTGTAGAGTGTATGGTATAGAGTGTAGGGTATAGAGTGTAGAGTGTAGGGTATAGAGTGTATGTTATAGAGTGTAGGGTATAGAGTGTAGAGTGTAGGGTATAGAGTTTAGAGTGTAGGGTATAGAGTGTAGGGTATAGAGTGTAAGGTATAGAGTGTAGGGTGTAGAGTGTAGGGTATAGATTGTAGGGTATAGAGTGTAGGGTATAGAGTGTACGGTATAGAGTGTAGGGTATGGAGTGTATGGTATAGAGTGTAGGGTATAGAGTGTAGGGTATAGAGTGTAGGGTATAAAGTGTAGAGTGTAGGGTATAGAGTGTAGAGTGTAGGGTATAGAGTGTATGGTATAGAGTGTAGGGTATAGAGTGTAGGGTGTAGAGTGTAGAGTGTAGGGTAGATAGTGTAGGATATAGAGTGTAGAGTGTAGGGTATAGAGTGTAGGGTATAGAGTGTAGGGTATAGAGTGTAGGGTATAGAGTGTAGAGTGTAGGGCATAGAGTGTAGGGTATAGAGTGTAGGGTATAGAGTGTAGAGTGTAGGGTAGATAGTGTAGGATATAGAGTGTAGAGTGTAGGGTATAGAGTGTAGGGTATAGAGTGTAGGGTATAGAGTGTAGGGTATAGAGTGTAGAGTGTAGGGCATAGAGTGTAGGGTATAGAGTGTAGGGTATAGAGTGTAGAGTGTAGGGTATAGAGTGTAGGGTATAGAGTGTAGGGTATAGAGTGTAGGGCATAGAGTGTAGGGTAAAGAGTGTAGGGTGTAGAGTGTAGGGTATAGAGTGTAGGGTATAGAGTGTAGAGTGTAGGGTATAGAGTGTAGGGTATAAAGTGTAGGGTATAGAGTGTAGGGTATAGAGTGTAGGGTATAGAGTGTAGAGTGTAGGGTATAGCGTGTAGAGTGTCGGGTATAGAGTGTAGGGTATAGAGTGTAGGGTATAGAGTGTAGGGTATAGAGTGTAGAGTGGAGGGTATAGAGTGTAGAGTGTAGGGTATAGAGTGTATGGTATAGAGTGTAGGGTATAGAGTGTAGGGTGTAGAGTGTTGGGTATAGAGTGTAGGGTATAGAGTGTAGGGTATAGAGTGTAGGGTATAGAGTGTAGGGAATAGAGTGTAGAGTGTAAGGAATAGAGTGTAGAGTGTAGGGATTAGAGTGTAGGGTATAGAGTGTAGGGTATAGAGTGTAGTGTATAGAGTGTAGGGAATAGAGTGTGGAGTGTAAGGTATAGAGTGTAGAGTGTAGGGTATAGACTGTAGGGTATAGAGTGTAGGGTATAGAGTGTAGGGTATAGATTGTAGAGTATAGGCTATAGAGTGTAGGGTATAGAGTGTAGAGTGTAGGGTATAGAGTGTAGGGTATAGAGTGTAGGGTATAGAGTGTAGAGTGTAGGGTATAGTGTGTAGGGTATAGAGTGCAGGGTGTAGAGTGTAGGGTATAGAGTGTAGGGTATAGAGTGTAGAGTGTAGGGTATAGAGTGTATGCTATAGAGTGTATGGTGTAGAGTGTATGGTATAGAGTGTAGGGTATACAGTGTAGAGTGTATGGTATAGAGTGTAGGGTGTAGAGTGTAGGGTATAGAGTGTATGTTATAGAGTGTAGGGTATAGAGTGTAGGGTAGAGAGTGTAGAGTGTAGGGTATAGAGTGTAGGGTATAGAGTGTAGGGTATAGAGTGTAGAGTGTAGGGATTAGAGTGTAGGGTATAGAGTGTAGTGTGTAGAGTGTAGGGTATAGAGTGTAGAGTGTAGGGTATAGAGTGTATGGTATAGAGTGTAGGGTATAGAGTGTAGGGTGTAGAGTGTAGGGTATAGAGTGTAGGGTATAGAGTGTAGGGTATAGAGTGTAGGGAATAGAGTGTAGAGTGTAAGGTATAGAGTGTAGAGTTTAGGGTATAGAGTGTAGGGTATAGAGTGTAGAGTGTAGGGATTAGAGTGTAGGGTATAGAGTGTATGGTATAGAGTGTAGGGTATAGAGTGTAGGGTGTAGAGTGTATGGTATAGAGTGTAGGGCATAGAGTGTAGGGTATAGAGTGTAGGGTATAGAGTGTAGGGTGTAGAGTGTAGGGTATAGAGTGTATGGTATAGAGTGTAGGGTATAGAATGTATGGTATAGAGTGTAGAGTGTAGGATATAGAGTGTAGGGTATAGAGTGTAGAGCGTAGGGTATAGAGTGTAGGGTATAGAGTGTAGGGTATAGAGTGTAGAGTGTAGGGATTAGAGTGTAGGGTATAGAGTGTAGGGTATAGAGTGTAGAGTGTAGGGTAGATAGTGTAGGATATAGAGTGTAGAGTGTAGGGTATAGAGTGTAGGGTATAGAGTGTAGGGTATAGAGTGTAGGGTATAGAGTGTAGAGTGTAGGGCATAGAGTGTAGGGTATAGAGTGTAGGGTATAGAGTGTAGAGTGTAGGGTATAGAGTGTAGGGTATAGAGTGTAGGGTATAGAATGTAGGGCATAGAGTGTAGGGTAAAGAGTGTAGGGTGTAGAGTGTAGGGTATAGAGTGTAGGGTATAGAGTGTAGAGTGTAGGGTATAGAGTGTAGGGTATAAAGTGTAGGGTATAGAGTGTAGGGTATAGAGTGTAGGGTATAGAGTGTAGAGTGTAGGGTATAGCGTGTAGAGTGTCGGGTATAGAGTGTAGGGTATAGAGTGTAGGGTATAGAGTGTAGGGTATAGAGTGTAGAGTGGAGGGTATAGAGTGTAGAGTGTAGGGTATAGAGTGTATGGTATAGAGTGTAGGGTATAGAGTGTAGGGTGTAGAGTGTTGGGTATAGAGTGTAGGGTATAGAGTGTAGGGTATAGAGTGTAGGGTATAGAGTGTAGGGAATAGAGTGTAGAGTGTAAGGTATAGAGTGTAGAGTGTAGGGTATAGAGTGTAGGGTATAGAGTGTAGAGTGTAGGGATTAGAGTGTAGGGTATAGAGTGTAGGGTATAGAGTGTAGTGTATAGAGTGTAGGGAATAGAGTGTGGAGTGTAAGGTATAGAGTGTAGAGTGTAGGGTATAGACTGTAGGGTATAGAGTGTAGGGTATAGAGTGTAGGGTATAGATTGTAGAGTATAGGCTATAGAGTGTAGGGTATAGAGTGTAGAGTGTAGGGTATAGAGTGTAGGGTATAGAGTGTAGGGTATAGAGTGTAGAGTGTAGGGTATAGTGTGTAGGGTATAGAGTGCAGGGTGTAGAGTGTAGGGTATAGAGTGTAGGGTATAGAGTGTAGAGTGTAGGGTATAGAGTGTATGCTATAGAGTGTATGGTGTAGAGTGTATGGTATAGAGTGTAGGGTATACAGTGTAGAGTGTATGGTATAGAGTGTAGGGTGTAGAGTGTAGGGTATAGAGTGTATGTTATAGAGTGTAGGGTATAGAGTGTAGGGTAGAGTGTAGGGTATAGAGTGTAGGGTATAGAGTGTAGGGTATAGAGTGTAGAGTGTAGGGATTAGAGTGTAGGGTATAGAGTGTAGTGTGTAGAGTGTAGGGTATAGAGTGTAGAGTGTAGGGTATAGAGTGTATGGTATAGAGTGTAGGGTATAGAGTGTAGGGTGTAGAGTGTAGGGTATAGAGTGTAGGGTATAGAGTGTAGGGTATAGAGTGTAGGGAATAGAGTGTAGAGTGTAAGGTATAGAGTGTAGAGTTTAGGGTATAGAGTGTAGGGTATAGAGTGTAGAGTGTAGGGATTAGAGTGTAGGGTATAGAGTGTAGAGTGTAGAGTGTAGGGTATAGAGTGTAGAGTGTAGGGTATAGAGTGTATGGTATAGAGTGTAGGGTATAGAGTGTAGGGTGTAGAGTGTAGGGTATAGAGTGTAGGGTATAGAGTGTAGGGTATAGAGTGTAGGGTATAGAGTGTAGGGAATAGAGTGTAGAGTGTAAGGTATAGAGTGTAGAGTGTAGGGTATAGAGTGTAGGGTATAGACTGTAGGGTATAAAGTGTAGGGTATAGATTGTAGGCTATAGAGTGTAGGGTATAGAGTGTAGGGTATAGAGTGTAGGGTATAGAGTGTAGGGTATAGAGTGTAGGGTATAGAGTGTAGAGTGTAGGGTATAGTGTGTAGGGTATAGAGTGCAGGGTGTAGAGTGTAGGGTATAGAGTGTAGGGTATAGAGTGTAGAGTGTAGGGTGTAGAGTGTATGCTATAGAGTGTATGGTGTAGAGTGTATGGTATAGAGTGTAGGGTATAGAGTGTAGAGTGTAGGGTATAGAGTGTATGTTATAGAGTGTAGGGTATAGAGTGTAGAGTGTAGGGTATAGAGTTTAGAGTGTAGGGTATAGAGTGTAGGGTATAGAGTGTAAGGTATAGAGTGTAAGGTGTAGAGTGTAGGGTATAGATTGTAGGGTATAGAGTGTAGGGTATAGAGTGTACGGTATAGAGTGTAGGGTATGGAGTGTATGGTATAGAGTGTAGGGTATAGAGTGTAGGGTATAGAGTGTAGGGTATAAAGTGTAGAGTGTAGGGTATAGAGTGTAGAGTGTAGGGTATAGAGTGTATGGTATAGAGTGTAGGGTATAGAGTGTAGGGTGTAGAGTGTAGAGTGTAGGGTAGATAGTGTAGGATATAGAGTGTAGAGTGTAGGGTATAGAGTGTAGGGTATAGAGTGTAGGGTATAGAGTGTAGGGTATAGAGTGTAGAGTGTAGGGCATAGAGTGTAGGGTATAGAGTGTAGGGTATAGAGTGTAGAGTGTAGGGTAGATAGTGTAGGATATAGAGTGTAGAGTGTAGGGTATAGAGTGTAGGGTATAGAGTGTAGGGTATAGAGTGTAGGGTATAGAGTGTAGAGTGTAGGGCATAGAGTGTAGGGTATAGAGTGTAGGGTATAGAGTGTAGAGTGTAGGGTATAGAGTGTAGGGTATAGAGTGTAGGGTATAGAGTGTAGGGCATAGAGTGTAGGGTAAAGAGTGTAGGGTATAGAGTGTAGGGTATAGAGTGTAGGGTATAGAGTGTAGAGTGTAGGGTATAGAGTGTAGGGTATAAAGTGTAGGGTATAGAGTGTAGGGTATAGAGTGTAGGGTATAGAGTGTAGAGTGTAGGGTATAGCGTGTAGAGTGTCGGGTATAGAGTGTAGGGTATAGAGTGTAGGGTATAGAGTGTAGGGTATAGAGTGTAGAGTGGAGGGTATAGAGTGTAGAGTGTAGGGTATAGAGTGTATGGTATAGAGTGTAGGGTATAGAGTGTAGGGTGTAGAGTGTTGGGTATAGAGTGTAGGGTATAGAGTGTAGGGTATAGAGTGTAGGGTATAGAGTTTAGGGAATAGAGTGTAGAGTGTAAGGAATAGAGTGTAGAGTGTAGGGTATAGAGTGTAGGGTATAGAGTGTAGAGTGTAGGGATTAGAGTGTAGGGTATAGAGTGTAGGGTATAGAGTGTAGTGTATAGAGTGTAGGGAATAGAGTGTGGAGTGTAAGGTATAGAGTGTAGAGTGTAGGGTATAGACTGTAGGGTATAGAGTGTAGGGTATAGAGTGTAGGGTATAGATTGTAGAGTATAGGCTATAGAGTGTAGGGTATAGAGTGTAGAGTGTAGGGTATAGAGTGTAGGGTATAGAGTGTAGGGTATAGAGTGTAGAGTGTAGGGTATAGTGTGTAGGGTATAGAGTGCAGGGTGTAGAGTGTAGGGTATAGAGTGTAGGGTATAGAGTGTAGAGTGTAGGGTATAGAGTGTATGCTATAGAGTGTATGGTGTAGAGTGTATGGTATAGAGTGTAGGGTATACAGTGTAGAGTGTATGGTATAGAGTGTAGGGTGTAGAGTGTAGGGTATAGAGTGTATGTTATAGAGTGTAGGGTATAGAGTGTAGGGTAGAGAGTGTAGAGTGTAGGGTATAGAGTGTAGGGTATAGAGTGTAGGGTATAGAGTGTAGAGTGTAGGGATTAGAGTGTAGGGTATAGAGTGTAGTGTGTAGAGTGTAGGGTATAGAGTGTAGAGTGTAGGGTATAGAGTGTATGGTATAGAGTGTAGGGTATAGAGTGTAGGGTGTAGAGTGTAGGGTATAGAGTGTAGGGTATAGAGTGTAGGGTATAGAGTGTAGGGAATAGAGTGTAATGTGTAAGGTATAGAGTGTAGAGTTTAGGGTATAGAGTGTAGGGTATAGAGTGTAGAGTGTAGGGATTAGAGTGTAGGGTATAGAGTGTAGGGTGTAGAGTGTAGGGTATAGAGTGTAGAGTGTAGGGTATAGAGTGTATGGTATAGAGTGTAGGGTATAGAGTGTAGGGTGTAGAGTGTAGGGTATAGAGTGTAGGGTATAGAGTGTAGGGTATAGAGTGTAGGGTATAGAGTGTAGGGAATAGAGTGTAGAGTGTAAGGTATAGAGTGTAGAGTGTAGGGTATAGAGTGTAGGGTATAGACTGTAGGGTATAAAGTGTAGGGTATAGATTGTAGGCTATAGAGTGTAGGGTATAGAGTGTAGGGTATAGAGTGTAGGGTATAGAGTGTAGGGTATAGAGTGTAGGGTATAGAGTGTAGAGTGTAGGGTATAGTGTGTAGGGTATAGAGTGCAGGGTGTAGAGTGTAGGGTATAGAGTGTAGGGTATAGAGTGTAGAGTGTAGGGTATAGAGTGTATGCTATAGAGTGTATGGTGTAGAGTGTATGGTATAGAGTGTAGGGTATAGAGTGTAGAGTGTAGGGTATAGAGTGTATGTTATAGAGTGTAGGGTATAGAGTGTAGAGTGTAGGGTATAGAGTTTAGAGTGTAGGGTATAGAGTGTAGGGTATAGAGTGTAAGGTATATAGTGTAGGGTGTAGAGTGTAGGGTATAGATTGTAGGGTATAGAGTGTAGGGTATAGAGTGTACGGTATAGAGTGTAGGGTATGGAGTGTATGGTATAGAGTGTAGGGTATAGAGTGTAGGGTATAGAGTGTAGGGTATAAAATGTAGAGTGTAGGGTATAGAGTGTAGAGTGTAGGGTATAGAGTGTATGGTATAGAGTGTAGGGTATAGAGTGTAGGGTGTAGAGTGTTGGGTATAGAGTGTAGGGTATAGAGTGTAGGGTATAGAGTGTAGGGAATAGAGTGTAGAGTGTAAGGTACAGAGTGTAGAGTGTAGGGTATAGAGTGTAGGGTATAGAGTGTAGAGTGTAGGGATTAGAGTGTAGGGTATAGAGTGTAGGGTATAGAGTGTAAGGTATAGAGTGTAGGGTATAGAGTGTAGAGTGTAGGGTATAGAGTGTAGAGTGTAGGGTATAGAGTGTAGGGTATAGAGTGTAGGGTATAGAGTGTAGGGTAGAGTCTGTAGAGTGTAGGGTATAGAGTGTAGGGTATAGAGTGTAGAGTATAGAGTGTAGAGTGTAGGGATTAGAGTGTAGGGTATAGAGTGTAGGGTGTAGAGTGTAGGGTATAGAGTGTAGAGTGTAGTGTATAGAGTGTATGGTATAGAGTGTAGGGTGTAGAGAGTAGGGTATAGAGTGTAGGGTATAGAGTGTAGGGTATAGAGTGTAGGGAATAGAGTGTAGAGTGTAAGGTATAGAGTGTAGAGTGTAGGGTATAGAGTGTAGGGTATAGAGTGTAGAGTGAAGGGATTAGAGTGTAGGGTATAGAGTGTAGGGTGTAGAGTGTAGGGTATAGAGTGTAGAGTGTAGGGTATAGAGTGTATGGTATAGAGTGTAGGGTATAGAGTGTAGGGTGTAGAGTGTAGGGTATAGAGTGTAGGGTATAGAGTGTAGGGTATAGAGTGTAGGGTATAGAGTGTAGGGAATAGAGTGTAGAGTGTAAGGTATAGAGTGTAGAGTGTAGGGTATAGAGTGTAGGGTATAGACTGTAGGGTATAGAGTGTAGGGTATAGAGTGTAGGGTATAGATTGTAGAGTGTAGGCTATAGAGTGTAGGGTATAGAGTGTAGAGTGTAGGGTATAGAGTGTAGGGTATAGAGTGTAGGGTATAGAGTGTAGGGTATAGAGTGTAGAGTGTAGGGTATAGTGTGTACGGTATAGAGTGCAGGGTGTAGAGTGTAGGGTATAGAGTGTAGGGTATAGAGTGTAGAGTGTAGGGTATAGAGTGTACGCTATAGAGTGTATGGTGTAGAGTGTATGGTATAGAGTGTAGGGTATAGATTGTAGAGTGTATGGTATAGAGTGTATGTTATAGAGTGTAGGGTATAGAGTGTAGGGTAGAGAGTGTATGTTATAGAGTGTAGGGTATAGAGTGTAGGGTAGAGAGTGTAGAGTGTAGGGTATAGAGTGTAGGGTAGGGTATAGAGTGTAGAGTGTCGGGATTAGAGTGTAGGGTATAGAGTGTGGGATGTAGAGTGTAGGGTATAGAGTGTAGAGTGTAGGGTATAGAGTGTATGGTATAGAGTGTAGGGTATAGAGTGTAGGGTGTAGAGTGTAGGGTATAGAGTGTAGGGAATAGAGTGTAGGGTATAGAGTGTAGGGTATAGAGTGTAGGGTGTAGAGTGTAGGGTATAGAGTGTATGGTATATTGTGTAGGGTATAGAATGTATGGTATAGAGTGTAGAGTGTAGGATATAGAGTGTAGGTTATAGAGTGTAGAGTGTAGGGTATAGAGTGTAGAGTGTAGGGATTAGAGTGTAGGGTATAGAGTGTAGGGTATAGAGTGTAGAGTGTAGGGTAGAGAGTGTAGGATATAGAGTGTAGAGTGTATGGTATAGAGTGTAGGGTATAGAGTGTAGGGTATAGAGTGTAGGGTATAGAGTGTAGGGTATAGAGTGTAGGGCATAGAGTGTAGGGTATAGAGTGTAGGGTGTAGAGTGTAGGGTATAGAGTGTAGGGTATAGAGTGTAGAGTGTAGGGTATAGAGTGTGGGGTATAGAGTGTAGGGTATAGAGTGTAGGGTATAGAGTGTAGGGTATAGAGTGTAGAGTGTAGGGTATAGCATGTAGAGTGTCGGGTATAGAGTGTAGGGTATAGAGTGTAGGGTATAGAGTGTAGAGTGTAGGGTATAGAGTGTATGGTATAGAGTGTAGGGTATAGAGTGTAGGGTGTAGAGTGTTGGGTATAGAGTGTAGGGTATAGAGTGTAGGGTATAGAGTGTAGGGTATAGAGTGTAGGGAATAGAGTGTAGAGTGTAAGGTATAGAGTGTAGAGTGTAGGGTATAGAGTGTAGGGTATAGAGTGTAGAGTGTAGGGATTAGAGTGTAGGGTATAGAGTGTAGGGTATAGTGTGTAGGGTATAGAGTGTAGAGTGTAGGGTATAGAGTGTAGAGTGTAGGGTATAGAGTGTAGGGTATAGAGTGTAGGGTATAGAGTGTAGGGCATAGAGTGTAGGGTATAGAGTGTAGGGTATAGAGTGTAGAGTGTAGGGTATAGAGTGTAGGGTATAGAGTGTAGGGTATAGAGTGTAGAGTGTAGGGTATAGAGTGTAGGGTATTGAGTGTAGGGTATAGATTGTAGGGTATAGAGTGTAGGGCATAGAGTGTAGGGTATAGAGTGTAGGGTATAGAGTGTAGGGTAGGGTATAGAGTGTAGAGTGTCGGGATTAGAGTGTAGGGTATAGAGTGTGGGATGTAGAGTGTAGGGTATAGAGTGTAGAGTGTAGGGTATAGAGTGTATGGTATAGAGTGTAGGGTATAGAGTGTAGGGTGTAGAGTGTAGGGTATAGAGTGTAGGGAATAGAGTGTAGGGTATAGAGTGTAGGGTATAGAGTGTAGGGTGTAGAGTGTAGGGTATAGAGTGTATGGTATAGAGTGTAGGGTATAGAATGTATGGTATAGAGTGTAGAGTGTAGGATATAGAGTGTAGGTTATAGAGTGTAGAGTGTAGGGTATAGAGTGTAGAGTGTAGGGATTAGAGTGTAGGGTATAGAGTGTAGGGTATAGAGTGTAGAGTGTAGGGTAGAGAGTGTAGGATATAGAGTGTAGAGTGTATGGTATAGAGTGTAGGGTATAGAGTGTAGGGTATAGAGTGTAGGGTATAGAGTGTAGGGTATAGAGTGTAGGGCATAGAGTGTAGGGTATAGAGTGTAGGGTGTAGAGTGTAGGGTATAGAGTGTAGGGTATAGAGTGTAGAGTGTAGGGTATAGAGTGTGGGGTATAGAGTGTAGGGTATAGAGTGTAGGGTATAGAGTGTAGGGTATAGAGTGTAGAGTGTAGGGTATAGCATGTAGAGTGTCGGGTATAGAGTGTAGGGTATAGAGTGTAGGGTATAGAGTGTAGAGTGTAGGGTATAGAGTGTAGAGTGTAGGGTATAGAGTGTATGGTATAGAGTGTAGGGTATAGAGTGTAGGGTGTAGAGTGTTGGGTATAGAGTGTAGGGTATAGAGTGTAGGGTATAGAGTGTAGGGTATAGAGTGTAGGGAATAGAGTGTAGAGTGTAAGGTATAGAGTGTAGAGTGTAGGGTATAGAGTGTAGGGTATAGAGTGTAGAGTGTAGGGATTAGAGTGTAGGGTATAGAGTGTAGTGTATAGTGTGTAGGGTATAGAGTGTAGAGTGTAGGGTATAGAGTGTAGAGTGTAGGGTATAGAGTGTAGGGTATAGAGTGTAGGGTATAGAGTGTAGGGCATAGAGTGTAGGGTATAGAGTGTAGGGTATAGAGTGTAGAGTGTAGGGTATAGAGTGTAGGGTATAGAGTGTAGGGTATAGAGTGTAGAGTGTAGGGTATAGAGTGTAGGGTATTGAGTGTAGGGTATAGATTGTAGGGTATAGAGTGTAGGGCATAGAGTGTAGGGTATAGAGTGTAGGGTATAGAGTGTAGAGTGTAGGGTATAGAGTGTAGGGTATAGAGTGTAGGGTAGAGAGTGTAGAGTGTAGGGATTAGAGTGTAGGGTATAGAGTGTAGGGTGTAGAGTGTAGGGCATAGAGTGTAGAGTGTAGGGTATAGAGTGTATGGTATAGAGTGTAGAGTATAGAGTGTAGGGTGTAGAGTGTAGGGTATAGAGTGTAGGGTATAGAGTGTAGGGTATAGAGTGTAGGGAATAGAGTGTTGAGTGTAAGGTACAGAGTGTAGAGTGTAGGGAATAGAGTGTAGAGTGTAGGGTATAGAGTGTAGGCTATAGAGTGTAGGGTATAGAGTGTAGGGTATACAGTGTAGGGTATAGAGTGTAGAGTGTAGGGTATAGAGTGTAGAGTGTAGGGTATAGAGTGTAGAGTGTAGGGCATAGAGTGTAGATTGTAGGGTATAGAGTGTAGGGTATAGAGTGTAGGGTATAGAGTGTAGTGTATAGAGTGTAGAGTGTAGGGTATAGAGTGTAGAGTGTAGGGTATAGAGTGTAGGGTACAGAGTGTAGGGTATAGAGTGTAGGGTAGAGAGTGTAGAGTGTAGGGTATAGAGTGTAGGGTATAGAGTGTAGGGTATAGAGTGTAGAGTGTAGGGATTAGAGTGTAGGGTATAGAGTGTAGGGTGTGGAGTGTAGGGTATAGAGTGTAGAGTGTAGGGTATAGAGTGTATGGTATAGAGTGTAGGGTATAGAGTGTAGGGTGTAGAGTGTAGGGTATAGAGTGTAGGGTATAGAGTGTAGGGTATAGAGTGTAGGGTATAGAGTGTAGGGAATAGAGTGTAGAATGTAAGGTATAGAGTGTAGAGTGTAGGGTATAGAGTGTAAGGTATAGAGTGTAGAGTGTAGGGATTAGAGTGTAGGGTATAGAGTGTAGGGTGTAGAGTGTAGGGTATAGAGTGTAGAGTGTAGGGTATAGAGTGAATGGTATAGAGTGTAGGGTATAGAGTGTAGGGTGTAGAGTGTAGGGTATAGAGTGTAGGGTATAGAGTGTAGGGTATAGAGTGTAGGGTATAGAGTGTAGGGAATAGAGTGTGGAGTGTAAGGTATAGAGTGTAGAGTGTAGGGTATAGAGTGTAGGGTATAGACTGTAGGGTATAGAGTGTAGGGTATAGAGTGTAGGGTATAGATTGTAGAGTGTAGGCTATAGAGTGTAGGGTATAGAGAGTAGAGTGTAGGGTATAGAGTGTAGGGTATAGAGTGTAGGGTATAGAGTGTAGAGTGTAGGGTATAGTGTGTAGGGTATAGAGTGCAGGGTGTAGAGTGTAGGGTATAGAGTGTAGGGTATAGAGTGTAGAGTGTAGGGTATAGAGTGTATGCTATAGAGTGTATGGTGTAGAGTGTATGGTATAGAGTGTAGGGTATAGAGTGTAGAGTGTATGGTATAGAGTGTAGGGTGTAGAGTGTAGGGTATAGAGTGTATGTTATAGAGTGTAGGGTATAGAGTGTAGGGTAGAGAGTGTAGAGTGTAGGGTATAGAGTGTAGGGTATAGAGTGTAGTGTATAGAGTGTAGAGTGTAGGGATTAGAGTGTAGGGTATAGAGTGTAGTGTGTAGAGTGTAGGGTATAGAGTGTAGAGTGTAGGGTATAGAGTGTAGGGTATAGAGTGTAGGGTATAGACTGTAGGGTATAGAGTGTAGAGTGTAGGGTATAGTGTGTAGGGTATAGAGTGCAGGGTGTAGAGTGTAGGGTATAGAGTGTAGGGTATAGAGTGTAGAGTGTAGGGTATAGAGTGTATGCTATAGAGTGTATGGTGTAGAGTGTATGGTATAGAGTGTAGGGTATAGCGTGTAGAGTGTATGGTATAGAGTGTAGGGTGTAGAGTGTAGGGTATAGAGTGTATGTTATAGAGTGTAGGGTATAGAGTGTAGGGTAGAGAGTGTAGAGTGTAGGGTATAGAGTGTAGGGTATAGAGTGTAGAGTGTAGGGATTAGAGTGTAGGGTATAGAGTGTAGTGTGTAGAGTGTAGGGTATAGAGTGTAGAGTGTAGGGTATAGAGTGTATGGTATAGAGTGTAGGGTATAGAGTGTAGGGTGTAGAGTGTAGGGTATAGAGTGTAGGGTATAGAGTGTAGGGTATAGAGTGTAGGGAATAGAGTGTAGAGTGTAAGGTATAGAGTGTAGAGTATAGGGTATAGAGTGTAGGGTATAGAGTGTAGAGTGTAGGGATTAGAGTGTAGGGTATAGAGTGTAGGGTGTAGAGTGTAGGGTATAGAGTGTAGAGTGTAGGGTATAGAGTGTATGGTATAGAGTGTAGGGTATAGAGTGTAGGGTGTAGAGTGTAGGGTATAGAGTGTAGGGTATAGAGTGTAGGGTATAGAGTGTAAGGTATAGAGTGTAGGGAATAGAGTGTAGAGTGTAAGGTATAGAGTGTAGAGTGTAGGGTATAGAGTGTAGGGTATAGACTGTAGGGTATAGAGTGTAGGGTATAGATTGTAGGCTATAGAGTGTAGGGTATAGAGTGTAGGGTATAGAGTGTAGGGTATAGAGTGTAGGGTATAGAGTGTAGGGTATAGAGTGTAGAGTGTAGGGTATAGTGTGTAGGGTATAGAGTGCAGGGTGTAGAGTGTAGGGTATAGAGTGTAGGGTATAGAATGTAGAGTGTAGGGTATAGAGTGTATGCTATAGAGTGTATGGTGTAGAGTGTATGGTATAGAGTGTAGGGTATAGAGTGTAGAGTGTAGGGTATAGAGTGTAGGGTATAGAGTGTATGTTATAGAGTGTAGGGTATAGAGTGTAGAGTGTAGGGTATAGAGTTTAGAGTGTAGGGTATAGAGTGTAGGGTATAGAGTGTAAGGTATAGAGTGTAGGGTGTAGAGTGTAGGGTGTAGAGTGTAGGGTATAGATTGTAGGGTATAGAGTGTATGGTATAGAGTGTACGGTATAGAGTGTAGGGTATGGAGTGTATGGTCTAGAGTGTAGGGTATAGAGTGTAGAGTGTAGGGTATAGAGTGTAGGGTATAGAGTGTAGGGTATAGAGTGTAGGGTATAGAGTGTAGGGTATAGAGTGTAGGGTATAGAGTGTAGAGTGCAGGGTATAGAGTTTAGAGTGTAGGGTATAGAGTGTAGGGTATAGAGTGTAAGGTATAGAGTGTAGGGTGTAGAGTGTAGGGTATAGAGTGTAGGGTATAGGGTGTAGGGTATGGAGTGTAGGGTATAGAGTGTAGGGTACAGAGTGTATGGTATAGAGTGTAGGGTATAGAGTGTAGGGTATAGAGTGTATGGTATAGAGTGTAGGGTATAGAGTGTAGGGTATAGAATGTATGTTATAGAGTGTAGGGTATAGAGCGTAGAGTGTAGGGTATAGAGTGTAGAGTGTAGAGTGTAGGGTATAGAGTGTATAGTGTAGGGTATAGAGTGTAGAGTGTAGGGTATAGAGTTTAGAGTGTAGGGTATAGAGTGTAGGGTATAGAGTGTAAGGTGTAGAGTGTAGGGTATAGAGTGTAGGGTATAGAGTGTAGGGTATAGAGTGTAGGGTATAGAGTGTATGGTATAGAGTGTAGAGTGTAGGGTATAGAGTTTAGAGTGTAGGGTATAGAGTGTAAGGTATAGAGTGTAGGGTGTAGAGTGTAGGGTATAGAGTGTAGGGTATAGAGTGTATGGTATAGAGTGTACGGTATAGAGTGTAGGGTATAGAGTGTATGGTATAGAGTGTAGGGTATAGAGTGTAGGGTATAGAGTGTAGGGTATAGAGTGTATGGTATAGATTGTAGGGTATAGAGTGTAGGGTGTAGAGTGTATGTTATAGAGTGTAGGGTATAGAGTGTAGGGTATAGAGTTTAGAGTGTAGGGTATAGAGAGTAGGGTATAGAGTGTAAGGTATAGAGTGTAGGGTGTAGAGTGTAGGGTATAGAGTGTAGGGCATAGGGTGTAGGGTATAGAGTGTAGGGTATAGAGTGTAGAGTGTAGGGTATAGAGTGTAGGGTATAGAGTGTAGGGTATAGAGTGTAGAGTGTAGGGTATAGAGTGTAGGGTATTGAGTGTAGGGTATAGAGTGTAGGGTATAGAGTGTAGGGTATAGAGTGTAGAGTTTAGGGTATAGAGTGTAGAGTGTAGGGTATAGAGTGTAGGGTATAGAGTGTAGGGTATAGAGTGTAGGGTATAGAGTGTAGGGTAGAGAGTGTAGAGTGTAGGATATAGAGTGTAGGGTATAGAGTGTAGGGTATAGAGTGTAGAGTGTAGAGATTAAAGTGTAGGGTATAGAGTGTAGGGTGTAGAGTGTAGGGTATAGAGTGTAGAGTGTAGGGTATAGAGTGTATGATATAGAGTGTAGGGTATAGAGTGTAGGGTGTAGAGTGTAGGGTATAGAGTGTTGGGCATAGAGTGTAGGGTATAGAGCGTAGAGTGTAGGGTATAGAGTGTAGGGTACAGAGTGTAAGGTATAGAGTGTAGGGTAGAGAGTGTAGAGTGTAGGGTATAGAGTGTAGGGTATAGAGTGTAGGGTATAGAGTGTAGAGTGTAGGGATTAGAGTGTAGGGTATAGAGTGTAGGGTGTGGAGTGTAGGGTATAGAGTGTAGAGTGTAGGGTATAGAGTGTATGGTATAGAGTGTAGGGTATAGAGTGTAGGGTTTAGAGTGTAGGGTATAGAGTGTAGGGTATAGAGTGTAGGGTATAGAGTGTAGGGAATAGAGTGTAGAGTGTAAGGTATAGAGTGTAGAGTGTAGGGTATAGAGTGTAAGGTATAGAGTGTAGAGTGTAGGGATTAGAGTGTAGGGTATAGACTGTAGGGTATAGCGTGTAGGGTATAGAGTGTAGGGTATAGATTGTAGCGTGTAGGCTATAGAGTGTAGGGTATAGAGTGTAGAGTGTAGGGTATAGAGTGTAGGGTATAGAGTGTAGGGTATAGAGTGTAGGGTATAGAGTGTAGAGTGTAGGGTATAGTGTGTAGGGTATAGAGTGCAGGGTGTAGAGTGTAGGGTATAGAGTGTAGGGTATAGAGTGTAGAGTGTAGGGTATAGAGTGTATGCTATAGAGTGTATGGTGTAGAGTGTATGCTATAGAGTGTAGGGTATAGAGTGTTGAGTGTATGGTATAGAGTGTAGAGTGTAGAGTGTAGGGTATAGAGTGTATGTTATAGAGTGTAGGGTATAGAGTGTAGGGTAGAGAGTGTAGAGTGTAGGGTATAGAGTGTAGGGTATAGAGTGTAGGGTATAGAGTGTAGAGTGTAGGGATTAGAGTGTAGGGTATAGAGTGTAGTGTGTAGAGTGTAGGGTAGAGTGTAGAGTGTAGGGTATAGAGTGTATGGTATAGAGTGTAGGGTATAGAGTTTAGGGTGTAGAGTGTAGGGTATAGAGTGTAGGGTATAGAGTGTAGGGTATAGAGTGTAGGGAATAGAGTGTAGAGTGTAAGGTATAGAGTGTAGAGTATAGGGTATAGAGTGTAGGGTATAGAGTGTAGATTGCAGGGATTAGAGTGTAGGGTATAGAGTGTAGGGTGTAGAGTGTAGGGTATGGAGTGTAGAGTGTAGGGTATAGAGTGTATGGTATAGAGTGTAGGGTATAGAGTGTAGGGTGTAGAGTGTAGGGTATAGAGTGTAGGGTATAGAGTGTAGGGTATAGAGTGTAAGGTATAGAGTGTAGGGAATAGAGTGTAGAGTGTAAAGTATAAAGTGTAGAGTGTAGGGTATAGAGTGAAGGGTATAGACTGTAGGGTATAGAGTGTAGGGTATAGATTGTAGGCTATAGAGTGTAGGGTATAGAGTGTAGGGTATAGAGTGTAGGGTATAGAGTGTAGGGTATAGAGTGTAGAGTGTAGGGTATAGTGTGTAGGGTATAGAGTGCAGGGTGTAGAGTGTAGGGTATAGAGTGTAGGGTATAGAATGTAGAGTGTAGGGTATAGAGTGTATGCTATAGAGTGTATGGTGTAGAGTGTATGGTATAGAGTGTAGGGTATAGAGTGTAGAGTGTAGGGTATAGAGTGTAGGGTATAGAGTGTAGGGTATAGAGTGTATGTTATAGAGTGTAGGGTATAGAGTGTAGAGTGTAGGGTATAGAATGTAGAGTGTAGGGTATAGAGTGTAGGGTATAGAGTGTAGGGTATAGAGTGTAGGGTGTAGAGTGTAGGGTATAGAGTGTAGGGTATAGAGTGTAGAGTGCAGGGTATAGAGTTTAGAGTGTAGGGTATAGAGTGTAGGGTATAGAGTGTAAGGTATAGAGTGTAGGGTGTAGAGTGTAGGGTATAGAGTGTAGGGTATAGAGTGTAGGGTATAGAGTGTACGGTATAGAGTGTAGGGTACAGAGTGTATAGTATAGAGTGTAGGGTATAGAGTGTAGGGTATAGAGTGTATGGTATAGAGTGTAGGGTATAGAGTGTATGTTATAGAGTGTAGGGTATAGAGTGTAGAGTGTAGGGTATAGAGTGTAGAGTGTAGGGTATAGAGTGTAGAGTGTAGGGTATAGAGTGTATGGTATAGAGTGTAGGGTATAGAGTGTAGGGTGTAGAGTGTAGGGTATAGAGTGTAGGGTATAGAGTGTAGGGTATAGAGTGTAAGGTATAGAGTGTAGGGAATAGAGTGTAGAGTGTAAAGTATAAAGTGTAGAGTGTAGGGTATAGAGTGAAGGGTATAGACTGTAGGGTATAGAGTGTAGGGTATAGATTGTAGGCTATAGAGTGTAGGGTATAGAGTGTAGGGTATAGAGTGTAGGGTATAGAGTGTAGGGTATAGAGTGTAGAGTGTAGGGTATAGTGTGTAGGGTATAGAGTGCAGGGTGTAGAGTGTAGGGTATAGAGTGTAGGGTATAGAATGTAGAGTGTAGGGTATAGAGTGTATGCTATAGAGTGTATGGTGTAGAGTGTATGGTATAGAGTGTAGGGTATAGAGTGTAGAGTGTAGGGTATAGAGTGTAGGGTATAGAGTGTAGGGTATAGAGTGTATGTTATAGAGTGTAGGGTATAGAGTGTAGAGTGTAGGGTATAGAATGTAGAGTGTAGGGTATAGAGTGTAGGGTATAGAGTGTAGGGTATAGAGTGTAGGGTGTAGAGTGTAGGGTATAGAGTGTAGGGTATAGAGTGTAGAGTGCAGGGTATAGAGTTTAGAGTGTAGGGTATAGAGTGTAGGGTATAGAGTGTAAGGTATAGAGTGTAGGGTGTAGAGTGTAGGGTATAGAGTGTAGGGTATAGAGTGTAGGGTATAGAGTGTACGGTATAGAGTGTAGGGTACAGAGTGTATAGTATAGAGTGTAGGGTATAGAGTGTAGGGTATAGAGTGTATGGTATAGAGTGTAGGGTATAGAGTGTATGTTATAGAGTGTAGGGTATAGAGTGTAGAGTGTAGGGTATAGAGTGTAGAGTGTAGGGTATAGAGTGTAGAGTGTAGGGTATAGAGTGTAGAGTGTAGGGTATAGAGTTTAGAGTGTAGGGTATAGAGTGTAGGGTATAGAGTGTAAGGTGTAGAGTGTAGGGTATAGAGTGTAGGGTATAGAGTGTAGGGTATAGAGTGTAGGGTATAGAGTGTAGGGTATAGAGTGTAGAGTGTAGGGTATAGAGTTTAGAGTGTAGGGTATAGAGTGTAGGGTATAGAGTGTAAGGTATAGAGTGTAGGGTGTAGAGTGTAGGGTATAGAGTGTAGGGTATAGAGTGTAGGGTATAGAGTGTACGGTATAGAGTGTAGGGTATAGAGTGTATGGTATAGAGTGTAGGGTATAGAGTGTACGGTATAGAGTGTATGGTATAGATTGTAGGGTATAGAGTGTAGGGTGTAGAGTGTAGGGTATAGAGTGTAGGGTATAGAGTGTAGGGTATAGAGTGTAAGGTATAGAGTGTAGGGAATAGAGTGTAGAGTGTAAAGTATAGAGTGTAGAGTGTAGGGTATAGAGTGTAGGGTATAGACTGTAGGGTATAGAGTGTAGGGTATAGATTGTAGGCTATAGAGTGTAGGGTATAGAGTGTAGGGTATAGAGTGTAGGGTATAGAGTGTAGGGTATAGAGTGTAGAGTGTAGGGTATAGTGTGTAGGGTATAGAGTGCAGGGTGTAGAGTGTAGGGTATAGAGTGTAGGGTATAGAATGTAGAGTGTAGGGTATAGAGTGTATGCTATAGAGTGTATGGTGTAGAGTGTATGGTATAGAGTGTAGGGTATAGAGTGTAGAGTGTAGGGTATAGAGTGTAGGGTATAGAGTGTAGGGTATAGAGTGTATGTTATAGAGTGTAGGGTATAGAGTGTAGAGTGTAGGGTATAGAATGTAGAGTGTAGGGTATAGAGTGTAGGGTATAGAGTGTAGGGTATAGAGTGTAGGGTGTAGAGTGTAGGGTATAGAGTGTAGGGTATAGAGTGTAGAGTGCAGGGTATAGAGTTTAGAGTGTAGGGTATAGAGTGTAGGGTATAGAGTGTAAGGTATAGAGTGTAGGGTGTAGAGTGTAGGGTATAGAGTGTAGGGTATAGAGTGTAGGGTATAGAGTGTACGGTATAGAGTGTAGGGTACAGAGTGTATAGTATAGAGTGTAGGGTATAGAGTGTAGGGTATAGAGTGTATGGTATAGAGTGTAGGGTATAGAGTATATGTTATAGAGTGTAGGGTATAGAGTGTAGAGTGTAGGGTATAGAGTGTAGAGTGTAGAGTGTAGGGTATAGAGTGTAGAGTGTAGGGTATAGAGTGTAGAGTGTAGGGTATAGAGTTTAGAGTGTAGGGTATAGAGTGTAGGGTATAGAGTGTAAGGTGTAGAGTGTAGGGTATAGAGTGTAGGGTATAGAGTGTAGGGTATAGAGTGTAGGGTATAGAGTGTAGGGTATAGAGTGTAGAGTGTAGGGTATAGAGTTTAGAGTGTAGGGTATAGAGTGTAGGGTATAGAGTGTAAGGTATAGAGTGTAGGGTGTAGAGTGTAGGGTATAGAGTGTAGGGTATAGAGTGTACGGTATAGAGTGTAGGGTATAGAGTGTATGGTATAGAGTGTAGGGTATAGAGTGTAGGGTATAGAGTGTATGGTATAGATTGTAGGGTATAGAGTGTAGGGTGTAGCGTGTATGTTATAGAGTGTAGGGTATAGAGTGTAGGGTATAGAGTTTAGAGTGTAGGGTATAGAGAGTAGGGTATAGAGTGTAAGGTATAGAGTGTAGGGTGTAGAGTGTAGGGTATAGAGTGTAGGGCATAGGGTGTAGGGTATAGAGTGTAGGGTATAGAGTGTAGAGTGTAGGGTATAGAGTGTAGGGTATAGAGTGTAGGGTATAGAGTGTAGAGTGTAGGGTATAGAGTGTAGGGTATTGAGTGTAGGGTATAGAGTGTAGGGTATAGAGTGTAGGGTATAGAGTGTAGAGTGTAGGGTATAGAGTGTAGAGTGTAGGGTATAGAGTGTAGGGTATATAGTGTAGAGTGTAGGGTATAGAGTGTAGGGTATAGAGTGTAGGGTATAGAGTGTAGGGTATAGAGTGCAGGGTATAGAGTGTAGAGTGTAGGGTATAGAGTGTAGAGTGTAGGGTATAGAGTGTAGGGTATAGAGTGTAGGGTATAGAGTGTAGAGTGTAGGGTATAGAGTGTAGGGTATAGAGTGTAGGGAGTAGAGTGTAGGGTATAGAGTGTAGGGTTCAGAGTGTAGGGTATAGAGTGTAGGGTATAGAGTGTATGGTATAGAGTGTAGGGTATAGAGTGTAGGGTATAGAGTGTAGGGTATAGAGTGTAGGGTATAGAGTGTAGAGTGTAGGGTATAGAGTGTAGGGTATAGAGTGTAGGGTAGAGAGTGTAGAGTGTAGGGTATAGAGTGTAGGGTATAGAGTGTAGGGTATAGAGTGTAGGGTGTAGAGTGTAGGGTATAGAGTGTAGGGTATAGAGTGTAGGGTATAGAGTGTAGGGAATAGAGTGTAGAGTGTAAGGTATAGAGTGTAGGGTATAGAGTGTACGGTATAGAGTGTAGGGTATAGAGTGTATGGTATAGAGTGTAGGGTATAGAGTGTAGAGTGTAGGGAATAGAGTGTAGGGATTAGAGTGTAGGGTATAGAGTGTAGGGTGTAGAGTGTAGGGTATAGAGTGTAGAGTGTAGGGTATAGAGTGTATGGTATAGAGTGTAGGGTATAGAGTGTAGGGTGTAGAGTGTAGGGTATAGAGTGTAGGGTATAGAGTGTAGGGTATAGAGTGTAGGGTATAGAGTGTAGGGAATAGAGTGTAGAGTGTAAGGTATAGAGTGTAGAGTGTAGGGTATAGAGTGTAGGGTATAGAGTGTAGAGTGTTGGGATTAGAGTGTAGGGTATAGAGTGTAGGGTGTAGAGTGTAGGGTATAGAGTGTAGAGTGTAGGGTATAGAGTATATGGTATAGAGTGTAGGGTATAGAGTGTAGGGTGTAGAGTATAGGGTATAGAGTGTAGGGTATAGAGTGTAGGGTATAGAGTGTAGGGAATAGAGTGTAGAGTGTAAGGTTTAGAGTGTAGAGTGTAGGGTATAGAGTGTAGGGTATAGACTGTAGGGTATAGAGTGTAGGGTATAGAGTGTAGGGTATAGATTGTAGAGTGTAGGCTATAGAGTGTAGGGTATAGAGTGTAGAGTGTAGGGTATAGAGTGTAGGGTATAGTGTGTAGGGTATAGAGTGTAGAGTGTAGGGTATAGTGTGTAGGATAGAGTGTAGGGTATAGAGTGTAGGGTATAGAGTGTATGGTATAGAGTGTAGGGTATAGAGTGTAGGGTATAGAGTGTAGGGTATAGAGTGTAGGGTATAGAGTGTAGAGTGTAGGGTATAGAGTGTTGAGTGTAGGGTATAGAGTGTAGGGTATAGAGTGTAGGGTAGAGAGTGTAGAGTGTAGGGTATAGAGTGTAGGGTATAGAGTGTAGGGTATAGAGTGTAGAGTGTAGGGATTAGAGTGTAGGGTATAGAGTGTAGGGTGTAGAGTGTAGGGTATAGAGTGTAGGGTATAGAGTGTATGGTATAGAGTGTAGGGTATAGAGTGTAGGGTGTAGAGTGTAGGGTATAGAGTGTAGGGTATAGAGTGTAGGGTATAGAGTGTAGGGTATAGAGTGTAGGGAATAGAGTGTAGAGTGTAAGGTATAGAGTGTAGACTGTAGGGTATAGAGTGTAGGGTATAGAGTGTAGAGTGTTGGGATTAGAGTGTAGGGTATAGAGTGTAGGGTGTAGAGTGTAGGGTATAGAGTGTAGAGTGTAGGGTATAGAGTATATGGTATAGAGTGTAGGGTATAGAGTGTAGGGTTTAGAGTGTAGGGTATAGAGTGTAGGGTATAGAGTGTAGGGTATAGAGTGTAGTGCATAAAGTGTAGAGTGTAGGGTATAGAGTGTAGGGTATAGAGTGTAGGGTATAGAGTGTAGAGTGTAGGGTATAGAGTGTAGGGTATAGAGTGTAGGGTATACAGTGTAGGGTATAGAGTGTAGGGTATAGAGTGTAGGGTATAGAGTGTAGGGTATAGAGTGTAGGGTATAGAGTGTAGAGTGTAGGGTATAGAGTTTAGAGTGTAGGGTATAGAGTGTAGGGTATAGAGTGTAAGGTATAGAGTGTAGGGTGTAGAGTGTAGGGTATAGAGTGTAGGGTATAGAGTGTAGGGTATAGAGTGTACGGTATAGAGTGTAGGGTATAGAGTGTATGGTATAGAGTGTAGGGTATAGAGTGTAGGGTATAGAGTGTAGGGTATAGAGTGTATGGTATAGATTGTAGGGTATAGAGTGTAGGGTATAGAGTGTAGGGTATAGAGTGTAGAGTGTAGGGTATAGAGTGTAGAGTGTAGGGTATAGAGTGTAGAGTGTAGGGTATAGATTGTATGGTATAGAGTGTAGGGTATAGAATGTAGGGTGTAGAGTGTTGGGTATAGAGTGTAGGGTATAGAATGTAGGGTATAGAGTGTAGGGTATAGAGTGTAGGGAATAGAGTGTAGAGTGTAAGGTATAGAGTGTAGAGTGTAGGGTATAGAGTGTAGGGTATAGAGTGTAGAGTGTAGGGATTAGAGTGTAGGGTATAGAGTGTAGGGTATAGAGTGTAGGGTATAGAGTGTAGAGTGTAGGGTATAGAGTGTAGAGTGTAGGGTATAGAGTGTAGGGTATAGAGTGTAGGGTATAGAGTGTAGGGTAGAGTGTGTAGAGTGTAGGGTATAGAGTGTAGGGTATAGAGTGTAGGGTATAGAGTGTAGAGTGTAGGGATTAGAGTGTAGGGTATAGAGTGTAGGGTGTAGAGTGTAGTGTATAGAGTGTAGAGTGTAGGGTATAGAGTGTATGGTATAGAGTGTAGGGTATAGAGTGTAGGGTGTAGAGTGTAGGGTATAGAGTGTAGGGTATAGAGTGTAGGGTATAGAGTGTAGGGAATAGAGTGTAGAGTGTAAGGTATAGAGTGTAGGGTATAGAGTGTAGGGTATAGAGTGTAGAGTGAAGGGATTAGAGTGTAGGGTATAGAGTGTAGGGTGTAGAGTGTAGGGTATAGAGTGTAGAGTGTAGGGTATAGAGTGTATGGTACAGAGTGTAGGGTATAGAGTGTAGGGTGTAGAGTGTAGGGTATAGAGTGTAGGGTATAGAGTGTAGGGTATAGAGTGTAGGGTATAGAGTGTAGGGAATAGAGTGTAGAGTGTAAGGTATAGAGTGTAGAGTGTAGGGTATAGAGTGTAGGGTATAGACTGTAGGGTATAGAGTGTAGGGTATAGAGTGTAGGGTATAGATTGTAGAGTGTAGGCTATAGAGTGTAGGTTATAGAGTGTAGAGTGTAGGGTGTAGAGTGTAGGGTATAGAGTGTAGGGTAGAGAGTGTAGGGTATAGAGTGTAGAGTGTAGGGTATAGTGTGTAGGGTATAGAGTGCAGGGTGTAGAGTGTAGGGTATAGAGTGTAGGGTATAGAGTGTAGAGTGTAGGGTATAGAGTGTATGCTATAGAGTGTATGGTGTAGAGTGTATGGTATAGAGTGTAGGGTATAGATTGTAGAGTGCATGGTATAGAGTGTAGGGTATAGAGTGTAGGGTATAGAGTGTATGTTATAGAGTGTAGGGAATAGAGTGTAGGGTAGAGATTGTAGAGTGTAGGGTATAGAGTGTAGGGTATAGAGTGTAGAGTGTCGGGATTAGAGTGTAGGGTATAGAGTGTAGGATGTAGAGTGTAGGGTATAGAGTGTAGAGTGTAGGGTATAGAGTGTATGGTATAGAGTGTAGGGTATAGAGTGTAGGGTGTAGAGTGTAGGGTATAGAGTGTAGGGTATAGAGTGTAGGGTATAGAGTGTAGGGTATAGAGTGTAGGGTATAGAGTGTAGAGTGTAGGGTATAGTGTGTAGGGTATAGAGTGCAGGGTGTAGAGTGTAGGGTATAGAGTGTAGGGTATAGAATGTAGAGTGTAGGGTATAGAGTGTATGCTATAGAGTTTATGGTGTAGAGTGTATGGTATAGAGTGTAGGGTATAGAGTGTAGAGTGTAGGGTATAGAGTGTAGGGTATAGAGTGTAGGGTATAGAGTGTATGTTATAGAGTGTAGGGTATAGAGTGTAGAGTGTAGGGTATAGAATGTAGAGTGTAGGGTATAGAGTGTAGGGTATAGAGTGTAGGGTGTAGAGTGTAGGGTATAGAGTGTAGGGTATAGAGTGTAGAGTGCAGGGTATAGAGTTTAGAGTGTAGGGTATAGAGTGTAGGGTATAGAGTGTAAGGTATAGAGTGTAGGGTGTAGAGTGTAGGGTATAGAGTGTAGGGTATAGAGTGTAGGGTATAGAGTGTACGGTATAGAGTGTAGGGTACAGAGTGTATAGTATAGAGTGTAGGGTATAGAGTGTAGGGTATAGAGTGTATGGTATAGAGTGTAGGGTATAGAGTATATGTTATAGAGTGTAGGGTATAGAGTGTAGAGTGTAGGGTATAGAGTGTAGAGTGTAGGGTATAGAGTGTAGAGTGTAGGGTATAGAGTGTAGAGTGTAGGGTATAGAGTTTAGAGTGTAGGGTATAGAGTGTAGGGTATAGAGTGTAAGGTGTAGAGTGTAGGGTATAGAGTGTAGGGTATAGAGTGTAGGGTATAGAGTGTAGGGTATAGAGTGTAGGGTATAGAGTGTAGAGTGTAGGGTATAGAGTTTAGAGTGTAGGGTATAGAGTGTAGGGTATAGAGTGTAAGGTATAGAGTGTAGGGTGTAGAGTGTAGGGTATAGAGTGTAGGGTATAGAGTGTACGGTATAGAGTGTAGGGTATAGAGTGTATGGTATAGAGTGTAGGGTATAGAGTGTAGGGTATAGAGTGTATGGTATAGATTGTAGGGTATAGAGTGTAGGGTGTAGCGTGTATGTTATAGAGTGTAGGGTATAGAGTGTAGGGTATAGAGTTTAGAGTGTAGGGTATAGAGAGTAGGGTATAGAGTGTAAGGTATAGAGTGTAGGGTGTAGAGTGTAGGGTATAGAGTGTAGGGCATAGGGTGTAGGGTATAGAGTGTAGGGTATAGAGTGTAGAGTGTAGGGTATAGAGTGTAGGGTATAGAGTGTAGGGTATAGAGTGTAGAGTGTAGGGTATAGAGTGTAGGGTATTGAGTGTAGGGTATAGAGTGTAGGGTATAGAGTGTAGGGTATAGAGTGTAGAGTGTAGGGTATAGAGTGTAGAGTGTAGGGTATAGAGTGTAGGGTATATAGTGTAGAGTGTAGGGTATAGAGTGTAGGGTATAGAGTGTAGGGTATAGAGTGTAGGGTATAGAGTGCAGGGTATAGAGTGTAGAGTGTAGGGTATAGAGTGTAGAGTGTAGGGTATAGAGTGTAGGGTATAGAGTGTAGGGTATAGAGTGTAGAGTGTAGGGTATAGAGTGTAGGGTATAGAGTGTAGGGAGTAGAGTGTAGAGTGTAGGGTATAGTGTGTAGGGTATAGAGTGCAGGGTGTAGAGTGTAGGGTATAGAGTGTAGGGTATAGAGTGTAGAGTGTAGGGTATAGAGTGTATGCTATAGAGTGTATGGTGTAGAGTGTATGGTATAGAGTGTAGGGTATAGATTGTAGAGTGCATGGTATAGAGTGTAGGGTATAGAGTGTAGGGTATAGAGTGTATGTTATAGAGTGTAGGGAATAGAGTGTAGGGTAGAGATTGTAGAGTGTAGGGTATAGAGTGTAGGGTATAGAGTGTAGAGTGTCGGGATTAGAGTGTAGGGTATAGAGTGTAGGATGTAGAGTGTAGGGTATAGAGTGTAGAGTGTAGGGTATAGAGTGTATGGTATAGAGTGTAGGGTATAGAGTGTAGGGTGTAGAGTGTAGGGTATAGAGTGTAGGGTATAGAGTGTAGGGTATAGAGTGTAGGGTATAGAGTGTAGGGTATAGAGTGTAGAGTGTAGGGTATAGTGTGTAGGGTATAGAGTGCAGGGTGTAGAGTGTAGGGTATAGAGTGTAGGGTATAGAATGTAGAGTGTAGGGTATAGAGTGTATGCTATAGAGTTTATGGTGTAGAGTGTATGGTATAGAGTGTAGGGTATAGAGTGTAGAGTGTAGGGTATAGAGTGTAGGGTATAGAGTGTAGGGTATAGAGTG
Source organism: Ranitomeya imitator (assembly GCF_032444005.1). Taxonomy (NCBI): domain Eukaryota; kingdom Metazoa; phylum Chordata; class Amphibia; order Anura; family Dendrobatidae; genus Ranitomeya; species Ranitomeya imitator. The sequence goes on from NW_027193373.1 coordinate 206,875, forward strand.
TATGTTATAGAGTGTAGGGTATAGAGTGTAGAGTGTAGGGTATAGAATGTAGAGTGTAGGGTATAGAGTGTAGGGTATAGAGTGTAGGGTATAGAGTGTAGGGTGTAGAGTGTAGGGTATAGAGTGTAGGGTATAGAGTGTAGAGTGCAGGGTATAGAGTTTAGAGTGTAGGGTATAGAGTGTAGGGTATAGAGTGTAAGGTATAGAGTGTAGGGTGTAGAGTGTAGGGTATAGAGTGTAGGGTATAGAGTGTAGGGTATAGAGTGTACGGTATAGAGTGTAGGGTACAGAGTGTATAGTATAGAGTGTAGGGTATAGAGTGTAGGGTATAGAGTGTATGGTATAGAGTGTAGGGTATAGAGTATATGTTATAGAGTGTAGGGTATAGAGTGTAGAGTGTAGGGTATAGAGTGTAGAGTGTAGAGTGTAGGGTATAGAGTGTAGAGTGTAGGGTATAGAGTGTAGAGTGTAGGGTATAGAGTTTAGAGTGTAGGGTATAGAGTGTAGGGTATAGAGTGTAAGGTGTAGAGTGTAGGGTATAGAGTGTAGGGTATAGAGTGTAGGGTATAGAGTGTAGGGTATAGAGTGTAGGGTATAGAGTGTAGAGTGTAGGGTATAGAGTTTAGAGTGTAGGGTATAGAGTGTAGGGTATAGAGTGTAAGGTATAGAGTGTAGGGTGTAGAGTGTAGGGTATAGAGTGTAGGGTATAGAGTGTACGGTATAGAGTGTAGGGTATAGAGTGTATGGTATAGAGTGTAGGGTATAGAGTGTAGGGTATAGAGTGTATGGTATAGATTGTAGGGTATAGAGTGTAGGGTGTAGCGTGTATGTTATAGAGTGTAGGGTATAGAGTGTAGGGTATAGAGTTTAGAGTGTAGGGTATAGAGAGTAGGGTATAGAGTGTAAGGTATAGAGTGTAGGGTGTAGAGTGTAGGGTATAGAGTGTAGGGCATAGGGTGTAGGGTATAGAGTGTAGGGTATAGAGTGTAGAGTGTAGGGTATAGAGTGTAGGGTATAGAGTGTAGGGTATAGAGTGTAGAGTGTAGGGTATAGAGTGTAGGGTATTGAGTGTAGGGTATAGAGTGTAGGGTATAGAGTGTAGGGTATAGAGTGTAGAGTGTAGGGTATAGAGTGTAGAGTGTAGGGTATAGAGTGTAGGGTATATAGTGTAGAGTGTAGGGTATAGAGTGTAGGGTATAGAGTGTAGGGTATAGAGTGTAGGGTATAGAGTGCAGGGTATAGAGTGTAGAGTGTAGGGTATAGAGTGTAGAGTGTAGGGTATAGAGTGTAGGGTATAGAGTGTAGGGTATAGAGTGTAGAGTGTAGGGTATAGAGTGTAGGGTATAGAGTGTAGGGAGTAGAGTGTAGGGTATAGAGTGTAGGGTTCAGAGTGTAGGGTATAGAGTGTAGGGTATAGAGTGTATGGTATAGAGTGTAGGGTATAGAGTGTAGGGTATAGAGTGTAGGGTATAGAGTGTAGGGTATAGAGTGTAGAGTGTAGGGTATAGAGTGTAGGGTATAGAGTGTAGGGTAGAGAGTGTAGAGTGTAGGGTATAGAGTGTAGGGTATAGAGTGTAGGGTATAGAGTGTAGGGTGTAGAGTGTAGGGTATAGAGTGTAGGGTATAGAGTGTAGGGTATAGAGTGTAGGGAATAGAGTGTAGAGTGTAAGGTATAGAGTGTAGGGTATAGAGTGTACGGTATAGAGTGTAGGGTATAGAGTGTATGGTATAGAGTGTAGGGTATAGAGTGTAGAGTGTAGGGAATAGAGTGTAGGGATTAGAGTGTAGGGTATAGAGTGTAGGGTGTAGAGTGTAGGGTATAGAGTGTAGAGTGTAGGGTATAGAGTGTATGGTATAGAGTGTAGGGTATAGAGTGTAGGGTGTAGAGTGTAGGGTATAGAGTGTAGGGTATAGAGTGTAGGGTATAGAGTGTAGGGTATAGAGTGTAGGGAATAGAGTGTAGAGTGTAAGGTATAGAGTGTAGAGTGTAGGGTATAGAGTGTAGGGTATAGAGTGTAGAGTGTTGGGATTAGAGTGTAGGGTATAGAGTGTAGGGTGTAGAGTGTAGGGTATAGAGTGTAGAGTGTAGGGTATAGAGTATATGGTATAGAGTGTAGGGTATAGAGTGTAGGGTGTAGAGTATAGGGTATAGAGTGTAGGGTATAGAGTGTAGGGTATAGAGTGTAGGGAATAGAGTGTAGAGTGTAAGGTTTAGAGTGTAGAGTGTAGGGTATAGAGTGTAGGGTATAGACTGTAGGGTATAGAGTGTGGGGTATAGAGTGTAGGGTATAGATTGTAGTGTGTAGGCTATAGAGTGTAGGGTATAGAGTGTAGAGTGTAGGGTATAGAGTGTAGGGTATAGTGTGTAGGGTATAGAGTGTAGAGTGTAGGGTATAGTGTGTAGGATAGAGTGTAGGGTATAGAGTGTAGGGTATAGAGTGTATGGTATAGAGTGTAGGGTATAGAGTGTAGGGTATAGAGTGTAGGGTATAGAGTGTAGGGTATAGAGTGTAGAGTGTAGGGTATAGAGTGTTGAGTGTAGGGTATAGAGTGTAGGGTATAGAGTGTAGGGTAGAGAGTGTAGAGTGTAGGGTATAGAGTGTAGGGTATAGAGTGTAGGGTATAGAGTGTAGAGTGTAGGGATTAGAGTGTAGGGTATAGAGTGTAGGGTGTAGAGTGTAGGGTATAGAGTGTAGAGTGTAGGGTATAGAGTGTATGGTATAGAGTGTAGGGTATAGAGTGTAGGGTGTAGAGTGTAGGGTATAGAGTGTAGGGTATAGAGTGTAGGGTATAGAGTGTAGGGTATAGAGTGTAGGGAATAGAGTGTAGAGTGTAAGGTATAGAGTGTAGACTGTAGGGTATAGAGTGTAGGGTATAGAGTGTAGAGTGTTGGGATTAGAGTGTAGGGTATAGAGTGTAGGGTGTAGAGTGTAGGGTATAGAGTGTAGGGTATAGAGTATATGGTATAGAGTGTAGGGTATAGAGTGTAGGGTTTAGAGTGTAGGGTATAGAGTGTAGGGTATAGAGTGTAGGGTATAGAGTGTAGTGCATAAAGTGTAGAGTGTAGGGTATAGAGTGTAGGGTATAGAGTGTAGGGTATAGAGTGTAGAGTGTAGGGTATAGAGTGTAGGGTATAGAGTGTAGGGTATACAGTGTAGGGTATAGAGTGTAGGGTATAGAGTGTAGGGTATAGAGTGTAGGGTATAGAGTGTAGGGTATAGAGTGTAGAGTGTAGGGTATAGAGTTTAGAGTGTAGGGTATAGAGTGTAGGGTATAGAGTGTAAGGTATAGAGTGTAGGGTGTAGAGTGTAGGGTATAGAGTGTAGGGTATAGAGTGTAGGGTATAGAGTGTACGGTATAGAGTGTAGGGTATAGAGTGTATGGTATAGAGTGTAGGGTATAGAGTGTAGGGTATAGAGTGTAGGGTATAGAGTGTATGGTATAGATTGTAGGGTATAGAGTGTAGGGTATAGAGTGTAGGGTATAGAGTGTAGAGTGTAGGGTATAGAGTGTAGAGTGTAGGGTATAGAGTGTAGAGTGTAGGGTATAGATTGTATGGTATAGAGTGTAGGGTATAGAATGTAGGGTGTAGAGTGTTGGGTATAGAGTGTAGGGTATAGAGTGTAGGGTATAGAGTGTAGGGTATAGAGTGTAGGGAATAGAGTGTAGAGTGTAAGGTATAGAGTGTAGAGTGTAGGGTATAGAGTGTAGGGTATAGAGTGTAGAGTGTAGGGATTAGAGTGTAGGGTATAGAGTGTAGGGTATAGAGTGTAGGGTATAGAGTGTAGAGTGTAGGGTATAGAGTGTAGAGTGTAGGGTATAGAGTGTAGGGTATAGAGTGTAGGGTATAGAGTGTAGGGTAGAGTGTGTAGAGTGTAGGGTATAGAGTGTAGGGTATAGAGTGTAGGGTATAGAGTGTAGAGTGTAGGGATTAGAGTGTAGGGTATAGAGTGTAGGGTGTAGAGTGTAGGGTATAGAGTGTAGAGTGTAGGGTATAGAGTGTATGGTATAGAGTGTAGGGTATAGAGTGTAGGGTGTAGAGTGTAGGGTATAGAGTGTAGGGTATAGAGTGTAGGGTATAGAGTGTAGGGAATAGAGTGTAGAGTGTAAGGTATAGAGTGTAGGGTATAGAGTGTAGGGTATAGAGTGTAGAGTGAAGGGATTAGAGTGTAGGGTATAGAGTGTAGGGTGTAGAGTGTAGGGTATAGAGTGTAGAGTGTAGGGTATAGAGTGTATGGTACAGAGTGTAGGGTATAGAGTGTAGGGTGTAGAGTGTAGGGTATAGAGTGTAGGGTATAGAGTGTAGGGTATAGAGTGTAGGGTATAGAGTGTAGGGAATAGAGTGTAGAGTGTAAGGTATAGAGTGTAGAGTGTAGGGTATAGAGTGTAGGGTATAGACTGTAGGGTATAGAGTGTAGGGTATAGAGTGTAGGGTATAGATTGTAGAGTGTAGGCTATAGAGTGTAGGTTATAGAGTGTAGAGTGTAGGGTGTAGAGTGTAGGGTATAGAGTGTAGGGTAGAGAGTGTAGGGTATAGAGTGTAGAGTGTAGGGTATAGTGTGTAGGGTATAGAGTGCAGGGTGTAGAGTGTAGGGTATAGAGTGTAGGGTATAGAGTGTAGAGTGTAGGGTATAGAGTGTATGCTATAGAGTGTATGGTGTAGAGTGTATGGTATAGAGTGTAGGGTATAGATTGTAGAGTGCATGGTATAGAGTGTAGGGTATAGAGTGTAGGGTATAGAGTGTATGTTATAGAGTGTAGGGAATAGAGTGTAGGGTAGAGATTGTAGAGTGTAGGGTATAGAGTGTAGGGTATAGAGTGTAGAGTGTCGGGATTAGAGTGTAGGGTATAGAGTGTAGGATGTAGAGTGTAGGGTATAGAGTGTAGAGTGTAGGGTATAGAGTGTATGGTATAGAGTGTAGGGTATAGAGTGTAGGGTGTAGAGTGTAGGGTATAGAGTGTAGGGTATAGAGTGTAGGGTATAGAGTGTAGGGTATAGAGTGTAGGGTGTAGAGTGTAGGGTATAGAGTGTATGGTATAGAGTGTAGGGTATAGAATGTATGGTATAGAGTGTAGAGTGTAGGATATAGAGTGTAGGGTATAGAGTGTAGAGTGTAGGGTATAGAGTGTAGGGTATAGAGTGTAGGGTATAGAGTGTAGAGTGTAGGGATTAGAGTGTAGGGTATAGAGTGTAGGGTATAGAGTGTAGAGTGTAGGGTAGAGAGTGTAGGATATAGAGTGTAGAGTGTAGGGTATAGAGTGTAGGGTATAGAGTGTAGGGTATAGAGTGTAGAGTGTAGGGTATAGAGTGTAGGGTATAGAGTGTAGGGTATAGAGTGTAGGGTATAGAGTGTAGGGTGTAGAGTGTAGGGTATAGAGTGTAGGGTATAGAGTGTAGGGTATAGAGTGTAGGGTGTAGAGTGTATGGTATAGAGTGCAGGGTATAGAATGTATGGTATAGAGTGTAGAGTGTAGGATATAGAGTGTCGGGTATAGAGTGTAGGGTAGAGAGTGTAGGGTATAGAGTGTAGAGTGTAGGGTATAGTGTGTAGGGTATAGAGTGCAGGGTGTAGAGTGTAGGGTATAGAGTGTAGGGTATAGAGTGTAGAGTGTAGGGTATAGAGTGTATGCTATAGAGTGTATGGTGTAGAGTGTATGGTATAGAGTGTAGGGTATAGATTGTAGAGTGCATGGTATAGAGTGTAGGGTATAGAGTGTAGGGTATAGAGTGTATGTTATAGAGTGTAGGGAATAGAGTGTAGGGTAGAGATTGTAGAGTGTAGGGTATAGAGTGTAGGGTATAGAGTGTAGAGTGTTGGGATTAGAGTCTAGGGTATAGAGTGTAGGATGTAGAGTGTAGGGTATAGAGTGTAGAGTGTAGGGTATAGAGTGTATGGTATAGAGTGTAGGGTATAGAGTGTAGGGTGTAGAGTGTAGGGTATAGAGTGTAGGGTATAGAGTGTAGGGTATAGAGTGTAGGGTGTAGAGTGTAGGGTATAGAGTGTATGGTATAGAGTGTAGGGTATAGAATGTATGGTATAGAGTGTAGAGTGTAGGATATAGAGTGTAGGGTATAGAGTGTAGAGTGTAGGGTATAGAGTGTAGGGTATAGAGTGTAGGGTATAGAGTGTAGAGTGTAGGGATTAGAGTGTAGGGTATAGAGTGTAGGGTATAGAGTGTAGAGTGTAGGGTAGAGAGTGTAGGATATAGAGTGTAGAGTGTAGGGTATAGAGTGTAGGGTATAGAGTGTAGGGTATAGAGTGTAGAGTGTAGGGTATAGAGTGTAGGGTATAGAGTGTAGGGTATAGAGTGTAGGGTATAGAGTGTAGGGTGTAGAGTGTAGGGTATAGAGTGTAGGGTATAGAGTGTAGGGTATAGAGTGTAGGGTGTAGAGTGTATGGTATAGAGTGCAGGGTATAGAATGTATGGTATAGAGTGTAGAGTGTAGGATATAGAGTGTCGGGTATAGAGTGTAGAGTGTAGGGATTAGAGTGTAGGGTATAGAGTGTAGGGTATAGAGTGTAGAGTGTAGGGTAGAGAGTGTAGGATATAGAGTGTAGAGTGTAGGGTATAGAGTGTAGGGTATAGAGTCTAGGGTATAGAGTGTAGGGTTTAGAGTGTAGAGTGTGGGGTATAGAGTGTAGGGTATAGAGTGTATGGTATAGAGTGTAGGGTATAGAGTGTAGGGTGTAGAGTGTAGGGTATAGAGTGTAGGGTATAGAGTGTAGAGTATAGAGTGTAGGGTATAGAGTGTAGGGTGTAGAGTGTAGGGTATAGAGTGTATGGTATAGAGTGTAGGGTATAGAATGTATGGTATAGAGTGTAGAGTGTAGGATATAGAGTGTAGGGTATAGAGTGTAGAGTGTAGGGTATAGAGTGTAGGGTATAGAGTGTAGAGTGTAGGGATTAGAGTGTAGGGTATAGAGTGTAGGGTATAGAGTGTAGAGTGTAGGGTAGATAGTGTAGGATATAGAGTGTAGAGTGTAGGGTATAGAGTGTAGGGTATAGAGTGTAGAGTGTAGGGCATAGAGTGTAAGTTATAGAGTGTAGGGTATAGAGTGTAGAGTGTAGGGTATAGAGTGTAGGGTATAGAGTGTAGGGTATAGAGTGTAGGGCATAGAGTGTAGGGTAAAGAGTGTAGGGTGTAGAGTGTAGGGTATAGAGTGTAGGGTATAGAGTGTAGAGTGTAGGGTATAGAGTGTAGGGTATAAAGTGTAGGGTATAGAGTGTAGGGTATAGAGTGTAGGGTATAGAGTGTAGAGTGTAGGGTATAGCGTGTAGAGTGTCGGGTATAGAGTGTAGGGTATAGAGTGTAGGGTATAGAGTGTAGGGTATAGAGTGTAGAGTGTAGGGTATATAGTGTAGAGTGTAGGGTATAGAGTGTATGGTATAGAGTGTAGGGTATAGAGTGTAGGGTGTAGAGTGTTGGGTATAGAGTGTAGGGTATAGAGTGTAGGGTATAGAGTGCAGGGTATAGAGGGTAGGGAATAGAGTGTAGAGTGTAAGGTATAGAGTGTAGAGTGTAGGGTATAGAGTGTAGGGTATAGAGTGTAGAGTGTAGGGATTAGAGTGTAGGGTATAGAGTGTAGGGTATAGAGTGTAGTGTATAGAGTGTAGGGAATAGAGTGTGGAGTGTAAGGTATAGAGTGTAGAGTGTAGGGTATAGACTGTAGGGTATAGAGTGTAGGGTATAGAGTGTAGGGTATAGATTGTAGAGTATAGGCTATAGAGTGTAGGGTATAGAGTGTAGAGTGTAGGGTATAGAGTGTAGGGTATAGAGTGTAGGGTATAGAGTGTAGAGTGTAGGGTATAGTGTGTAGGGTATAGAGTGCAGGGTGTAGAGTGTAGGGTATAGAGTGTAGGGTATAGAGTGTAGAGTGTAGGGTATAGAGTGTATGCTATAGAGTGTATGGTGTAGAGTGTATGGTATAGAGTGTAGGGTATACAGTGTAGAGTGTATGGTATAGAGTGTAGGGTGTAGAGTGTAGGGTATAGAGTGTATGTTATAGAGTGTAGGGTATAGAGTGTAGGGTAGAGAGTGTAGAGTGTAGGGTATAGAGTGTAGGGTATAGAGTGTAGGGTATAGAGTGTAGAGTGTAGGGATTAGAGTGTAGGGTATAGAGTGTAGTGTGTAGAGTGTAGGGTATAGAGTGTAGAGTGTAGGGTATAGAGTGTATGGTATAGAGTGTAGGGTATAGAGTGTAGGGTGTAGAGTGTAGGGTATAGAGTGTAGGGTATAGAGTGTAGGGTATAGAGTGTAGGGAATAGAGTGTAGAGTGTAAGGTATAGAGTGTAGAGTGTAGGGTATAGAGTGTAGGGTATAGACTGTAGGGTATAAGTGTAGGGTATAGATTGTAGGCTATAGAGTGTAGGGTATAGAGTGTAGGGTATAGAGTGTAGGGTATAGAGTGTAGGGTATAGAGTGTAGGGTATAGAGTGTAGAGTGTAGGGTATAGTGTGTAGGGTATAGAGTGCAGGGTGTAGAGTGTAGGGTATAGAGTGTAGGGTATAGAGTGTAGAGTGTAGGGTATAGAGTGTATGCTATAGAGTGTATGGTGTAGAGTGTATGGTATAGAGTGTAGGGTATAGAGTGTAGAGTGTAGGGTATAGAGTGTAGGGTATAGAGTGTATGTTATAGAGTGTAGGGTATAGAGTGTAGAGTGTAGGGTATAGAGTTTAGAGTGTAGGGTATAGAGTGTAGGGTATAGAGTGTAAGGTATAGAGTGTAGGGTGTAGAGTGTAGGGTATAGATTGTAGGGTATAGAGTGTAGGGTATGGAGTGTACGGTATAGAGTGTAGGGTATGGAGTGTATGGTATAGAGTGTAGGGTATAGAGTGTAGGGTATAGAGTGTAGGGTATAAAGTGTAGAGTGTAGGGTATAGAGTGTAGAGTGTAGGGTATAGAGTGTATGGTATAGAGTGTAGGGTATAGAGTGTAGGGTGTAGAGTGTTGGGTATAGAGTGTAGGGTATAGAGTGTAGGGTATAGAGTGTAGGGTATAGAGTGTAGGGAATAGAGTGTAGGGTATAGAGTGTAGAGTGTAGGGATTAGAGTGTAGGGTATAGAGTGTAGGGTATAGAGTGTAAGGTATAGAGTGTAGGGTATAGAGTGTAGAGTGTAGGGTATAGAGTGTAGAGTGTAGGGTATAGAGTGTAGGGTATAGAGTGTAGGGTATAGAGTGTAGGGTAGAGTCTGTAGAGTGTAGGGTATAGAGTGTAGGGTATAGAGTGTAGAGTATAGAGTGTAGAGTGTAGGGATTAGAGTGTAGGGTATAGAGTGTAGGGTGTAGAGTGTAGGGTATAGAGTGTAGAGTGTAGTGTATAGAGTGTATGGTATAGAGTGTAGGGTGTAGAGAGTAGGGTATAGAGTGTAGGGTATAGAGTGTAGGGTATAGAGTGTAGGGAATAGAGTGTAGAGTGTAAGGTATAGAGTGTAGAGTGTAGGGTATAGAGTGTAGGGTATAGAGTGTAGAGTGAAGGGATTAGAGTGTAGGGTATAGAGTGTAGGGTGTAGAGTGTAGGGTATAGAGTGTAGAGTGTAGGGTATAGAGTGTATGGTATAGAGTGTAGGGTATAGAGTGTAGGGTGTAGAGTGTAGGGTATAGAGTGTAGGGTATAGAGTGTAGGGTATAGAGTGTAGGGTATAGAGTGTAGGGAATAGAGTGTAGAGTGTAAGGTATAGAGTGTAGAGTGTAGGGTATAGAGTGTAGGGTATAGACTGTAGGGTATAGAGTGTAGGGTATAGAGTGTAGGGTATAGATTGTAGAGTGTAGGCTATAGAGTGTAGGGTATAGAGTGTAGAGTGTAGGGTATAGAGTGTAGGGTATAGAGTGTAGGGTATAGAGTGTAGGGTATAGAGTGTAGAGTGTAGGGTATAGTGTGTACGGTATAGAGTGCAGGGTGTAGAGTGTAGGGTATAGAGTGTAGGGTATAGAGTGTAGAGTGTAGGGTATAGAGTGTACGCTATAGAGTGTATGGTGTAGAGTGTATGGTATAGAGTGTAGGGTATAGATTGTAGAGTGTATGGTATAGAGTGTATGTTATAGAGTGTAGGGTATAGAGTGTAGGGTAGAGAGTGTATGTTATAGAGTGTAGGGTATAGAGTGTAGGGTAGAGAGTGTAGAGTGTAGGGTATAGAGTGTAGGGTAGGGTATAGAGTGTAGAGTGTCGGGATTAGAGTGTAGGGTATAGAGTGTGGGATGTAGAGTGTAGGGTATAGAGTGTAGAGTGTAGGGTATAGAGTGTATGGTATAGAGTGTAGGGTATAGAGTGTAGGGTGTAGAGTGTAGGGTATAGAGTGTAGGGAATAGAGTGTAGGGTATAGAGTGTAGGGTATAGAGTGTAGGGTGTAGAGTGTAGGGTATAGAGTGTATAGTATAGAGTGTAGGGTATAGAATGTATGGTATAGAGTGTAGAGTGTAGGATATAGAGTGTAGGGTATAGAGTGTAGAGTGTAGGGTATAGAGTGTAGAGTGTAGGGATTAGAGTGTAGGGTATAGAGTGTAGGGTATAGAATGTAAAGTGTAGGGTAGAGAGTGTAGGATATAGAGTGTAGAGTGTATGGTATAGAGTGTAGGGTATAGAGTGTAGGGTATAGAGTGTAGGGTATAGAGTGTAGGGTATAGAGTGTAGGGCATAGAGTGTAGGGCATAGAGTGTAGGGTGTAGAGTGTAGGGTATAGAGTGTAGGGTATAGAGTGTAGAGTGTAGGGTATAGAGTGTAGGGTATAGAGTGTAGGGTATAGAGTGTAGGGTATAGAGTGTAGGGTATAGAGTGTAGAGTGTAGGGTATAGCATGTAGAGTGTCGGGTATAGAGTGTAGGGTATAGAGTGTAGGGTATAGAGTGTAGGGTATAGAGTGTAGAGTGTAGGGTATAGAGTGTAGAGTGTAGGGTATAGAGTGTATGGTATAGAGTGTAGGGTATAGAGTGTAGGGTGTAGAGTGTTGGGTATAGAGTGTAGGGTATAGAGTGTAGGGTATAGAGTGTAGGGTATAGAGTGTAGGGAATAGAGTGTAGAGTGTAAGGTATAGAGTGTAGAGTGTAGGGTATAGAGTGTAGGGTATAGAGTGTAGAGTGTAGGGATTAGAGTGTAGGGTATAGAGTGTAGGGTATAGTGTGTAGGGTATAGAGTGTAGAGTGTAGGGTATAGAGTGTAGGGTATTGAGTTTAGGGTATAGATTGTAGGGTATAGAGTGTAGGGCATAGAGTGTAGGGTATAGAGTGTAGGGTATCGAGTGTAGAGTGTAGGGTATAGAGTGTAGGGTATAGAGTGTAGGGTAGAGAGTGTAGAGTGTAGGGATTAGAGTGTACAGTATAGAGTGTAGGGTGTAGAGTGTAGGGCATAGAGTGTAGAGTGTAGGGTATAGAGTGTATGGTATAGAGTGTAGAGTATAGAGTGTAGGGTGTAGAGTGTAGGGTATAGAGTGTAGGGTATAGAGTGTAGGGTATAGAGTGTAGGGAATAGAGTGTTGAGTGTAAGGTACAGAGTGTAGAGTGTAGGGAATAGAGTGTAGAGTGTAGGGTATAGAGTGTAGGGTATAGAGTGTAGGGTATAGAGTGTAGGGTATACAGTGTAGGGTATAGAGTGTAGAGTGTAGGGTATAGAGTGTAGAGTGTAGGGTATAGAGTGTAGAGTGTAGGGCATAGAGTGTAGATTGTAGGGTATAGAGTGTAGGGTATAGAGTGTAGGGTATAGAGTGTAGGGTATAGAGTGTAGAGTGTAGGGTATAGAGTGTAGAGTGTAGGGTATAGAGTGTAGGGTACAGAGTGTAGGGTATAGAGTGTAGGGTAGAGAGTGTAGAGTGTAGGGTATAGAGTGTAGGGTATAGAGTGTAGGGTATAGAGTGTAGAGTGTAGGGATTAGAGTGTAGGGTATAGAGTGTAGGGTGTGGAGTGTAGGGTATAGAGTGTAGAGTGTAGGGTATAGAGTGTATGGTATAGAGTGTAGGGTATAGAGTGTAGGGTGTAGAGTGTAGGGTATAGAGTGTAGGGTATAGAGTGTAGGGTATAGAGTGTAGGGTATAGAGTGTAGGGAATAGAGTGTAGAGTGTAAGGTATAGAGTGTAGAGTGTAGGGTATAGAGTGTAAGGTATAGAGTGTAGAGTGTAGGGATTAGAGTGTAGGGTATAGAGTGTAGGGTGTAGAGTGTAGGGTATAGAGTGTAGAGTGTAGGGTATAGAGTGTATGGTATAGAGTGTAGGGTATAGAGTCTAGGGTGTAGAGTGTAGGGTATAGAGTGTAGGGTATAGAGTGTAGGGTATAGAGTGTTGGGTATAGAGTGTAGGGAATAGAGTGTGGAGTGTAAGGTATAGAGTGTAGAGTGTAGGGTATAGAGTGTAGGGTATAGACTGTAGGGTATAGAGTGTAGGGTATAGAGTGTAGGGTATAGATTGTAGAGTGTAGGCTATAGAGTGTAGGGTATAGAGAGTAGAGTGTAGGGTATAGAGTGTAGGGTATAGAGTGTAGGGTATAGAGTGTAGGGTATAGAGTGTAGAGTGTAGGGTATAGTGTGTAGGGTATAGAGTGCAGGGTGTAGAGTGTAGGGTATAGAGTGTAGGGTATAGAGTGTAGAGTGTAGGGTATAGAGTGTATGCTATAGAGTGTATGGTGTAGAGTGTACGGTATAGAGTGTAGGGTATAGAGTGTAGAGTGTATGGTATAGAGTGTAGGGTGTAGAGTGTAGGGTATAGAGTGTATGTTATAGAGTGTAGGGTATAGAGTGTAAGGTAGAGAGTGTAGAGTGTAGGGTATAGAGTGTAGGGTATAGAGTGTAGGGTATAGAGTGTAGAGTGTAGGGATTAGAGTGTAGGGTATAGAGTGTAGTGTGTAGAGTGTAGGGTATAGAGTGTAGAGTGTAGGGTATAGAGTGTAGGGTATAGAGTGTAGGGTATAGAGTGTAGGGTATAGAGTGTAGAGTGTAGGGTATAGTGTGTAGGGTATAGAGTGCAGGGTGTAGAGTGTAGGGTATAGAGTGTAGGGTATAGAGTGTAGAGTGTAGGGTATAGAGTGTATGCTATAGAGTGTATGGTGTAGAGTGTATGGTATAGAGTGTAGGGTATAGAGTGTAGAGTGTATGGTATAGAGTGTAGGGTGTAGAGTGTAGGGTATAGAGTGTATGTTATAGAGTGTAGGGTATAGAGTGTAGGGTAGAGAGTGTAGAGTGTAGGGTATAGAGTGTAGGGTATAGAGTGTAGGGTATAGAGTGTAGAGTGTAGGGATTAGAGTGTAGGGTATAGAGTGTAGTGTGTAGGGTGTAGGGTATAGAGTGTAAAGTGTAGGGTATAGAGTGTATGGTATAGAGTGTAGGGTATAGAGTGTAGGGTGTAGAGTGTAGGGTATAGAGTGTAGGGTATAGAGTGTAGGGTATAGAGTGTAGGGAATAGAGTGTAGAGTGTAAGGTATAGAGTGTAGAGTATAGGGTATAGAGTGTAGGGTATAGAGTGTAGAGTGTAGGGATTAGAGTGTAGGGTATAGAGTGTAGGGTGTAGAGTGTAGGGTATAGAGTGTAGAGTGTAGGGTATAGAGTGTATGGTATAGAGTGTAGGGTATAGAGTGTAGGGTGTAGAGTGTAGGGTATAGAGTGTAGGGTATAGAGTGTAGGGTATAGAGTGTAAGGTATAGAGTGTAGGGAATAGAGTGTAGAGTGTAAGGTATAGAGTGTAGAGTGTAGGGTATAGAGTGTAGGGTATAGACTGTAGGGTATAGAGTGTAGGGTATAGAGTGTAGGGTATAGAGTGTAGAGTATAGAGTGTAGGGTATAGAGTGTAGGGTATAGAGTGTAGGGTATAGAGTGTAGAGTGTAGGGTATAGTGTGTAGGGTATAGAGTGCAGGGTGTAGAGTGTAGGGTATAGAGTGTAGGGTATAGAATGTAGAGTGTAGGGTATAGAGTGTATGCTATAGAGTGTATGGTGTAGAGTGTATGGTATAGAGTGTAGGGTATAGAGTGTAGAGTGTAGGGTATAGAGTGTAGGGTATAGAGTGTATGTTATAGAGTGTAGGGTATAGAGTGTAGAGTGTAGGGTATAGAGTGTAGGGTATAGAGTGTAAGGTATAGAGTGTAGGGTGTAGAGTGTAGGGTATAGATTGTAGGGTATAGAGTGTAGGGTATAGAGTGTACGGTATAGAGTGTAGGGTATGGAGTGTATGGTCTAGAGTGTAGGGTATAGAGTGTAGAGTGTAGGGTATAGAGTGTAGGGTATAGAGTGTAGGGTATAGAGTGTAGGGTATAGAGTGTAGGGTATAGAGTGTAGAGTGCAGGGTATAGAGTTTAGAGTGTAGGGTATAGAGTGTAGGGTATAGAGTGTAAGGTATAGAGTGTAGGGTGTAGAGTGTAGAGTATAGAGTGTAGGGTATAGGGTGTAGGGTATAGAGTGTAGGGTATAGAGTGTAGGGTACAGAGTGTATGGTATAGAGTGTAGGGTATAGAGTGTATGGTATAGAGTGTAGGGTACAGAGTGTAGGGTATAGAGTGTAGAGTGTTGGGATTAGAGTGTAGGGTATAGAGTGTAGGGTGTAGAGTGTAGGGTATAGAGTGTAGAGTGTAGGGTATAGAGTATATGGTATAGAGTGTAGGGTATAGAGTGTAGGGTGTAGAGTGTAGGGTATAGAGTGTAGGGTATAGAATGTAGTGCATAAAGTGTAGAGTGTAGGGTATAGAGTGTAGGGTATAGAGTGTAGGGTATAGAGTGTAGAGTGTAGGGTATAGAGTGTAGGGTATAGAGTGTAGGGTATACAGTGTAGGGTATAGAGTGTAGGGTATAGAGTGTAGGGTATAGAGTGTAGGGTATAGAGTGTAGGGTATAGAGTGTAGAGTGTAGGGTATAGAGTTTAGAGTGTAGGGTATAGAGTGTAGGGTATAGAGTGTAAGGTATAGAGTGTAGGGTGTAGAGTGTAGGGTATAGAGTGTAGGGTATAGAGTGTAGGGTATAGAGTGTACGGTATAGAGTGTAGGGTATGGAGTGTATGGTATAGAGTGTAGGGTATAGAGTGTAGGGTATAGAGTGTGAGGTATAGAGTGTATGGTATAGATTGTAGGGTATAGAGTGTAGGGTATAGAGTGTAGGGTATAGAGTGTAGAGTGTAGGGTATAGAGTGTAGAGTGTAGGGTATAGATTGTATGGTATAGAGTGTAGGGTATAGAATGTAAGGTGTAGAGTGTTGGGTATAGAGTGTAGGGTATAGAGTGTAGGGTATAGAGTGTAGGGTATAGAGTGTAGGGTATAGAGTGTAGGGAATAGAGTGTAGAGTGTAAGGTATAGAGTGTAGAGTGTAGGGTATAGACTGTAGGGTATAGAGTGTAGAGTGTAGGGATTAGAGTGTAGGGTATAGAGTGTAGGGTATAGAGTGTAGGGTATAGAGTGTAAAGTGTAGGGTATAGAGTGTAGAGTGTAGGGTATAGATTGTAGGGTATAGAGTGTAGGGTATAGAGTGTAGGGTAGAGTGTGTAGAGTGTAGGGTATAGAGTGTAGGGTATAGAGTGTAGGGTATAGAGTGTAGAGTGTAGGGATTAGAGTGTAGGGTATAGAGTGTAGGGTGTAGAGTGTAGGGTATAGAGTGTAGAGTGTAGGGTATAGAGTGTATGGTATAGAGTGTAGGGTATAGAGTGTATGGTGTAGAGTGTAGGGTATAGAGTGTAGGGTATAGAGTGTAGGGTATAGAGTGTAGGGAATAGAGTGTAGAGTGTAAGGTATAGAGTGTAGGGTATAGAGTGTAGGGTATAGAGTGTAGAGTGAAGGGATTAGAGTGTAGGGTATAGAGTGTAGGGTGTAGAGTGTAGGGTATAGAGTGTAGAGTGTAGGGTATAGAGTGTATGGTACAGAGTGTAGGGTATAGAGTGTAGGGTGTAGAGTGTAGGGTATAGAGTGTAGGGTATAGAGTGTAGGGTATAGAGTGTAGGGTATAGAGTGTAGGGAATAGAGTGTAGAGTGTAAGGTATAGAGTGTAGAGTGTAGGGTATAGAGTGTAGGGTATAGACTGTAGGGTATAGAGTGTAGGGTATAGAGTGTAGGGTATAGATTGTAGAGTGTAGGCTATAGAGTGTAGGGTATAGAGTGTAGAGTGTAGGGTATAGAGTGTAGGGTATAGAGTGTAGGGTAGAGAGTGTAAGGTATAGAGTGTAGAGTGTAGGGTATAGTGTGTAGGGTATAGAGTGCAGGGTGTAGAGTGTAGGGTATAGAGTGTAGGGTATAGAGTGTAGAGTGTAGGGTATAGAGTGTATGCTATAGAGTGTATGGTGTAGAGTGTATGGTATAGAGTGTAGGGTATAGATTGTAGAGTGCATGGTATAGAGTGTAGGGTATAGAGTGTAGGGTATAGAGTGTATGTTATAGAGTGTAGGGTATAGAGTGTAGGGTAGAGATTGTAGAGTGTAGGGTATAGAGTGTAGGGTATAGAGTGTAGAGTGTCGGGATTAGAGTGTAGGGTATAGAGTGTAGGATGTAGAGTGTAGGGTATAGAGTGTAGAGTGTAGGGTATAGAGTGTATGGTATAGAGTGTAGGGTATAGAATGTAGGGTGTAGAGTGTAGGGTATAGAGTGTAGGGTATAGAGTGTAGGGTATAGAGTGTAGGGTATAGAGTGTAGGGTGTAGAGTGTAGGGTATAGAGTGTATGGTATAGAGTGTAGGGTATAGAATGTATGGTATAGAGTGTAGAGTGTAGGATATAGAGTGTATGGTATAGAGTGTAGAGTGTAGGGTATAGAGTGTAGGGTATAGAGTGTAGGGTATAGAGTGTAGAGTGTAGGGATTAGAGTGTAGGGTATAGAGTGTAGGGTATAGAGTGTAGAGTGTAGGGTAGAGAGTGTAGGATATAGAGTGTAGAGTGTAGGGTATAGAGTGTAGGGTATAGAGTGTAGGGTATAGAGTGTAGGGTATAGAGTGTAGAGTGTAGGGTATAGAGTGTAGGGTATAGAGTGTAGGGTATAGAGTGTAGGGTATAGAGTGTAGGGTGTAGAGTGTAGGGTATAGAGTGTAGGGTATAGAGTGTAGAGTATAGAGTGTAGGGTGTAGAGTGTATGGTATAGAGTGCAGGGTATAGAATGTATGGTATAGAGTGTAGAGTGTAGGATATAGAGTGTAGGGTATAGAGTGTAGAGTGTAGGGATTAGAGTGTAGGGTATAGAGTGTAGGGTATAAAGTGTAGAGTGTAGGGTAGAGAGTGTAGGATATAGAGTGTAGAGTGTAGGGTATAGAGTGTAGGGTATAGAGTGTAGGGTATAGAGTGTAGGGTTTAGAGTGTAGAGTGTAGGGTATAGAGTGTAGGGTATAGAGTGTATGGTATAGAGTGTAGGGTATAGAGTGTAGGGTGTAGAGTGTAGGGTATAGAGTGTAGGGTATAGAGTGTAGGGTATAGAGTGTAGGGTATAGAGTGTAGGGTGTAGAGTGTAGGGTATAGAGTGTATGGTATAGAGTGTAGGGTATAGAATGTATGGTATAGAGTGTAGAGTGTAGGATATAGAGTGTAGGGTATAGAGTGTAGAGCGTAGGGTATAGAGTGTAGGGTATAGAGTGTAGGGTATAGAGTGTAGAGTGTAGGGATTAGAGTGTAGGGTATAGAGTGTAGGGTATAGAGTGTAGAGTGTAGGGTAGATAGTGTAGGATATAGAGTGTAGAGTGTAGGGTATAGAGTGTAGGGTATAGAGTGTAGGGTATAGAGTGTAGGGTATAGAGTGTAGAGTGTAGGGCATAGAGTGTAGGGTATAGAGTGTAGGGTATAGAGTGTAGAGTGTAGGGTATAGAGTGTAGGGTATAGAGTGTAGGGTATAGAGTGTAGGGCATAGAGTGTAGGGTAAAGAGTGTAGGGTGTAGAGTGTAGGGTATAGAGTGTAGGGTATAGAGTGTAGAGTGTAGGGTATAGAGTGTAGGGTATAAAGTGTAGGGTATAGAGTGTAGGGTATAGAGTGTAGGGTATAGAGTGTAGAGTGTAGGGTATAGCGTGTAGAGTGTCGGGTATAGAGTGTAGGGTATAGAGTGTAGGGTATAGAGTGTAGGGTATAGAGTGTAGAGTGGAGGGTATAGAGTGTAGAGTGTAGGGTATAGAGTGTATGGTATAGAGTGTAGGGTATAGAGTGTAGGGTGTAGAGTGTTGGGTATAGAGTGTAGGGTATAGAGTGTAGGGTATAGAGTGTAGGGTATAGAGTGTAGGGAATAGAGTGTAGAGTGTAAGGTATAGAGTGTAGAGTGTAGGGTATAGAGTGTAGGGTATAGAGTGTAGAGTGTAGGGATTAGAGTGTAGGGTATAGAGTGTAGGGTATAGAGTGTAGTGTATAGAGTGTAGGGAATAGAGTGTGGAGTGTAAGGTATAGAGTGTAGAGTGTAGGGTATAGACTGTAGGGTATAGAGTGTAGGGTATAGAGTGTAGGGTATATATTGTAGAGTATAGGCTATAGAGTGTAGGGTATAGAGTGTAGAGTGTAGGGTATAGAGTGTAGGGTATAGAGTGTAGGGTATAGAGTGTAGAGTGTAGGGTATAGTGTGTAGGGTATAGAGTGCAGGGTGTAGAGTGTAGGGTATAGAGTGTAGGGTATAGAGTGTAGAGTGTAGGGTATAGAGTGTATGCTATAGAGTGTATGGTGTAGAGTGTATGGTATAGAGTGTAGGGTATACAGTGTAGAGTGTATGGTATAGAGTGTAGGGTGTAGAGTGTAGGGTATAGAGTGTATGTTATAGAGTGTAGGGTATAGAGTGTAGGGTAGAGAGTGTAGAGTGTAGGGTATAGAGTGTAGGGTATAGAGTGTAGGGTATAGAGTGTAGAGTGTAGGGATTAGAGTGTAGGGTATAGAGTGTAGTGTGTAGAGTGTAGGGTATAGAGTGTAGAGTGTAGGGTATAGAGTGTATGGTATAGAGTGTAGGGTATAGAGTGTAGGGTGTAGAGTGTAGGGTATAGAGTGTAGGGTATAGAGTGTAGGGTATAGAGTGTAGGGAATAGAGTGTAGAGTGTAAGGTATAGAGTGTAGAGTTTAGGGTATAGAGTGTAGGGTATAGAGTGTAGAGTGTAGGGATTAGAGTGTAGGGTATAGAGTGTAGAGTGTAGAGTGTAGGGTATAGAGTGTAGAGTGTAGGGTATAGAGTGTATGGTATAGAGTGTAGGGTATAGAGTGTAGGGTGTAGAGTGTAGGGTATAGAGTGTAGGGTATAGAGTGTAGGGTATAGAGTGTAGGGTATAGAGTGTAGGGAATAGAGTGTAGAGTGTAAGGTATAGAGTGTAGAGTGTAGGGTATAGAGTGTAGGGTATAGACTGTAGGGTATAAAGTGTAGGGTATAGATTGTAGGCTATAGAGTGTAGGGTATAGAGTGTAGGGTATAGAGTGTAGGGTATAGAGTGTAGGGTATAGAGTGTAGGGTATAGAGTGTAGAGTGTAGGGTATAGTGTGTAGGGTATAGAGTGCAGGGTGTAGAGTGTAGGGTATAGAGTGTAGGGTATAGAGTGTAGAGTGTAGGGTATAGAGTGTATGCTATAGAGTGTATGGTGTAGAGTGTATGGTATAGAGTGTAGGGTATAGAGTGTAGAGTGTAGGGTATAGAGTGTATGATATAGAGTGTAGGGTATAGAGTGTAGGGTATAGAGTTTAGAGTGTAGAGTATAGAGTGTAGGGTATAGAGTGTAAGGTATAGAGTGTAGGGTGTAGAGTGTAGGGTATAGATTGTAGGGTATAGAGTGTAGGGTATAGAGTGTACGGTATAGAGTGTAGGGTATGGAGTGTATGGTATAGAGTGTAGGGTATAGAGAGTAGGGTATAGAGTGTAGGGTATAAAGTGTAGAGTGTAGGGTATAGAGTGTAGAGTGTAGGGTATAGAGTGTATGGTATAGAGTGTAGGGTATAGAGTGTAGGGTGTAGAGTGTAGAGTGTAGGGTAGATAGTGTAGGATATAGAGTGTAGAGTGTAGGGTATAGAGTGTAGGGTATAGAGTGTAGGGTATAGAGTGTAGGGTATAGAGTGTAGAGTGTAGGGCATAGAGTGTAGGGTATAGAGTGTAGGGTATAGAGTGTAGAGTGTAGGGTAGATAGTGTAGGATATAGAGTGTAGAGTGTAGGGTATAGAGTGTAGGGTATAGAGTGTAGGGTATAGAGTGTAGGGTATAGAGTGTAGAGTGTAGGGCATAGAGTGTAGGGTATAGAGTGTAGGGTATAGAGTGTAGAGTGTAGGGTATAGAGTGTAGGGTATAGAGTGTAGGGTATAGAGTGTAGGGCATAGAGTGTAGGGTAAAGAGTGTAGGGTGTAGAGTGTAGGGTATAGAGTGTAGGGTATAGAGTGTAGAGTGTAGGGTATAGAGTGTAGGGTATAAAGTGTAGGGTATAGAGTGTAGGGTATAGAGTGTAGGGTATAGAGTGTAGAGTGTAGGGTATAGCGTGTAGAGTGTCGGGTATAGAGTGTAGGGTATAGAGTGTAGGGTATAGAGTGTAGGGTATAGAGTGTAGAGTGGAGGGTATAGAGTGTAGAGTGTAGGGTATAGAGTGTATGGTATAGAGTGTAGGGTATAGAGTGTAGGGTGTAGAGTGTTGGGTATAGAGTGTAGGGTATAGAGTGTAGGGTATAGAGTGTAGGGTAGAGAGTGTAGAGTGTAGGGTATAGAGTGTAGGGTATAGAGTGTAGGGTATAGAGTGTAGGGTGTAGAGTGTAGGGTATAGAGTGTAGGGTATAGAGTGTAGGGTATAGAGTGTAGGGAATAGAGTGTAGAGTGTAAGGTATAGAGTGTAGGGTATAGAGTGTACGGTATAGAGTGTAGGGTATAGAGTGTATGGTATAGAGTGTAGGGTATAGAGTGTAGAGTGTAGGGAATAGAGTGTAGGGATTAGAGTGTAGGGTATAGAGTGTAGGGTGTAGAGTGTAGGGTATAGAGTGTAGAGTGTAGGGTATAGAGTGTATGGTATAGAGTGTAGGGTATAGAGTGTAGGGTGTAGAGTGTAGGGTATAGAGTGTAGGGTATAGAGTGTAGGGTATAGAGTGTAGGGTATAGAGTGTAGGGAATAGAGTGTAGAGTGTAAGGTATAGAGTGTAGAGTGTAGGGTATAGAGTGTAGGGTATAGAGTGTAGAGTGTTGGGATTAGAGTGTAGGGTATAGAGTGTAGGGTGTAGAGTGTAGGGTATAGAGTGTAGAGTGTAGGGTATAGAGTATATGGTATAGAGTGTAGGGTATAGAGTGTAGGGTGTAGAGTATAGGGTATAGAGTGTAGGGTATAGAGTGTAGGGTATAGAGTGTAGGGAATAGAGTGTAGAGTGTAAGGTTTAGAGTGTAGAGTGTAGGGTATAGAGTGTAGGGTATAGACTGTAGGGTATAGAGTGTGGGGTATAGAGTGTAGGGTATAGATTGTAGTGTGTAGGCTATAGAGTGTAGGGTATAGAGTGTAGAGTGTAGGGTATAGAGTGTAGGGTATAGTGTGTAGGGTATAGAGTGTAGAGTGTAGGGTATAGTGTGTAGGATAGAGTGTAGGGTATAGAGTGTAGGGTATAGAGTGTATGGTATAGAGTGTAGGGTATAGAGTGTAGGGTATAGAGTGTAGGGTATAGAGTGTAGGGTATAGAGTGTAGAGTGTAGGGTATAGAGTGTTGAGTGTAGGGTATAGAGTGTAGGGTATAGAGTGTAGGGTAGAGAGTGTAGAGTGTAGGGTATAGAGTGTAGGGTATAGAGTGTAGGGTATAGAGTGTAGAGTGTAGGGATTAGAGTGTAGGGTATAGAGTGTAGGGTGTAGAGTGTAGGGTATAGAGTGTAGAGTGTAGGGTATAGAGTGTATGGTATAGAGTGTAGGGTATAGAGTGTAGGGTGTAGAGTGTAGGGTATAGAGTGTAGGGTATAGAGTGTAGGGTATAGAGTGTAGGGTATAGAGTGTAGGGAATAGAGTGTAGAGTGTAAGGTATAGAGTGTAGACTGTAGGGTATAGAGTGTAGGGTATAGAGTGTAGAGTGTTGGGATTAGAGTGTAGGGTATAGAGTGTAGGGTGTAGAGTGTAGGGTATAGAGTGTAGGGTATAGAGTATATGGTATAGAGTGTAGGGTATAGAGTGTAGGGTTTAGAGTGTAGGGTATAGAGTGTAGGGTATAGAGTGTAGGGTATAGAGTGTAGTGCATAAAGTGTAGAGTGTAGGGTATAGAGTGTAGGGTATAGAGTGTAGGGTATAGAGTGTAGAGTGTAGGGTATAGAGTGTAGGGTATAGAGTGTAGGGTATACAGTGTAGGGTATAGAGTGTAGGGTATAGAGTGTAGGGTATAGAGTGTAGGGTATAGAGTGTAGGGTATAGAGTGTAGAGTGTAGGGTATAGAGTTTAGAGTGTAGGGTATAGAGTGTAGGGTATAGAGTGTAAGGTATAGAGTGTAGGGTGTAGAGTGTAGGGTATAGAGTGTAGGGTATAGAGTGTAGGGTATAGAGTGTACGGTATAGAGTGTAGGGTATAGAGTGTATGGTATAGAGTGTAGGGTATAGAGTGTAGGGTATAGAGTGTAGGGTATAGAGTGTATGGTATAGATTGTAGGGTATAGAGTGTAGGGTATAGAGTGTAGGGTATAGAGTGTAGAGTGTAGGGTATAGAGTGTAGAGTGTAGGGTATAGAGTGTAGAGTGTAGGGTATAGATTGTATGGTATAGAGTGTAGGGTATAGAATGTAGGGTGTAGAGTGTTGGGTATAGAGTGTAGGGTATAGAGTGTAGGGTATAGAGTGTAGGGTATAGAGTGTAGGGAATAGAGTGTAGAGTGTAAGGTATAGAGTGTAGAGTGTAGGGTATAGAGTGTAGGGTATAGAGTGTAGAGTGTAGGGATTAGAGTGTAGGGTATAGAGTGTAGGGTATAGAGTGTAGGGTATAGAGTGTAGAGTGTAGGGTATAGAGTGTAGAGTGTAGGGTATAGAGTGTAGGGTATAGAGTGTAGGGTATAGAGTGTAGGGTAGAGTGTGTAGAGTGTAGGGTATAGAGTGTAGGGTATAGAGTGTAGGGTATAGAGTGTAGAGTGTAGGGATTAGAGTGTAGGGTATAGAGTGTAGGGTGTAGAGTGTAGGGTATAGAGTGTAGAGTGTAGGGTATAGAGTGTATGGTATAGAGTGTAGGGTATAGAGTGTAGGGTGTAGAGTGTAGGGTATAGAGTGTAGGGTATAGAGTGTAGGGTATAGAGTGTAGGGAATAGAGTGTAGAGTGTAAGGTATAGAGTGTAGGGTATAGAGTGTAGGGTATAGAGTGTAGAGTGAAGGGATTAGAGTGTAGGGTATAGAGTGTAGGGTGTAGAGTGTAGGGTATAGAGTGTAGAGTGTAGGGTATAGAGTGTATGGTACAGAGTGTAGGGTATAGAGTGTAGGGTGTAGAGTGTAGGGTATAGAGTGTAGGGTATAGAGTGTAGGGTATAGAGTGTAGGGTATAGAGTGTAGGGAATAGAGTGTAGAGTGTAAGGTATAGAGTGTAGAGTGTAGGGTATAGAGTGTAGGGTATAGACTGTAGGGTATAGAGTGTAGGGTATAGAGTGTAGGGTATAGATTGTAGAGTGTAGGCTATAGAGTGTAGGTTATAGAGTGTAGAGTGTAGGGTGTAGAGTGTAGGGTATAGAGTGTAGGGTAGAGAGTGTAGGGTATAGAGTGTAGAGTGTAGGGTATAGTGTGTAGGGTATAGAGTGCAGGGTGTAGAGTGTAGGGTATAGAGTGTAGGGTATAGAGTGTAGAGTGTAGGGTATAGAGTGTATGCTATAGAGTGTATGGTGTAGAGTGTATGGTATAGAGTGTAGGGTATAGATTGTAGAGTGCATGGTATAGAGTGTAGGGTATAGAGTGTAGGGTATAGAGTGTATGTTATAGAGTGTAGGGAATAGAGTGTAGGGTAGAGATTGTAGAGTGTAGGGTATAGAGTGTAGGGTATAGAGTGTAGAGTGTCGGGATTAGAGTGTAGGGTATAGAGTGTAGGATGTAGAGTGTAGGGTATAGAGTGTAGAGTGTAGGGTATAGAGTGTATGGTATAGAGTGTAGGGTATAGAGTGTAGGGTGTAGAGTGTAGGGTATAGAGTGTAGGGTATAGAGTGTAGGGTATAGAGTGTAGGGTATAGAGTGTAGGGTGTAGAGTGTAGGGTATAGAGTGTATGGTATAGAGTGTAGGGTATAGAATGTATGGTATAGAGTGTAGAGTGTAGGATATAGAGTGTAGGGTATAGAGTGTAGAGTGTAGGGTATAGAGTGTAGGGTATAGAGTGTAGGGTATAGAGTGTAGAGTGTAGGGATTAGAGTGTAGGGTATAGAGTGTAGGGTATAGAGTGTAGAGTGTAGGGTAGAGAGTGTAGGATATAGAGTGTAGAGTGTAGGGTATAGAGTGTAGGGTATAGAGTGTAGGGTATAGAGTGTAGAGTGTAGGGTATAGAGTGTAGGGTATAGAGTGTAGGGTATAGAGTGTAGGGTATAGAGTGTAGGGTGTAGAGTGTAGGGTATAGAGTGTAGGGTATAGAGTGTAGGGTATAGAGTGTAGGGTGTAGAGTGTATGGTATAGAGTGCAGGGTATAGAATGTATGGTATAGAGTGTAGAGTGTAGGATATAGAGTGTCGGGTATAGAGTGTAGGGTAGAGAGTGTAGGGTATAGAGTGTAGAGTGTAGGGTATAGTGTGTAGGGTATAGAGTGCAGGGTGTAGAGTGTAGGGTATAGAGTGTAGGGTATAGAGTGTAGAGTGTAGGGTATAGAGTGTATGCTATAGAGTGTATGGTGTAGAGTGTATGGTATAGAGTGTAGGGTATAGATTGTAGAGTGCATGGTATAGAGTGTAGGGTATAGAGTGTAGGGTATAGAGTGTATGTTATAGAGTGTAGGGAATAGAGTGTAGGGTAGAGATTGTAGAGTGTAGGGTATAGAGTGTAGGGTATAGAGTGTAGAGTGTTGGGATTAGAGTCTAGGGTATAGAGTGTAGGATGTAGAGTGTAGGGTATAGAGTGTAGAGTGTAGGGTATAGAGTGTATGGTATAGAGTGTAGGGTATAGAGTGTAGGGTGTAGAGTGTAGGGTATAGAGTGTAGGGTATAGAGTGTAGGGTATAGAGTGTAGGGTGTAGAGTGTAGGGTATAGAGTGTATGGTATAGAGTGTAGGGTATAGAATGTATGGTATAGAGTGTAGAGTGTAGGATATAGAGTGTAGGGTATAGAGTGTAGAGTGTAGGGTATAGAGTGTAGGGTATAGAGTGTAGGGTATAGAGTGTAGAGTGTAGGGATTATAGTGTAGGGTATAGAGTGTAGGGTATAGAGTGTAGAGTGTAGGGTAGAGAGTGTAGGATATAGAGTGTAGAGTGTAGGGTATAGAGTGTAGGGTATAGAGTGTAGGGTATAGAGTGTAGAGTGTAGGGTATAGAGTGTAGGGTATAGAGTGTAGGGTATAGAGTGTAGGGTATAGAGTGTAGGGTGTAGAGTGTAGGGTATAGAGTGTAGGGTATAGAGTGTAGGGTATAGAGTGTAGGGTGTAGAGTGTATGGTATAGAGTGCAGGGTATAGAATGTATGGTATAGAGTGTAGAGTGTAGGATATAGAGTGTCGGGTATAGAGTGTAGAGTGTAGGGATTAGAGTGTAGGGTATAGAGTGTAGGGTATAGAGTGTAGAGTGTAGGGTAGAGAGTGTAGGATATAGAGTGTAGAGTGTAGGGTATAGAGTGTAGGGTATAGAGTCTAGGGTATAGAGTGTAGGGTTTAGAGTGTAGAGTGTGGGGTATAGAGTGTAGGGTATAGAGTGTATGGTATAGAGTGTAGGGTATAGAGTGTAGGGTGTAGAGTGTAGGGTATAGAGTGTAGGGTATAGAGTGTAGAGTATAGAGTGTAGGGTATAGAGTGTAGGGTGTAGAGTGTAGGGTATAGAGTGTATGGTATAGAGTGTAGGGTATAGAATGTATGGTATAGAGTGTAGAGTGTAGGATATAGAGTGTAGGGTATAGAGTGTAGAGTGTAGGGTATAGAGTGTAGGGTATAGAGTGTAGAGTGTAGGGATTAGAGTGTAGGGTATAGAGTGTAGGGTATAGAGTGTAGAGTGTAGGGTAGATAGTGTAGGATATAGAGTGTAGAGTGTAGGGTATAGAGTGTAGGGTATAGAGTGTAGAGTGTAGGGCATAGAGTGTAAGTTATAGAGTGTAGGGTATAGAGTGTAGAGTGTAGGGTATAGAGTGTAGGGTATAGAGTGTAGGGTATAGAGTGTAGGGCATAGAGTGTAGGGTAAAGAGTGTAGGGTGTAGAGTGTAGGGTATAGAGTGTAGGGTATAGAGTGTAGAGTGTAGGGTATAGAGTGTAGGGTATAAAGTGTAGGGTATAGAGTGTAGGGTATAGAGTGTAGGGTATAGAGTGTAGAGTGTAGGGTATAGCGTGTAGAGTGTCGGGTATAGAGTGTAGGGTATAGAGTGTAGGGTATAGAGTGTAGGGTATAGAGTGTAGAGTGTAGGGTATATAGTGTAGAGTGTAGGGTATAGAGTGTATGGTATAGAGTGTAGGGTATAGAGTGTAGGGTGTAGAGTGTTGGGTATAGAGTGTAGGGTATAGAGTGTAGGGTATAGAGTGCAGGGTATAGAGGGTAGGGAATAGAGTGTAGAGTGTAAGGTATAGAGTGTAGAGTGTAGGGTATAGAGTGTAGGGTATAGAGTGTAGAGTGTAGGGATTAGAGTGTAGGGTATAGAGTGTAGGGTATAGAGTGTAGTGTATAGAGTGTAGGGAATAGAGTGTGGAGTGTAAGGTATAGAGTGTAGAGTGTAGGGTATAGACTGTAGGGTATAGAGTGTAGGGTATAGAGTGTAGGGTATAGATTGTAGAGTATAGGCTATAGAGTGTAGGGTATAGAGTGTAGAGTGTAGGGTATAGAGTGTAGGGTATAGAGTGTAGGGTATAGAGTGTAGAGTGTAGGGTATAGTGTGTAGGGTATAGAGTGCAGGGTGTAGAGTGTAGGGTATAGAGTGTAGGGTATAGAGTGTAGAGTGTAGGGTATAGAGTGTATGCTATAGAGTGTATGGTGTAGAGTGTATGGTATAGAGTGTAGGGTATACAGTGTAGAGTGTATGGTATAGAGTGTAGGGTGTAGAGTGTAGGGTATAGAGTGTATGTTATAGAGTGTAGGGTATAGAGTGTAGGGTAGAGAGTGTAGAGTGTAGGGTATAGAGTGTAGGGTATAGAGTGTAGGGTATAGAGTGTAGAGTGTAGGGATTAGAGTGTAGGGTATAGAGTGTAGTGTGTAGAGTGTAGGGTATAGAGTGTAGAGTGTAGGGTATAGAGTGTATGGTATAGAGTGTAGGGTATAGAGTGTAGGGTGTAGAGTGTAGGGTATAGAGTGTAGGGTATAGAGTGTAGGGTATAGAGTGTAGGGAATAGAGTGTAGAGTGTAAGGTATAGAGTGTAGAGTGTAGGGTATAGAGTGTAGGGTATAGACTGTAGGGTATAAGTGTAGGGTATAGATTGTAGGCTATAGAGTGTAGGGTATAGAGTGTAGGGTATAGAGTGTAGGGTATAGAGTGTAGGGTATAGAGTGTAGGGTATAGAGTGTAGAGTGTAGGGTATAGTGTGTAGGGTATAGAGTGCAGGGTGTAGAGTGTAGGGTATAGAGTGTAGGGTATAGAGTGTAGAGTGTAGGGTATAGAGTGTATGCTATAGAGTGTATGGTGTAGAGTGTATGGTATAGAGTGTAGGGTATAGAGTGTAGAGTGTAGGGTATAGAGTGTAGGGTATAGAGTGTATGTTATAGAGTGTAGGGTATAGAGTGTAGAGTGTAGGGTATAGAGTTTAGAGTGTAGGGTATAGAGTGTAGGGTATAGAGTGTAAGGTATAGAGTGTAGGGTGTAGAGTGTAGGGTATAGATTGTAGGGTATAGAGTGTAGGGTATGGAGTGTACGGTATAGAGTGTAGGGTATGGAGTGTATGGTATAGAGTGTAGGGTATAGAGTGTAGGGTATAGAGTGTAGGGTATAAAGTGTAGAGTGTAGGGTATAGAGTGTAGAGTGTAGGGTATAGAGTGTATGGTATAGAGTGTAGGGTATAGAGTGTAGGGTGTAGAGTGTTGGGTATAGAGTGTAGGGTATAGAGTGTAGGGTATAGAGTGTAGGGTATAGAGTGTAGGGAATAGAGTGTAGGGTATAGAGTGTAGAGTGTAGGGATTAGAGTGTAGGGTATAGAGTGTAGGGTATAGAGTGTAAGGTATAGAGTGTAGGGTATAGAGTGTAGAGTGTAGGGTATAGAGTGTAGAGTGTAGGGTATAGAGTGTAGGGTATAGAGTGTAGGGTATAGAGTGTAGGGTAGAGTCTGTAGAGTGTAGGGTATAGAGTGTAGGGTATAGAGTGTAGAGTATAGAGTGTAGAGTGTAGGGATTAGAGTGTAGGGTATAGAGTGTAGGGTGTAGAGTGTAGGGTATAGAGTGTAGAGTGTAGTGTATAGAGTGTATGGTATAGAGTGTAGGGTGTAGAGAGTAGGGTATAGAGTGTAGGGTATAGAGTGTAGGGTATAGAGTGTAGGGAATAGAGTGTAGAGTGTAAGGTATAGAGTGTAGAGTGTAGGGTATAGAGTGTAGGGTATAGAGTGTAGAGTGAAGGGATTAGAGTGTAGGGTATAGAGTGTAGGGTGTAGAGTGTAGGGTATAGAGTGTAGAGTGTAGGGTATAGAGTGTATGGTATAGAGTGTAGGGTATAGAGTGTAGGGTGTAGAGTGTAGGGTATAGAGTGTAGGGTATAGAGTGTAGGGTATAGAGTGTAGGGTATAGAGTGTAGGGAATAGAGTGTAGAGTGTAAGGTATAGAGTGTAGAGTGTAGGGTATAGAGTGTAGGGTATAGACTGTAGGGTATAGAGTGTAGGGTATAGAGTGTAGGGTATAGATTGTAGAGTGTAGGCTATAGAGTGTAGGGTATAGAGTGTAGAGTGTAGGGTATAGAGTGTAGGGTATAGAGTGTAGGGTATAGAGTGTAGGGTATAGAGTGTAGAGTGTAGGGTATAGTGTGTACGGTATAGAGTGCAGGGTGTAGAGTGTAGGGTATAGAGTGTAGGGTATAGAGTGTAGAGTGTAGGGTATAGAGTGTACGCTATAGAGTGTATGGTGTAGAGTGTATGGTATAGAGTGTAGGGTATAGATTGTAGAGTGTATGGTATAGAGTGTATGTTATAGAGTGTAGGGTATAGAGTGTAGGGTAGAGAGTGTATGTTATAGAGTGTAGGGTATAGAGTGTAGGGTAGAGAGTGTAGAGTGTAGGGTATAGAGTGTAGGGTAGGGTATAGAGTGTAGAGTGTCGGGATTAGAGTGTAGGGTATAGAGTGTGGGATGTAGAGTGTAGGGTATAGAGTGTAGAGTGTAGGGTATAGAGTGTATGGTATAGAGTGTAGGGTATAGAGTGTAGGGTGTAGAGTGTAGGGTATAGAGTGTAGGGAATAGAGTGTAGGGTATAGAGTGTAGGGTATAGAGTGTAGGGTGTAGAGTGTAGGGTATAGAGTGTATAGTATAGAGTGTAGGGTATAGAATGTATGGTATAGAGTGTAGAGTGTAGGATATAGAGTGTAGGGTATAGAGTGTAGAGTGTAGGGTATAGAGTGTAGAGTGTAGGGATTAGAGTGTAGGGTATAGAGTGTAGGGTATAGAATGTAAAGTGTAGGGTAGAGAGTGTAGGATATAGAGTGTAGAGTGTATGGTATAGAGTGTAGGGTATAGAGTGTAGGGTATAGAGTGTAGGGTATAGAGTGTAGGGTATAGAGTGTAGGGCATAGAGTGTAGGGCATAGAGTGTAGGGTGTAGAGTGTAGGGTATAGAGTGTAGGGTATAGAGTGTAGAGTGTAGGGTATAGAGTGTAGGGTATAGAGTGTAGGGTATAGAGTGTAGGGTATAGAGTGTAGGGTATAGAGTGTAGAGTGTAGGGTATAGCATGTAGAGTGTCGGGTATAGAGTGTAGGGTATAGAGTGTAGGGTATAGAGTGTAGGGTATAGAGTGTAGAGTGTAGGGTATAGAGTGTAGAGTGTAGGGTATAGAGTGTATGGTATAGAGTGTAGGGTATAGAGTGTAGGGTGTAGAGTGTTGGGTATAGAGTGTAGGGTATAGAGTGTAGGGTATAGAGTGTAGGGTATAGAGTGTAGGGAATAGAGTGTAGAGTGTAAGGTATAGAGTGTAGAGTGTAGGGTATAGAGTGTAGGGTATAGAGTGTAGAGTGTAGGGATTAGAGTGTAGGGTATAGAGTGTAGGGTATAGTGTGTAGGGTATAGAGTGTAGAGTGTAGGGTATAGAGTGTAGGGTATTGAGTTTAGGGTATAGATTGTAGGGTATAGAGTGTAGGGCATAGAGTGTAGGGTATAGAGTGTAGGGTATCGAGTGTAGAGTGTAGGGTATAGAGTGTAGGGTATAGAGTGTAGGGTAGAGAGTGTAGAGTGTAGGGATTAGAGTGTACAGTATAGAGTGTAGGGTGTAGAGTGTAGGGCATAGAGTGTAGAGTGTAGGGTATAGAGTGTATGGTATAGAGTGTAGAGTATAGAGTGTAGGGTGTAGAGTGTAGGGTATAGAGTGTAGGGTATAGAGTGTAGGGTATAGAGTGTAGGGAATAGAGTGTTGAGTGTAAGGTACAGAGTGTAGAGTGTAGGGAATAGAGTGTAGAGTGTAGGGTATAGAGTGTAGGGTATAGAGTGTAGGGTATAGAGTGTAGGGTATACAGTGTAGGGTATAGAGTGTAGAGTGTAGGGTATAGAGTGTAGAGTGTAGGGTATAGAGTGTAGAGTGTAGGGCATAGAGTGTAGATTGTAGGGTATAGAGTGTAGGGTATAGAGTGTAGGGTATAGAGTGTAGGGTATAGAGTGTAGAGTGTAGGGTATAGAGTGTAGAGTGTAGGGTATAGAGTGTAGGGTACAGAGTGTAGGGTATAGAGTGTAGGGTAGAGAGTGTAGAGTGTAGGGTATAGAGTGTAGGGTATAGAGTGTAGGGTATAGAGTGTAGAGTGTAGGGATTAGAGTGTAGGGTATAGAGTGTAGGGTGTGGAGTGTAGGGTATAGAGTGTAGAGTGTAGGGTATAGAGTGTATGGTATAGAGTGTAGGGTATAGAGTGTAGGGTGTAGAGTGTAGGGTATAGAGTGTAGGGTATAGAGTGTAGGGTATAGAGTGTAGGGTATAGAGTGTAGGGAATAGAGTGTAGAGTGTAAGGTATAGAGTGTAGAGTGTAGGGTATAGAGTGTAAGGTATAGAGTGTAGAGTGTAGGGATTAGAGTGTAGGGTATAGAGTGTAGGGTGTAGAGTGTAGGGTATAGAGTGTAGAGTGTAGGGTATAGAGTGTATGGTATAGAGTGTAGGGTATAGAGTCTAGGGTGTAGAGTGTAGGGTATAGAGTGTAGGGTATAGAGTGTAGGGTATAGAGTGTTGGGTATAGAGTGTAGGGAATAGAGTGTGGAGTGTAAGGTATAGAGTGTAGAGTGTAGGGTATAGAGTGTAGGGTATAGACTGTAGGGTATAGAGTGTAGGGTATAGAGTGTAGGGTATAGATTGTAGAGTGTAGGCTATAGAGTGTAGGGTATAGAGAGTAGAGTGTAGGGTATAGAGTGTAGGGTATAGAGTGTAGGGTATAGAGTGTAGGGTATAGAGTGTAGAGTGTAGGGTATAGTGTGTAGGGTATAGAGTGCAGGGTGTAGAGTGTAGGGTATAGAGTGTAGGGTATAGAGTGTAGAGTGTAGGGTATAGAGTGTATGCTATAGAGTGTATGGTGTAGAGTGTACGGTATAGAGTGTAGGGTATAGAGTGTAGAGTGTATGGTATAGAGTGTAGGGTGTAGAGTGTAGGGTATAGAGTGTATGTTATAGAGTGTAGGGTATAGAGTGTAAGGTAGAGAGTGTAGAGTGTAGGGTATAGAGTGTAGGGTATAGAGTGTAGGGTATAGAGTGTAGAGTGTAGGGATTAGAGTGTAGGGTATAGAGTGTAGTGTGTAGAGTGTAGGGTATAGAGTGTAGAGTGTAGGGTATAGAGTGTAGGGTATAGAGTGTAGGGTATAGAGTGTAGGGTATAGAGTGTAGAGTGTAGGGTATAGTGTGTAGGGTATAGAGTGCAGGGTGTAGAGTGTAGGGTATAGAGTGTAGGGTATAGAGTGTAGAGTGTAGGGTATAGAGTGTATGCTATAGAGTGTATGGTGTAGAGTGTATGGTATAGAGTGTAGGGTATAGAGTGTAGAGTGTATGGTATAGAGTGTAGGGTGTAGAGTGTAGGGTATAGAGTGTATGTTATAGAGTGTAGGGTATAGAGTGTAGGGTAGAGAGTGTAGAGTGTAGGGTATAGAGTGTAGGGTATAGAGTGTAGGGTATAGAGTGTAGAGTGTAGGGATTAGAGTGTAGGGTATAGAGTGTAGTGTGTAGGGTGTAGGGTATAGAGTGTAAAGTGTAGGGTATAGAGTGTATGGTATAGAGTGTAGGGTATAGAGTGTAGGGTGTAGAGTGTAGGGTATAGAGTGTAGGGTATAGAGTGTAGGGTATAGAGTGTAGGGAATAGAGTGTAGAGTGTAAGGTATAGAGTGTAGAGTATAGGGTATAGAGTGTAGGGTATAGAGTGTAGAGTGTAGGGATTAGAGTGTAGGGTATAGAGTGTAGGGTGTAGAGTGTAGGGTATAGAGTGTAGAGTGTAGGGTATAGAGTGTATGGTATAGAGTGTAGGGTATAGAGTGTAGGGTGTAGAGTGTAGGGTATAGAGTGTAGGGTATAGAGTGTAGGGTATAGAGTGTAAGGTATAGAGTGTAGGGAATAGAGTGTAGAGTGTAAGGTATAGAGTGTAGAGTGTAGGGTATAGAGTGTAGGGTATAGACTGTAGGGTATAGAGTGTAGGGTATAGAGTGTAGGGTATAGAGTGTAGAGTATAGAGTGTAGGGTATAGAGTGTAGGGTATAGAGTGTAGGGTATAGAGTGTAGAGTGTAGGGTATAGTGTGTAGGGTATAGAGTGCAGGGTGTAGAGTGTAGGGTATAGAGTGTAGGGTATAGAATGTAGAGTGTAGGGTATAGAGTGTATGCTATAGAGTGTATGGTGTAGAGTGTATGGTATAGAGTGTAGGGTATAGAGTGTAGAGTGTAGGGTATAGAGTGTAGGGTATAGAGTGTATGTTATAGAGTGTAGGGTATAGAGTGTAGAGTGTAGGGTATAGAGTGTAGGGTATAGAGTGTAAGGTATAGAGTGTAGGGTGTAGAGTGTAGGGTATAGATTGTAGGGTATAGAGTGTAGGGTATAGAGTGTACGGTATAGAGTGTAGGGTATGGAGTGTATGGTCTAGAGTGTAGGGTATAGAGTGTAGAGTGTAGGGTATAGAGTGTAGGGTATAGAGTGTAGGGTATAGAGTGTAGGGTATAGAGTGTAGGGTATAGAGTGTAGAGTGCAGGGTATAGAGTTTAGAGTGTAGGGTATAGAGTGTAGGGTATAGAGTGTAAGGTATAGAGTGTAGGGTGTAGAGTGTAGAGTATAGAGTGTAGGGTATAGGGTGTAGGGTATAGAGTGTAGGGTATAGAGTGTAGGGTACAGAGTGTATGGTATAGAGTGTAGGGTATAGAGTGTATGGTATAGAGTGTAGGGTACAGAGTGTAGGGTATAGAGTGTAGAGTGTTGGGATTAGAGTGTAGGGTATAGAGTGTAGGGTGTAGAGTGTAGGGTATAGAGTGTAGAGTGTAGGGTATAGAGTATATGGTATAGAGTGTAGGGTATAGAGTGTAGGGTGTAGAGTGTAGGGTATAGAGTGTAGGGTATAGAATGTAGTGCATAAAGTGTAGAGTGTAGGGTATAGAGTGTAGGGTATAGAGTGTAGGGTATAGAGTGTAGAGTGTAGGGTATAGAGTGTAGGGTATAGAGTGTAGGGTATACAGTGTAGGGTATAGAGTGTAGGGTATAGAGTGTAGGGTATAGAGTGTAGGGTATAGAGTGTAGGGTATAGAGTGTAGAGTGTAGGGTATAGAGTTTAGAGTGTAGGGTATAGAGTGTAGGGTATAGAGTGTAAGGTATAGAGTGTAGGGTGTAGAGTGTAGGGTATAGAGTGTAGGGTATAGAGTGTAGGGTATAGAGTGTACGGTATAGAGTGTAGGGTATGGAGTGTATGGTATAGAGTGTAGGGTATAGAGTGTAGGGTATAGAGTGTGAGGTATAGAGTGTATGGTATAGATTGTAGGGTATAGAGTGTAGGGTATAGAGTGTAGGGTATAGAGTGTAGAGTGTAGGGTATAGAGTGTAGAGTGTAGGGTATAGATTGTATGGTATAGAGTGTAGGGTATAGAATGTAAGGTGTAGAGTGTTGGGTATAGAGTGTAGGGTATAGAGTGTAGGGTATAGAGTGTAGGGTATAGAGTGTAGGGTATAGAGTGTAGGGAATAGAGTGTAGAGTGTAAGGTATAGAGTGTAGAGTGTAGGGTATAGACTGTAGGGTATAGAGTGTAGAGTGTAGGGATTAGAGTGTAGGGTATAGAGTGTAGGGTATAGAGTGTAGGGTATAGAGTGTAAAGTGTAGGGTATAGAGTGTAGAGTGTAGGGTATAGATTGTAGGGTATAGAGTGTAGGGTATAGAGTGTAGGGTAGAGTGTGTAGAGTGTAGGGTATAGAGTGTAGGGTATAGAGTGTAGGGTATAGAGTGTAGAGTGTAGGGATTAGAGTGTAGGGTATAGAGTGTAGGGTGTAGAGTGTAGGGTATAGAGTGTAGAGTGTAGGGTATAGAGTGTATGGTATAGAGTGTAGGGTATAGAGTGTATGGTGTAGAGTGTAGGGTATAGAGTGTAGGGTATAGAGTGTAGGGTATAGAGTGTAGGGAATAGAGTGTAGAGTGTAAGGTATAGAGTGTAGGGTATAGAGTGTAGGGTATAGAGTGTAGAGTGAAGGGATTAGAGTGTAGGGTATAGAGTGTAGGGTGTAGAGTGTAGGGTATAGAGTGTAGAGTGTAGGGTATAGAGTGTATGGTACAGAGTGTAGGGTATAGAGTGTAGGGTGTAGAGTGTAGGGTATAGAGTGTAGGGTATAGAGTGTAGGGTATAGAGTGTAGGGTATAGAGTGTAGGGAATAGAGTGTAGAGTGTAAGGTATAGAGTGTAGAGTGTAGGGTATAGAGTGTAGGGTATAGACTGTAGGGTATAGAGTGTAGGGTATAGAGTGTAGGGTATAGATTGTAGAGTGTAGGCTATAGAGTGTAGGGTATAGAGTGTAGAGTGTAGGGTATAGAGTGTAGGGTATAGAGTGTAGGGTAGAGAGTGTAAGGTATAGAGTGTAGAGTGTAGGGTATAGTGTGTAGGGTATAGAGTGCAGGGTGTAGAGTGTAGGGTATAGAGTGTAGGGTATAGAGTGTAGAGTGTAGGGTATAGAGTGTATGCTATAGAGTGTATGGTGTAGAGTGTATGGTATAGAGTGTAGGGTATAGATTGTAGAGTGCATGGTATAGAGTGTAGGGTATAGAGTGTAGGGTATAGAGTGTATGTTATAGAGTGTAGGGTATAGAGTGTAGGGTAGAGATTGTAGAGTGTAGGGTATAGAGTGTAGGGTATAGAGTGTAGAGTGTCGGGATTAGAGTGTAGGGTATAGAGTGTAGGATGTAGAGTGTAGGGTATAGAGTGTAGAGTGTAGGGTATAGAGTGTATGGTATAGAGTGTAGGGTATAGAATGTAGGGTGTAGAGTGTAGGGTATAGAGTGTAGGGTATAGAGTGTAGGGTATAGAGTGTAGGGTATAGAGTGTAGGGTGTAGAGTGTAGGGTATAGAGTGTATGGTATAGAGTGTAGGGTATAGAATGTATGGTATAGAGTGTAGAGTGTAGGATATAGAGTGTATGGTATAGAGTGTAGAGTGTAGGGTATAGAGTGTAGGGTATAGAGTGTAGGGTATAGAGTGTAGAGTGTAGGGATTAGAGTGTAGGGTATAGAGTGTAGGGTATAGAGTGTAGAGTGTAGGGTAGAGAGTGTAGGATATAGAGTGTAGAGTGTAGGGTATAGAGTGTAGGGTATAGAGTGTAGGGTATAGAGTGTAGGGTATAGAGTGTAGAGTGTAGGGTATAGAGTGTAGGGTATAGAGTGTAGGGTATAGAGTGTAGGGTATAGAGTGTAGGGTGTAGAGTGTAGGGTATAGAGTGTAGGGTATAGAGTGTAGAGTATAGAGTGTAGGGTGTAGAGTGTATGGTATAGAGTGCAGGGTATAGAATGTATGGTATAGAGTGTAGAGTGTAGGATATAGAGTGTAGGGTATAGAGTGTAGAGTGTAGGGATTAGAGTGTAGGGTATAGAGTGTAGGGTATAAAGTGTAGAGTGTAGGGTAGAGAGTGTAGGATATAGAGTGTAGAGTGTAGGGTATAGAGTGTAGGGTATAGAGTGTAGGGTATAGAGTGTAGGGTTTAGAGTGTAGAGTGTAGGGTATAGAGTGTAGGGTATAGAGTGTATGGTATAGAGTGTAGGGTATAGAGTGTAGGGTGTAGAGTGTAGGGTATAGAGTGTAGGGTATAGAGTGTAGGGTATAGAGTGTAGGGTATAGAGTGTAGGGTGTAGAGTGTAGGGTATAGAGTGTATGGTATAGAGTGTAGGGTATAGAATGTATGGTATAGAGTGTAGAGTGTAGGATATAGAGTGTAGGGTATAGAGTGTAGAGCGTAGGGTATAGAGTGTAGGGTATAGAGTGTAGGGTATAGAGTGTAGAGTGTAGGGATTAGAGTGTAGGGTATAGAGTGTAGGGTATAGAGTGTAGAGTGTAGGGTAGATAGTGTAGGATATAGAGTGTAGAGTGTAGGGTATAGAGTGTAGGGTATAGAGTGTAGGGTATAGAGTGTAGGGTATAGAGTGTAGAGTGTAGGGCATAGAGTGTAGGGTATAGAGTGTAGGGTATAGAGTGTAGAGTGTAGGGTATAGAGTGTAGGGTATAGAGTGTAGGGTATAGAGTGTAGGGCATAGAGTGTAGGGTAAAGAGTGTAGGGTGTAGAGTGTAGGGTATAGAGTGTAGGGTATAGAGTGTAGAGTGTAGGGTATAGAGTGTAGGGTATAAAGTGTAGGGTATAGAGTGTAGGGTATAGAGTGTAGGGTATAGAGTGTAGAGTGTAGGGTATAGCGTGTAGAGTGTCGGGTATAGAGTGTAGGGTATAGAGTGTAGGGTATAGAGTGTAGGGTATAGAGTGTAGAGTGGAGGGTATAGAGTGTAGAGTGTAGGGTATAGAGTGTATGGTATAGAGTGTAGGGTATAGAGTGTAGGGTGTAGAGTGTTGGGTATAGAGTGTAGGGTATAGAGTGTAGGGTATAGAGTGTAGGGTATAGAGTGTAGGGAATAGAGTGTAGAGTGTAAGGTATAGAGTGTAGAGTGTAGGGTATAGAGTGTAGGGTATAGAGTGTAGAGTGTAGGGATTAGAGTGTAGGGTATAGAGTGTAGGGTATAGAGTGTAGTGTATAGAGTGTAGGGAATAGAGTGTGGAGTGTAAGGTATAGAGTGTAGAGTGTAGGGTATAGACTGTAGGGTATAGAGTGTAGGGTATAGAGTGTAGGGTATATATTGTAGAGTATAGGCTATAGAGTGTAGGGTATAGAGTGTAGAGTGTAGGGTATAGAGTGTAGGGTATAGAGTGTAGGGTATAGAGTGTAGAGTGTAGGGTATAGTGTGTAGGGTATAGAGTGCAGGGTGTAGAGTGTAGGGTATAGAGTGTAGGGTATAGAGTGTAGAGTGTAGGGTATAGAGTGTATGCTATAGAGTGTATGGTGTAGAGTGTATGGTATAGAGTGTAGGGTATACAGTGTAGAGTGTATGGTATAGAGTGTAGGGTGTAGAGTGTAGGGTATAGAGTGTATGTTATAGAGTGTAGGGTATAGAGTGTAGGGTAGAGAGTGTAGAGTGTAGGGTATAGAGTGTAGGGTATAGAGTGTAGGGTATAGAGTGTAGAGTGTAGGGATTAGAGTGTAGGGTATAGAGTGTAGTGTGTAGAGTGTAGGGTATAGAGTGTAGAGTGTAGGGTATAGAGTGTATGGTATAGAGTGTAGGGTATAGAGTGTAGGGTGTAGAGTGTAGGGTATAGAGTGTAGGGTATAGAGTGTAGGGTATAGAGTGTAGGGAATAGAGTGTAGAGTGTAAGGTATAGAGTGTAGAGTTTAGGGTATAGAGTGTAGGGTATAGAGTGTAGAGTGTAGGGATTAGAGTGTAGGGTATAGAGTGTAGAGTGTAGAGTGTAGGGTATAGAGTGTAGAGTGTAGGGTATAGAGTGTATGGTATAGAGTGTAGGGTATAGAGTGTAGGGTGTAGAGTGTAGGGTATAGAGTGTAGGGTATAGAGTGTAGGGTATAGAGTGTAGGGTATAGAGTGTAGGGAATAGAGTGTAGAGTGTAAGGTATAGAGTGTAGAGTGTAGGGTATAGAGTGTAGGGTATAGACTGTAGGGTATAAAGTGTAGGGTATAGATTGTAGGCTATAGAGTGTAGGGTATAGAGTGTAGGGTATAGAGTGTAGGGTATAGAGTGTAGGGTATAGAGTGTAGGGTATAGAGTGTAGAGTGTAGGGTATAGTGTGTAGGGTATAGAGTGCAGGGTGTAGAGTGTAGGGTATAGAGTGTAGGGTATAGAGTGTAGAGTGTAGGGTATAGAGTGTATGCTATAGAGTGTATGGTGTAGAGTGTATGGTATAGAGTGTAGGGTATAGAGTGTAGAGTGTAGGGTATAGAGTGTATGATATAGAGTGTAGGGTATAGAGTGTAGAGTGTAGGGTATAGAGTTTAGAGTGTAGAGTATAGAGTGTAGGGTATAGAGTGTAAGGTATAGAGTGTAGGGTGTAGAGTGTAGGGTATAGATTGTAGGGTATAGAGTGTAGGGTATAGAGTGTACGGTATAGAGTGTAGGGTATGGAGTGTATGGTATAGAGTGTAGGGTATAGAGAGTAGGGTATAGAGTGTAGGGTATAAAGTGTAGAGTGTAGGGTATAGAGTGTAGAGTGTAGGGTATAGAGTGTATGGTATAGAGTGTAGGGTATAGAGTGTAGGGTGTAGAGTGTAGAGTGTAGGGTAGATAGTGTAGGATATAGAGTGTAGAGTGTAGGGTATAGAGTGTAGGGTATAGAGTGTAGGGTATAGAGTGTAGGGTATAGAGTGTAGAGTGTAGGGCATAGAGTGTAGGGTATAGAGTGTAGGGTATAGAGTGTAGAGTGTAGGGTAGATAGTGTAGGATATAGAGTGTAGAGTGTAGGGTATAGAGTGTAGGGTATAGAGTGTAGGGTATAGAGTGTAGGGTATAGAGTGTAGAGTGTAGGGCATAGAGTGTAGGGTATAGAGTGTAGGGTATAGAGTGTAGAGTGTAGGGTATAGAGTGTAGGGTATAGAGTGTAGGGTATAGAGTGTAGGGCATAGAGTGTAGGGTAAAGAGTGTAGGGTGTAGAGTGTAGGGTATAGAGTGTAGGGTATAGAGTGTAGAGTGTAGGGTATAGAGTGTAGGGTATAAAGTGTAGGGTATAGAGTGTAGGGTATAGAGTGTAGGGTATAGAGTGTAGAGTGTAGGGTATAGCGTGTAGAGTGTCGGGTATAGAGTGTAGGGTATAGAGTGTAGGGTATAGAGTGTAGGGTATAGAGTGTAGAGTGGAGGGTATAGAGTGTAGAGTGTAGGGTATAGAGTGTATGGTATAGAGTGTAGGGTATAGAGTGTAGGGTGTAGAGTGTTGGGTATAGAGTGTAGGGTATAGAGTGTAGGGTATAGAGTGTAGGGTATAGAGTGTAGGGAATAGAGTGTAGAGTGTAAGGAATAGAGTGTAGAGTGTAGGGATTAGAGTGTAGGGTATAGAGTGTAGGGTATAGAGTGTAGTGTATAGAGTGTAGGGAATAGAGTGTGGAGTGTAAGGTATAGAGTGTAGAGTGTAGGGTATAGACTGTAGGGTATAGAGTGTAGGGTATAGAGTGTAGGGTATAGATTGTAGAGTATAGGCTATAGAGTGTAGGGTATAGAGTGTAGAGTGTAGGGTATAGAGTGTAGGGTATAGAGTGTAGGGTATAGAGTGTAGAGTGTAGGGTATAGTGTGTAGGGTATAGAGTGCAGGGTGTAGAGTGTAGGGTATAGAGTGTAGGGTATAGAGTGTAGAGTGTAGGGTATAGAGTGTATGCTATAGAGTGTATGGTGTAGAGTGTATGGTATAGAGTGTAGGGTATACAGTGTAGAGTGTATGGTATAGAGTGTAGGGTGTAGAGTGTAGGGTATAGAGTGTATGTTATAGAGTGTAGGGTATAGAGTGTAGGGTAGAGAGTGTAGAGTGTAGGGTATAGAGTGTAGGGTATAGAGTGTAGGGTATAGAGTGTAGAGTGTAGGGATTAGAGTGTAGGGTATAGAGTGTAGTGTGTAGAGTGTAGGGTATAGAGTGTAGAGTGTAGGGTATAGAGTGTATGGTATAGAGTGTAGGGTATAGAGTGTAGGGTGTAGAGTGTAGGGTATAGAGTGTAGGGTATAGAGTGTAGGGTATAGAGTGTAGGGAATAGAGTGTAGAGTGTAAGGTATAGAGTGTAGAGTTTAGGGTATAGAGTGTAGGGTATAGAGTGTAGAGTGTAGGGATTAGAGTGTAGGGTATAGAGTGTAGGGTGTAGAGTGTAGGGTATAGAGTGTAGAGTGTAGGGTATAGAGTGTATGGTATAGAGTGTAGGGTATAGAGTGTAGGGTGTAGAGTGTATGGTATAGAGTGTAGGGTATAGAGTGTAGGGTATAGAGTGTAGGGTATAGAGTGTAGGGTGTAGAGTGTAGGGTATAGAGTGTATGGTATAGAGTGTAGGGTATAGAATGTATGGTATAGAGTGTAGAGTGTAGGATATAGAGTGTAGGGTATAGAGTGTAGAGCGTAGGGTATAGAGTGTAGGGTATAGAGTGTAGGGTATAGAGTGTAGAGTGTAGGGATTAGAGTGTAGGGTATAGAGTGTAGGGTATAGAGTGTAGAGTGTAGGGTAGATAGTGTAGGATATAGAGTGTAGAGTGTAGGGTATAGAGTGTAGGGTATAGAGTGTAGGGTATAGAGTGTAGGGTATAGAGTGTAGAGTGTAGGGCATAGAGTGTAGGGTATAGAGTGTAGGGTATAGAGTGTAGAGTGTAGGGTATAGAGTGTAGGGTATAGAGTGTAGGGTATAGAATGTAGGGCATAGAGTGTAGGGTAAAGAGTGTAGGGTGTAGAGTGTAGGGTATAGAGTGTAGGGTATAGAGTGTAGAGTGTAGGGTATAGAGTGTAGGGTATAAAGTGTAGGGTATAGAGTGTAGGGTATAGAGTGTAGGGTATAGAGTGTAGAGTGTAGGGTATAGCGTGTAGAGTGTCGGGTATAGAGTGTAGGGTATAGAGTGTAGGGTATAGAGTGTAGGGTATAGAGTGTAGAGTGGAGGGTATAGAGTGTAGAGTGTAGGGTATAGAGTGTATGGTATAGAGTGTAGGGTATAGAGTGTAGGGTGTAGAGTGTTGGGTATAGAGTGTAGGGTATAGAGTGTAGGGTATAGAGTGTAGGGTATAGAGTGTAGGGAATAGAGTGTAGAGTGTAAGGTATAGAGTGTAGAGTGTAGGGTATAGAGTGTAGGGTATAGAGTGTAGAGTGTAGGGATTAGAGTGTAGGGTATAGAGTGTAGGGTATAGAGTGTAGTGTATAGAGTGTAGGGAATAGAGTGTGGAGTGTAAGGTATAGAGTGTAGAGTGTAGGGTATAGACTGTAGGGTATAGAGTGTAGGGTATAGAGTGTAGGGTATAGATTGTAGAGTATAGGCTATAGAGTGTAGGGTATAGAGTGTAGAGTGTAGGGTATAGAGTGTAGGGTATAGAGTGTAGGGTATAGAGTGTAGAGTGTAGGGTATAGTGTGTAGGGTATAGAGTGCAGGGTGTAGAGTGTAGGGTATAGAGTGTAGGGTATAGAGTGTAGAGTGTAGGGTATAGAGTGTATGCTATAGAGTGTATGGTGTAGAGTGTATGGTATAGAGTGTAGGGTATACAGTGTAGAGTGTATGGTATAGAGTGTAGGGTGTAGAGTGTAGGGTATAGAGTGTATGTTATAGAGTGTAGGGTATAGAGTGTAGGGTAGAGTGTAGGGTATAGAGTGTAGGGTATAGAGTGTAGGGTATAGAGTGTAGAGTGTAGGGATTAGAGTGTAGGGTATAGAGTGTAGTGTGTAGAGTGTAGGGTATAGAGTGTAGAGTGTAGGGTATAGAGTGTATGGTATAGAGTGTAGGGTATAGAGTGTAGGGTGTAGAGTGTAGGGTATAGAGTGTAGGGTATAGAGTGTAGGGTATAGAGTGTAGGGAATAGAGTGTAGAGTGTAAGGTATAGAGTGTAGAGTTTAGGGTATAGAGTGTAGGGTATAGAGTGTAGAGTGTAGGGATTAGAGTGTAGGGTATAGAGTGTAGAGTGTAGAGTGTAGGGTATAGAGTGTAGAGTGTAGGGTATAGAGTGTATGGTATAGAGTGTAGGGTATAGAGTGTAGGGTGTAGAGTGTAGGGTATAGAGTGTAGGGTATAGAGTGTAGGGTATAGAGTGTAGGGTATAGAGTGTAGGGAATAGAGTGTAGAGTGTAAGGTATAGAGTGTAGAGTGTAGGGTATAGAGTGTAGGGTATAGACTGTAGGGTATAAAGTGTAGGGTATAGATTGTAGGCTATAGAGTGTAGGGTATAGAGTGTAGGGTATAGAGTGTAGGGTATAGAGTGTAGGGTATAGAGTGTAGGGTATAGAGTGTAGAGTGTAGGGTATAGTGTGTAGGGTATAGAGTGCAGGGTGTAGAGTGTAGGGTATAGAGTGTAGGGTATAGAGTGTAGAGTGTAGGGTGTAGAGTGTATGCTATAGAGTGTATGGTGTAGAGTGTATGGTATAGAGTGTAGGGTATAGAGTGTAGAGTGTAGGGTATAGAGTGTATGTTATAGAGTGTAGGGTATAGAGTGTAGAGTGTAGGGTATAGAGTTTAGAGTGTAGGGTATAGAGTGTAGGGTATAGAGTGTAAGGTATAGAGTGTAGGGTGTAGAGTGTAGGGTATAGATTGTAGGGTATAGAGTGTAGGGTATAGAGTGTACGGTATAGAGTGTAGGGTATGGAGTGTATGGTATAGAGTGTAGGGTATAGAGTGTAGGGTATAGAGTGTAGGGTATAAAGTGTAGAGTGTAGGGTATAGAGTGTAGAGTGTAGGGTATAGAGTGTATGGTATAGAGTGTAGGGTATAGAGTGTAGGGTGTAGAGTGTAGAGTGTAGGGTAGATAGTGTAGGATATAGAGTGTAGAGTGTAGGGTATAGAGTGTAGG
The DNA here is from genome assembly GCF_032444005.1 of Ranitomeya imitator. NCBI lineage: Eukaryota > Metazoa > Chordata > Amphibia > Anura > Dendrobatidae > Ranitomeya > Ranitomeya imitator. Next base: position 249,973 of record NW_027193373.1, read on the forward strand.
GTATAGAGTGTAGGGTATAGAGTGTAGGGTATAGAGTGTAGAGTGTAGGGCATAGAGTGTAGGGTATAGAGTGTAGGGTATAGAGTGTAGAGTGTAGGGTAGATAGTGTAGGATATAGAGTGTAGAGTGTAGGGTATAGAGTGTAGGGTATAGAGTGTAGGGTATAGAGTGTAGGGTATAGAGTGTAGAGTGTAGGGCATAGAGTGTAGGGTATAGAGTGTAGGGTATAGAGTGTAGAGTGTAGGGTATAGAGTGTAGGGTATAGAGTGTAGGGTATAGAGTGTAGGGCATAGAGTGTAGGGTAAAGAGTGTAGGGTATAGAGTGTAGGGTATAGAGTGTAGGGTATAGAGTGTAGAGTGTAGGGTATAGAGTGTAGGGTATAAAGTGTAGGGTATAGAGTGTAGGGTATAGAGTGTAGGGTATAGAGTGTAGAGTGTAGGGTATAGCGTGTAGAGTGTCGGGTATAGAGTGTAGGGTATAGAGTGTAGGGTATAGAGTGTAGGGTATAGAGTGTAGAGTGGAGGGTATAGAGTGTAGAGTGTAGGGTATAGAGTGTATGGTATAGAGTGTAGGGTATAGAGTGTAGGGTGTAGAGTGTTGGGTATAGAGTGTAGGGTATAGAGTGTAGGGTATAGAGTGTAGGGTATAGAGTTTAGGGAATAGAGTGTAGAGTGTAAGGAATAGAGTGTAGAGTGTAGGGTATAGAGTGTAGGGTATAGAGTGTAGAGTGTAGGGATTAGAGTGTAGGGTATAGAGTGTAGGGTATAGAGTGTAGTGTATAGAGTGTAGGGAATAGAGTGTGGAGTGTAAGGTATAGAGTGTAGAGTGTAGGGTATAGACTGTAGGGTATAGAGTGTAGGGTATAGAGTGTAGGGTATAGATTGTAGAGTATAGGCTATAGAGTGTAGGGTATAGAGTGTAGAGTGTAGGGTATAGAGTGTAGGGTATAGAGTGTAGGGTATAGAGTGTAGAGTGTAGGGTATAGTGTGTAGGGTATAGAGTGCAGGGTGTAGAGTGTAGGGTATAGAGTGTAGGGTATAGAGTGTAGAGTGTAGGGTATAGAGTGTATGCTATAGAGTGTATGGTGTAGAGTGTATGGTATAGAGTGTAGGGTATACAGTGTAGAGTGTATGGTATAGAGTGTAGGGTGTAGAGTGTAGGGTATAGAGTGTATGTTATAGAGTGTAGGGTATAGAGTGTAGGGTAGAGAGTGTAGAGTGTAGGGTATAGAGTGTAGGGTATAGAGTGTAGGGTATAGAGTGTAGAGTGTAGGGATTAGAGTGTAGGGTATAGAGTGTAGTGTGTAGAGTGTAGGGTATAGAGTGTAGAGTGTAGGGTATAGAGTGTATGGTATAGAGTGTAGGGTATAGAGTGTAGGGTGTAGAGTGTAGGGTATAGAGTGTAGGGTATAGAGTGTAGGGTATAGAGTGTAGGGAATAGAGTGTAGAGTGTAAGGTATAGAGTGTAGAGTTTAGGGTATAGAGTGTAGGGTATAGAGTGTAGAGTGTAGGGATTAGAGTGTAGGGTATAGAGTGTAGGGTGTAGAGTGTAGGGTATAGAGTGTAGAGTGTAGGGTATAGAGTGTATGGTATAGAGTGTAGGGTATAGAGTGTAGGGTGTAGAGTGTAGGGTATAGAGTGTAGGGTATAGAGTGTAGGGTATAGAGTGTAGGGTATAGAGTGTAGGGAATAGAGTGTAGAGTGTAAGGTATAGAGTGTAGAGTGTAGGGTATAGAGTGTAGGGTATAGACTGTAGGGTATAAAGTGTAGGGTATAGATTGTAGGCTATAGAGTGTAGGGTATAGAGTGTAGGGTATAGAGTGTAGGGTATAGAGTGTAGGGTATAGAGTGTAGGGTATAGAGTGTAGAGTGTAGGGTATAGTGTGTAGGGTATAGAGTGCAGGGTGTAGAGTGTAGGGTATAGAGTGTAGGGTATAGAGTGTAGAGTGTAGGGTATAGAGTGTATGCTATAGAGTGTATGGTGTAGAGTGTATGGTATAGAGTGTAGGGTATAGAGTGTAGAGTGTAGGGTATAGAGTGTATGTTATAGAGTGTAGGGTATAGAGTGTAGAGTGTAGGGTATAGAGTTTAGAGTGTAGGGTATAGAGTGTAGGGTATAGAGTGTAAGGTATATAGTGTAGGGTGTAGAGTGTAGGGTATAGATTGTAGGGTATAGAGTGTAGGGTATAGAGTGTACGGTATAGAGTGTAGGGTATGGAGTGTATGGTATAGAGTGTAGGGTATAGAGTGTAGGGTATAGAGTGTAGGGTATAAAGTGTAGAGTGTAGGGTATAGAGTGTAGAGTGTAGGGTATAGAGTGTATGGTATAGAGTGTAGGGTATAGAGTGTAGGGTGTAGAGTGTTGGGTATAGAGTGTAGGGTATAGAGTGTAGGGTATAGAGTGTAGGGTATAGAGTGTAGGGAATAGAGTGTAGAGTGTAAGGTACAGAGTGTAGAGTGTAGGGTATAGAGTGTAGGGTATAGAGTGTAGAGTGTAGGGATTAGAGTGTAGGGTATAGAGTGTAGGGTATAGAGTGTAAGGTATAGAGTGTAGGGTATAGAGTGTAGAGTGTAGGGTATAGAGTGTAGAGTGTAGGGTATAGAGTGTAGGGTATAGAGTGTAGGGTATAGAGTGTAGGGTAGAGTCTGTAGAGTGTAGGGTATAGAGTGTAGGGTATAGAGTGTAGAGTATAGAGTGTAGAGTGTAGGGATTAGAGTGTAGGGTATAGAGTGTAGGGTGTAGAGTGTAGGGTATAGAGTGTAGAGTGTAGTGTATAGAGTGTATGGTATAGAGTGTAGGGTGTAGAGAGTAGGGTATAGAGTGTAGGGTATAGAGTGTAGGGTATAGAGTGTAGGGAATAGAGTGTAGAGTGTGAGGTATAGAGTGTAGAGTGTAGGGTATAGAGTGTAGGGTATAGAGTGTAGAGTGAAGGGATTAGAGTGTAGGGTATAGAGTGTAGGGTATAGAGTGTAGGGTATAGAGTTTAGGGAATAGAGTGTAGAGTGTAAGGAATAGAGTGTAGAGTGTAGGGTATAGAGTGTAGGGTATAGAGTGTAGAGTGTAGGGATTAGAGTGTAGGGTATAGAGTGTAGGGTATAGAGTGTAGTGTATAGAGTGTAGGGAATAGAGTGTGGAGTGTAAGGTATAGAGTGTAGAGTGTAGGGTATAGACTGTAGGGTATAGAGTGTAGGGTATAGAGTGTAGGGTATAGATTGTAGAGTATAGGCTATAGAGTGTAGGGTATAGAGTGTAGAGTGTAGGGTATAGAGTGTAGGGTATAGAGTGTAGGGTATAGAGTGTAGAGTGTAGGGTATAGTGTGTAGGGTATAGAGTGCAGGGTGTAGAGTGTAGGGTATAGAGTGTAGGGTATAGAGTGTAGAGTGTAGGGTATAGAGTGTATGCTATAGAGTGTATGGTGTAGAGTGTATGGTATAGAGTGTAGGGTATACAGTGTAGAGTGTATGGTATAGAGTGTAGGGTGTAGAGTGTAGGGTATAGAGTGTATGTTATAGAGTGTAGGGTATAGAGTGTAGGGTAGAGAGTGTAGAGTGTAGGGTATAGAGTGTAGGGTATAGAGTGTAGGGTATAGAGTGTAGAGTGTAGGGATTAGAGTGTAGGGTATAGAGTGTAGTGTGTAGAGTGTAGGGTATAGAGTGTAGAGTGTAGGGTATAGAGTGTATGGTATAGAGTGTAGGGTATAGAGTGTAGGGTGTAGAGTGTAGGGTATAGAGTGTAGGGTATAGAGTGTAGGGTATAGAGTGTAGGGAATAGAGTGTAGAGTGTAAGGTATAGAGTGTAGAGTTTAGGGTATAGAGTGTAGGGTATAGAGTGTAGAGTGTAGGGATTAGAGTGTAGGGTATAGAGTGTAGGGTGTAGAGTGTAGGGTATAGAGTGTAGAGTGTAGGGTATAGAGTGTATGGTATAGAGTGTAGGGTATAGAGTGTAGGGTGTAGAGTGTAGGGTATAGAGTGTAGGGTATAGAGTGTAGGGTATAGAGTGTAGGGTATAGAGTGTAGGGAATAGAGTGTAGAGTGTAAGGTATAGAGTGTAGAGTGTAGGGTATAGAGTGTAGGGTATAGACTGTAGGGTATAAAGTGTAGGGTATAGATTGTAGGCTATAGAGTGTAGGGTATAGAGTGTAGGGTATAGAGTGTAGGGTATAGAGTGTAGGGTATAGAGTGTAGGGTATAGAGTGTAGAGTGTAGGGTATAGTGTGTAGGGTATAGAGTGCAGGGTGTAGAGTGTAGGGTATAGAGTGTAGGGTATAGAGTGTAGAGTGTAGGGTATAGAGTGTATGCTATAGAGTGTATGGTGTAGAGTGTATGGTATAGAGTGTAGGGTATAGAGTGTAGAGTGTAGGGTATAGAGTGTATGTTATAGAGTGTAGGGTATAGAGTGTAGAGTGTAGGGTATAGAGTTTAGAGTGTAGGGTATAGAGTGTAGGGTATAGAGTGTAAGGTATATAGTGTAGGGTGTAGAGTGTAGGGTATAGATTGTAGGGTATAGAGTGTAGGGTATAGAGTGTACGGTATAGAGTGTAGGGTATGGAGTGTATGGTATAGAGTGTAGGGTATAGAGTGTAGGGTATAGAGTGTAGGGTATAAAGTGTAGAGTGTAGGGTATAGAGTGTAGAGTGTAGGGTATAGAGTGTATGGTATAGAGTGTAGGGTATAGAGTGTAGGGTGTAGAGTGTTGGGTATAGAGTGTAGGGTATAGAGTGTAGGGTATAGAGTGTAGGGTATAGAGTGTAGGGAATAGAGTGTAGAGTGTAAGGTACAGAGTGTAGAGTGTAGGGTATAGAGTGTAGGGTATAGAGTGTAGAGTGTAGGGATTAGAGTGTAGGGTATAGAGTGTAGGGTATAGAGTGTAAGGTATAGAGTGTAGGGTATAGAGTGTAGAGTGTAGGGTATAGAGTGTAGAGTGTAGGGTATAGAGTGTAGGGTATAGAGTGTAGGGTATAGAGTGTAGGGTAGAGTCTGTAGAGTGTAGGGTATAGAGTGTAGGGTATAGAGTGTAGAGTATAGAGTGTAGAGTGTAGGGATTAGAGTGTAGGGTATAGAGTGTAGGGTGTAGAGTGTAGGGTATAGAGTGTAGAGTGTAGTGTATAGAGTGTATGGTATAGAGTGTAGGGTGTAGAGAGTAGGGTATAGAGTGTAGGGTATAGAGTGTAGGGTATAGAGTGTAGGGAATAGAGTGTAGAGTGTGAGGTATAGAGTGTAGAGTGTAGGGTATAGAGTGTAGGGTATAGAGTGTAGAGTGAAGGGATTAGAGTGTAGGGTATAGAGTGTAGGGTGTAGAGTGTAGGGTATAGAGTGTAGAGTGTAGGGTATAGAGTGTAGGGTATAGAGTGTAGGGTGTAGAGTGTAGGGTATAGAGTGTAGGGTATAGAGTGTAGGGTATAGAGTGTAGGGTATAGAGTGTAGGGAATAGAGTGTAGAGTGTAAGGTATAGAGTGTAGAGTGTAGGGTATAGAGTGTAGGGTATAGACTGTAGGGTATAGAGTGTAGGGTATAGAGTGTAGGGTATAGATTGTAGAGTGTAGGCTATAGAGTGTAGGGTATAGAGTGTAGAGTGTAGGGTATAGAGTGTAGGGTATAGAGTGTAGGGTATAGAGTGTAGGGTATAGAGTGTAGAGTGTAGGGTATAGTGTGTACGGTATAGAGTGCAGGGTGTAGAGTGTAGGGTATAGAGTGTAGGGTATAGAGTGTAGAGTGTAGGGTATAGAGTGTACGCTATAGAGTGTATGGTGTAGAGTGTATGGTATAGAGTGTAGGGTATAGATTGTAGAGTGTATGGTATAGAGTGTATGTTATAGAGTGTAGGGTATAGAGTGTAGGGTAGAGAGTGTATGTTATAGAGTGTAGGGTATAGAGTGTAGGGTAGAGAGTGTAGAGTGTAGGGTATAGAGTGTAGGGTAGGGTATAGAGTGTAGAGTGTCGGGATTAGAGTGTAGGGTATAGAGTGTGGGATGTAGAGTGTAGGGTATAGAGTGTAGAGTGTAGGGTATAGAGTGTATGGTATAGAGTGTAGGGTATAGAGTGTAGGGTGTAGAGTGTAGGGTATAGAGTGTAGGGAATAGAGTGTAGGGTATAGAGTGTAGGGTATAGAGTGTAGGGTGTAGAGTGTAGGGTATAAAGTGTATGGTATAGAGTGTAGGGTATAGAATGTATGGTATAGAGTGTAGAGTGTAGGATATAGAGTGTAGGTTATAGAGTGTAGAGTGTAGGGTATAGAGTGTAGAGTGTAGGGATTAGAGTGTAGGGTATAGAGTGTAGGGTATAGAGTGTAGAGTGTAGGGTAGAGAGTGTAGGATATAGAGTGTAGAGTGTATGGTATAGAGTGTAGGGTATAGAGTGTAGGGTATAGAGTGTAGGGTATAGAGTGTAGGGTATAGAGTGTAGGGCATAGAGTGTAGGGTATAGAGTGTAGGGTGTAGAGTGTAGGGTATAGAGTGTAGGGTATAGAGTGTAGAGTGTAGGGTATAGAGTGTGGGGTACAGAGTGTAGGGTATAGAGTGTAGGGTATAGAGTGTAGGGTATAGAGTGTAGAGTGTAGGGTATAGCATGTAGAGTGTCGGGTATAGAGTGTAGGGTATAGAGTGTAGGGTATAGAGTGTAGAGTGTAGGTTATAGAGTGTAGAGTGTCGGGTATAGAGTGTATGGTATAGAGTGTAGGGTATAGAGTGTAGGGTGTAGAGTGTTGGGTATAGAGTGTAGGGTATAGAGTGTAGGGTATAGAGTGTAGGGTATAGAGTGTAGGGAATAGAGTGTAGAGTGTAAGGTATAGAGTGTAGAGTGTAGGGTATAGAGTGTAGGGTATAGAGTGTAGAGTGTAGGGATTAGAGTGTAGGGTATAGAGTGTAGGGTATAGTGTGTAGGGTATAGAGTGTAGAGTGTAGGGTATAGAGTGTAGAGTGTAGGGTATAGAGTGTAGGGTATAGAGTGTAGGGTATAGAGTGTAGGGCATAGAGTGTAGGGTATAGAGTGTAGGGTATAGAGTGTAGAGTGTAGGGTATAGAGTGTAGGGTATAGAGTGTAGGGTATAGAGTGTAGAGTGTAGGGTATAGAGTGTAGGGTATTGAGTGTAGGGTATAGATTGTAGGGTATAGAGTGTAGGGCATAGAGTGTAGGGTATAGAGTGTAGGGTATAGAGTGTAGGGTAGGGTATAGAGTGTAGAGTGTCGGGATTAGAGTGTAGGGTATAGAGTGTGGGATGTAGAGTGTAGGGTATAGAGTGTAGAGTGTAGGGTATAGAGTGTATGGTATAGAGTGTAGGGTGTAGGGTGTAGAGTGTAGGGTATAGAGTGTAGGGAATAGAGTGTAGGGTATAGAGTGTAGGGTATAGAGTGTAGGGTGTAGAGTGTAGGGTATAGAGTGTATGGTATAGAGTGTAGGGTATAGAATGTATGGTATAGAGTGTAGAGTGTAGGATATAGAGTGTAGGTTATAGAGTGTAGAGTGTAGGGTATAGAGTGTAGAGTGTAGGGTTTAGAGTGTAGGGTATAGAGTGTAGGGTATAGAGTGTAGAGTGTAGGGTAGAGAGTGTAGGATATAGAGTGTAGAGTGTATGGTATAGAGTGTAGGGTATAGAGTGTAGGGTATAGAGTGTAGGGTATAGAGTGTAGGGTATAGAGTGTAGGGCATAGAGTGTAGGGTATAGAGTGTAGGGTGTAGAGTGTAGGGTATAGAGTGTAGGGTATAGAGTGTAGAGTGTAGGGTATAGAGTGTGGGGTATAGAGTGTAGGGTATAGAGTGTAGGGTATAGAGTGTAGGGTATAGAGTGTAGAGTGTAGGGTATAGCATGTAGAGTGTCGGGTATAGAGTGTAGGGTATAGAGTGTAGGGTATAGAGTGTAGAGTGTAGGGTATAGAGTGTAGAGTGTAGGGTATAGAGTGTATGGTATAGAGTGTAGGGTATAGAGTGTAGGGTGTAGAGTGTTGGGTATAGAGTGTAGGGTATAGAGTGTAGGGTATAGAGTGTAGGGTATAGAGTGTAGGGAATAGAGTGTAGAGTGTAAGGTATAGAGTGTAGAGTGTAGGGTATAGAGTGTAGGGTATAGAGTGTAGAGTGTAGGGATTAGAGTGTAGGGTATAGAGTGTAGGGTATAGTGTGTAGGGTATAGAGTGTAGAGTGTAGGGTATAGAGTGTAGAGTGTAGGGTATAGAGTGTAGGGTATAGAGTGTAGGGTATAGAGTGTAGGGCATAGAGTGTAGGGTATAGAGTGTAGGGTATAGAGTGTAGAGTGTAGGGTATAGAGTGTAGGGTATAGAGTGTAGGGTATAGAGTGTAGAGTGTAGGGTATAGAGTGTAGGGTATTGAGTGTAGGGTATAGATTGTAGGGTATAGAGTGTAGGGCATAGAGTGTAGGGTATAGAGTGTAGGGTATAGAGTGTAGAGTGTAGGGTATAGAGTGTAGGGTATAGAGTGTAGGGTAGAGAGTGTAGAGTGTAGGGATTAGAGTGTAGGGTATAGAGTGTAGGGTGTAGAGTGTAGGGCATAGAGTGTAGAGTGTAGGGTATAGAGTGTATGGTATAGAGTGTAGAGTATAGAGTGTAGGGTGTAGAGTGTAGGGTATAGAGTGTAGGGTATAGAGTGTAGGGTATAGAGTGTAGGGAATAGAGTGTTGAGTGTAAGGTACAGAGTGTAGAGTGTAGGGAATAGAGTGTAGAGTGTAGGGTATAGAGTGTAGGCTATAGAGTGTAGGGTATAGAGTGTAGGGTATACAGTGTAGGGTATAGAGTGTAGAGTGTAGGGTATAGAGTGTAGAGTGTAGGGTATAGAGTGTAGAGTGTAGGGCATAGAGTGTAGATTGTAGGGTATAGAGTGTAGGGTATAGAGTGTAGGGTATAGAGTGTAGTGTATAGAGTGTAGAGTGTAGGGTATAGAGTGTAGAGTGTAGGGTATAGAGTGTAGGGTACAGAGTGTAGGGTATAGAGTGTAGGGTAGAGAGTGTAGAGTGTAGGGTATAGAGTGTAGGGTATAGAGTGTAGGGTATAGAGTGTAGAGTGTAGGGATTAGAGTGTAGGGTATAGAGTGTAGGGTGTGGAGTGTAGGGTATAGAGTGTAGAGTGTAGGGTATAGAGTGTATGGTATAGAGTGTAGGGTATAGAGTGTAGGGTGTAGAGTGTAGGGTATAGAGTGTAGGGTATAGAGTGTAGGGTATAGAGTGTAGGGTATAGAGTGTAGGGAATAGAGTGTAGAATGTAAGGTATAGAGTGTAGAGTGTAGGGTATAGAGTGTAAGGTATAGAGTGTAGAGTGTAGGGATTAGAGTGTAGGGTATAGAGTGTAGGGTGTAGAGTGTAGGGTATAGAGTGTAGAGTGTAGGGTATAGAGTGAATGGTATAGAGTGTAGGGTATAGAGTGTAGGGTGTAGAGTGTAGGGTATAGAGTGTAGGGTATAGAGTGTAGGGTATAGAGTGTAGGGTATAGAGTGTAGGGAATAGAGTGTGGAGTGTAAGGTATAGAGTGTAGAGTGTAGGGTATAGAGTGTAGGGTATAGACTGTAGGGTATAGAGTGTAGGGTATAGAGTGTAGGGTATAGATTGTAGAGTGTAGGCTATAGAGTGTAGGGTATAGAGAGTAGAGTGTAGGGTATAGAGTGTAGGGTATAGAGTGTAGGGTATAGAGTGTAGAGTGTAGGGTATAGTGTGTAGGGTATAGAGTGCAGGGTGTAGAGTGTAGGGTATAGAGTGTAGGGTATAGAGTGTAGAGTGTAGGGTATAGAGTGTATGCTATAGAGTGTATGGTGTAGAGTGTATGGTATAGAGTGTAGGGTATAGAGTGTAGAGTGTATGGTATAGAGTGTAGGGTGTAGAGTGTAGGGTATAGAGTGTATGTTATAGAGTGTAGGGTATAGAGTGTAGGGTAGAGAGTGTAGAGTGTAGGGTATAGAGTGTAGGGTATAGAGTGTAGTGTATAGAGTGTAGAGTGTAGGGATTAGAGTGTAGGGTATAGAGTGTAGTGTGTAGAGTGTAGGGTATAGAGTGTAGAGTGTAGGGTATAGAGTGTAGGGTATAGAGTGTAGGGTATAGACTGTAGGGTATAGAGTGTAGAGTGTAGGGTATAGTGTGTAGGGTATAGAGTGCAGGGTGTAGAGTGTAGGGTATAGAGTGTAGGGTATAGAGTGTAGGGTACAGAGTGTAGGGTATAGAGTGTAGGGTAGAGAGTGTAGAGTGTAGGGTATAGAGTGTAGGGTATAGAGTGTAGGGTATAGAGTGTAGAGTGTAGGGATTAGAGTGTAGGGTATAGAGTGTAGGGTGTGGAGTGTAGGGTATAGAGTGTAGAGTGTAGGGTATAGAGTGTATGGTATAGAGTGTAGGGTATAGAGTGTAGGGTGTAGAGTGTAGGGTATAGAGTGTAGGGTATAGAGTGTAGGGTATAGAGTGTAGGGAATAGAGTGTGGAGTGTAAGGTATAGAGTGTAGAGTGTAGGGTATAGAGTGTAGGGTATAGACTGTAGGGTATAGAGTGTAGGGTATAGAGTGTAGGGTATAGATTGTAGAGTGTAGGCTATAGAGTGTAGGGTATAGAGAGTAGAGTGTAGGGTATAGAGTGTAGGGTATAGAGTGTAGGGTATAGAGTGTAGAGTGTAGGGTATAGTGTGTAGGGTATAGAGTGCAGGGTGTAGAGTGTAGGGTATAGAGTGTAGGGTATAGAGTGTAGAGTGTAGGGTATAGAGTGTATGCTATAGAGTGTATGGTGTAGAGTGTATGGTATAGAGTGTAGGGTATAGAGTGTAGAGTGTATGGTATAGAGTGTAGGGTGTAGAGTGTAGGGTATAGAGTGTATGTTATAGAGTGTAGGGTATAGAGTGTAGGGTAGAGAGTGTAGAGTGTAGGGTATAGAGTGTAGGGTATAGAGTGTAGTGTATAGAGTGTAGAGTGTAGGGATTAGAGTGTAGGGTATAGAGTGTAGTGTGTAGAGTGTAGGGTATAGAGTGTAGAGTGTAGGGTATAGAGTGTAGGGTATAGAGTGTAGGGTATAGACTGTAGGGTATAGAGTGTAGAGTGTAGGGTATAGTGTGTAGGGTATAGAGTGCAGGGTGTAGAGTGTAGGGTATAGAGTGTAGGGTATAGAGTGTAGGGTACAGAGTGTAGGGTATAGAGTGTAGGGTAGAGAGTGTAGAGTGTAGGGTATAGAGTGTAGGGTATAGAGTGTAGGGTATAGAGTGTAGAGTGTAGGGATTAGAGTGTAGGGTATAGAGTGTAGGGTGTGGAGTGTAGGGTATAGAGTGTAGAGTGTAGGGTATAGAGTGTATGGTATAGAGTGTAGGGTATAGAGTGTAGGGTGTAGAGTGTAGGGTATAGAGTGTAGGGTATAGAGTGTAGGGTATAGAGTGTAGGGTATAGAGTGTAGGGAATAGAGTGTAGAATGTAAGGTATAGAGTGTAGAGTGTAGGGTATAGAGTGTAAGGTATAGAGTGTAGAGTGTAGGGATTAGAGTGTAGGGTATAGAGTGTAGGGTGTAGAGTGTAGGGTATAGAGTGTAGAGTGTAGGGTATAGAGTGAATGGTATAGAGTGTAGGGTATAGAGTGTAGGGTGTAGAGTGTAGGGTATAGAGTGTAGGGTATAGAGTGTAGGGTATAGAGTGTAGGGTATAGAGTGTAGGGAATAGAGTGTGGAGTGTAAGGTATAGAGTGTAGAGTGTAGGGTATAGAGTGTAGGGTATAGACTGTAGGGTATAGAGTGTAGGGTATAGAGTGTAGGGTATAGATTGTAGAGTGTAGGCTATAGAGTGTAGGGTATAGAGAGTAGAGTGTAGGGTATAGAGTGTAGAGTATAGAGTGTAGGGTATAGAGTGTAGAGTGTAGGGTATAGTGTGTAGGGTATAGAGTGCAGGGTGTAGAGTGTAGGGTATAGAGTGTAGGGTATAGAGTGTAGAGTGTAGGGTATAGAGTGTATGCTATAGAGTGTATGGTGTAGAGTGTATGGTATAGAGTGTAGGGTATAGAGTGTAGAGTGTATGGTATAGAGTGTAGGGTGTAGAGTGTAGGGTATAGAGTGTATGTTATAGAGTGTAGGGTATAGAGTGTAGGGTAGAGAGTGTAGAGTGTAGGGTATAGAGTGTAGGGTATAGAGTGTAGTGTATAGAGTGTAGAGTGTAGGGATTAGAGTGTAGGGTATAGAGTGTAGTGTGTAGAGTGTAGGGTATAGAGTGTAGAGTGTAGGGTATAGAGTGTAGGGTATAGAGTGTAGGGTATAGACTGTAGGGTATAGAGTGTAGAGTGTAGGGTATAGTGTGTAGCGTATAGAGTGCAGGGTGTAGAGTGTAGGGTATAGAGTGTAGGGTATAGAGTGTAGAGTGTAGGGTATAGAGTGTATGCTATAGAGTGTATGGTGTAGAGTGTATGGTATAGAGTGTAGGGTATAGCGTGTAGAGTGTATGGTATAGAGTGTAGGGTGTAGAGTGTAGGGTATAGAGTGTATGTTATAGAGTGTAGGGTATAGAGTGTAGGGTAGAGAGTGTAGAGTGTAGGGTATAGAGTGTAGGGTATAGAGTGTAGAGTGTAGGGATTAGAGTGTAGGGTATAGAGTGTAGTGTGTAGAGTGTAGGGTATAGAGTGTAGAGTGTAGGGTATAGAGTGTATGGTATAGAGTGTAGGGTATAGAGTGTAGGGTGTAGAGTGTAGGGTATAGAGTGTAGGGTATAGAGTGTAGGGTATAGAGTGTAGGGAATAGAGTGTAGAGTGTAAGGTATAGAGTGTAGAGTATAGGGTATAGAGTGTAGGGTATAGAGTGTAGAGTGTAGGGATTAGAGTGTAGGGTATAGAGTGTAGGGTGTAGAGTGTAGGGTATAGAGTGTAGAGTGTAGGGTATAGAGTGTATGGTATAGAGTGTAGGGTATAGAGTGTAGGGTGTAGAGTGTAGGGTATAGAGTGTAGGGTATAGAGTGTAGGGTATAGAGTGTAAGGTATAGAGTGTAGGGAATAGAGTGTAGAGTGTAAGGTATAGAGTGTAGAGTGTAGGGTATAGAGTGTAGGGTATAGACTGTAGGGTATAGAGTGTAGGGTATAGATTGTAGGCTATAGAGTGTAGGGTATAGAGTGTAGGGTATAGAGTGTAGGGTATAGAGTGTAGGGTATAGAGTGTAGGGTATAGAGTGTAGAGTGTAGGGTATAGTGTGTAGGGTATAGAGTGCAGGGTGTAGAGTGTAGGATATAGAGTGTAGGGTATAGAATGTAGAGTGTAGGGTATAGAGTGTATGCTATAGAGTGTATGGTGTAGAGTGTATGGTATAGAGTGTAGGGTATAGAGTGTAGAGTGTAGGGTATAGAGTGTAGGGTATAGAGTGTATGTTATAGAGTGTAGGGTATAGAGTGTAGAGTGTAGGGTATAGAGTTTAGAGTGTAGGGTATAGAGTGTAGGGTATAGAGTGTAAGGTATAGAGTGTAGGGTGTAGAGTGTAGGGTGTAGAGTGTAGGGTATAGATTGTAGGGTATAGAGTGTAGGGTATAGAGTGTACGGTATAGAGTGTAGGGTATGGAGTGTATGGTCTAGAGTGTAGCGTATAGAGTGTAGAGTGTAGGGTATAGAGTGTAGGGTATAGAGTGTAGGGTATAGAGTGTAGGGTATAGAGTGTAGGGTATAGAGTGTAGGGTATAGAGTGTAGAGTGCAGGGTATAGAGTTTAGAGTGTAGGGTATAGAGTGTAGGGTATAGAGTGTAAGGTATAGAGTGTAGGGTGTAGAGTGTAGGGTATAGAGTGTAGGGTATAGGGTGTAGGGTATGGAGTGTAGGGTATAGAGTGTAGGGTACAGAGTGTATGGTATAGAGTGTAGGGTATAGAGTGTAGGGTATAGAGTGTATGGTATAGAGTGTAGGGTATAGAGTGTAGGGTATAGAATGTATGTTATAGAGTGTAGGGTATAGAGCGTAGAGTGTAGGGTATAGAGTGTAGAGTGTAGAGTGTAGGGTATAGAGTGTAGAGTGTAGGGTATAGAGTGTAGAGTGTAGGGTATAGAGTTTAGAGTGTAGGGTATAGAGTGTAGGGTATAGAGTGTAAGGTGTAGAGTGTAGGGTATAGAGTGTAGGGTATAGAGTGTAGGGTATAGAGTGTAGGGTATAGAGTGTAGGGTATAGAGTGTATGGTATAGAGTGTAGAGTGTAGGGTATAGAGTTTAGAGTGTAGGGTATAGAGTGTAAGGTATAGAGTGTAGGGTGTAGAGTGTAGGGTATAGAGTGTAGGGTATAGAGTGTATGGTATAGAGTGTACGGTATAGAGTGTAGGGTATAGAGTGTATGGTATAGAGTGTAGGGTATAGAGTGTAGGGTATAGAGTGTAGGGTATAGAGTGTATGGTATAGATTGTAGGGTATAGAGTGTAGGGTGTAGAGTGTATGTTATAGAGTGTAGGGTATAGAGTGTAGGGTATAGAGTTTAGAGTGTAGGGTATAGAGAGTAGGGTATAGAGTGTAAGGTATAGAGTGTAGGGTGTAGAGTGTAGGGTATAGAGTGTAGGGCATAGGGTGTAGGGTATAGAGTGTAGGGTATAGAGTGTAGAGTGTAGGGTATAGAGTGTAGGGTATAGAGTGTAGGGTATAGGGTGTAGAGTGTAGGGTATAGAGTGTAGGGTATTGAGTGTAGGGTATAGAGTGTAGGGTATAGAGTGTAGGGTATAGAGTGTAGAGTTTAGGGTATAGAGTGTAGAGTGTAGGGTATAGAGTGTAGGGTATAGAGTGTAGGGTATAGAGTGTAGGGTAGAGAGTGTAGAGTGTAGGATATAGAGTGTAGGGTATAGAGTGTAGGGTATAGAGTGTAGAGTGTAGGGATTAAAGTGTAGGGTATAGAGTGTAGGGTGTAGAGTGTAGGGTATAGAGTGTAGAGTGTAGGGTATAGAGTGTATGATATAGAGTGTAGGGTATAGAGTGTAGGGTGTAGAGTGTAGGGTATAGAGTGTTGGGCATAGAGTGTAGGGTATAGAGCGTAGAGTGTAGGGTATAGAGTGTAGGGTACAGAGTGTAAGGTATAGAGTGTAGGGTAGAGAGTGTAGAGTGTAGGGTATAGAGTGTAGGGTATAGAGTGTAGGGTATAGAGTGTAGAGTGTAGGGATTAGAGTGTAGGGTATAGAGTGTAGGGTGTGGAGTGTAGGGTATAGAGTGTAGAGTGTAGGGTATAGAGTGTATGGTATAGAGTGTAGGGTATAGAGTGTAGGGTGTAGAGTGTAGGGTATAGAGTGTAGGGTATAGAGTGTAGGGTATAGAGTGTAGGGAATAGAGTGTAGAGTGTAAGGTATAGAGTGTAGAGTGTAGGGTATAGAGTGTAAGGTATAGAGTGTAGAGTGTAGGGATTAGAGTGTAGGGTATAGAGTGTAGGGTGTAGAGTGTAGGGTATAGAGTGTAGAGTGTAGGGTATAGAGTGTATGGTATAGAGTGTAGGGTATAGAGTGTAGGGTGTAGAGTGTAGGGTATAGAGTGTAGGGTATAGAGTGTAGGGTATAGAGTGTAGGGTATAGAGTGTAGGGAATAGAGTGTGGAGTGTAAGGTATAGAGTGTAGAGTGTAGGGTATAGAGTGTAGGGTATAGACTGTAGGGTATAGCGTGTAGGGTATAGAGTGTAGGGTATAGATTGTAGCGTGTAGGCTATAGAGTGTAGGGTATAGAGTGTAGAGTGTAGGGTATAGAGTGTAGGGTATAGAGTGTAGGGTATAGAGTGTAGGGTATAGAGTGTAGAGTGTAGGGTATAGTGTGTAGGGTATAGAGTGCAGGGTGTAGAGTGTAGGGTATAGAGTGTAGGGTATAGAGTGTAGAGTGTAGGGTATAGAGTGTATGCTATAGAGTGTATGGTGTAGAGTGTATGCTATAGAGTGTAGGGTATAGAGTGTTGAGTGTATGGTATAGAGTGTAGAGTGTAGAGTGTAGGGTATAGAGTGTATGTTATAGAGTGTAGGGTATAGAGTGTAGGGTAGAGAGTGTAGAGTGTAGGGTATAGAGTGTAGGGTATAGAGTGTAGGGTATAGAGTGTAGAGTGTAGGGATTAGAGTGTAGGGTATAGAGTGTAGTGTGTAGAGTGTAGGGTAGAGTGTAGAGTGTAGGGTATAGAGTGTATGGTATAGAGTGTAGGGTATAGAGTTTAGGGTGTAGAGTGTAGGGTATAGAGTGTAGGGTATAGAGTGTAGGGTATAGAGTGTAGGGAATAGAGTGTAGAGTGTAAGGTATAGAATGTAGAGTATAGGGTATAGAGTGTAGGGTATAGAGTGTAGATTGCAGGGATTAGAGTGTAGGGTATAGAGTGTAGGGTGTAGAGTGTAGGGTATGGAGTGTAGAGTGTAGGGTATAGAGTGTATGGTATAGAGTGTAGGGTATAGAGTGTAGGGTGTAGAGTGTAGGGTATAGAGTGTAGGGTATAGAGTGTAGGGTATAGAGTGTAAGGTATAGAGTGTAGGGAATAGAGTGTAGAGTGTAAAGTATAAAGTGTAGAGTGTAGGGTATAGAGTGAAGGGTATAGACTGTAGGGTATAGAGTGTAGGGTATAGATTGTAGGCTATAGAGTGTAGGGTATAGAGTGTAGGGTATAGAGTGTAGGGTATAGAGTGTAGGGTATAGAGTGTAGAGTGTAGGGTATAGTGTGTAGGGTATAGAGTGCAGGGTGTAGAGTGTAGGGTATAGAGTGTAGGGTATAGAATGTAGAGTGTAGGGTATAGAGTGTATGCTATAGAGTGTATGGTGTAGAGTGTATGGTATAGAGTGTAGGGTATAGAGTGTAGAGTGTAGGGTATAGAGTGTAGGGTATAGAGTGTAGGGTATAGAGTGTATGTTATAGAGTGTAGGGTATAGAGTGTAGAGTGTAGGGTATAGAATGTAGAGTGTAGGGTATAGAGTGTAGGGTATAGAGTGTAGGGTATAGAGTGTAGGGTGTAGAGTGTAGGGTATAGAGTGTAGGGTATAGAGTGTAGAGTGCAGGGTATAGAGTTTAGAGTGTAGGGTATAGAGTGTAGGGTATAGAGTGTAAGGTATAGAGTGTAGGGTGTAGAGTGTAGGGTATAGAGTGTAGGGTATAGAGTGTAGGGTATAGAGTGTACGGTATAGAGTGTAGGGTACAGAGTGTATAGTATAGAGTGTAGGGTATAGAGTGTAGGGTATAGAGTGTATGGTATAGAGTGTAGGGTATAGAGAGTATGTTATAGAGTGTAGGGTATAGAGTGTAGAGTGTAGGGTATAGAGTGTAGAGTGTAGGGTATAGAGTGTAGAGTGTAGGGTATAGAGTGTAGAGTGTAGGGTATAGAGTTTAGAGTGTAGGGTATAGAGTGTAGGGTATAGAGTGTAAGGTGTAGAGTGTAGGGTATAGAGTGTAGGGTATAGAGTGTAGGGTATAGAGTGTAGGGTATAGAGTGTAGGGTATAGAGTGTAGAGTGTAGGGTATAGAGTTTAGAGTGTAGGGTATAGAGTGTAGGGTATAGAGTGTAAGGTATAGAGTGTAGGGTGTAGAGTGTAGGGTATAGAGTGTAGGGTATAGAGTGTAGGGTATAGAGTGTACGGTATAGAGTGTAGGGTATAGAGTGTATGGTATAGAGTGTAGGGTATAGAGTGTACGGTATAGAGTGTATGGTATAGATTGTAGGGTATAGAGTGTAGGGTGTAGAGTGTAGGGTATAGAGTGTAGGGTATAGAGTGTAGGGTATAGAGTGTAAGGTATAGAGTGTAGGGAATAGAGTGTAGAGTGTAAAGTATAGAGTGTAGAGTGTAGGGTATAGAGTGTAGGGTATAGACTGTAGGGTATAGAGTGTAGGGTATAGATTGTAGGCTATAGAGTGTAGGGTATAGAGTGTAGGGTATAGAGTGTAGGGTATAGAGTGTAGGGTATAGAGTGTAGGGTATAGAGTGTAGAGTGTAGGGTATAGTGTGTAGGGTATAGAGTGCAGGGTGTAGAGTGTAGGGTATAGAGTGTAGGGTATAGAATGTAGAGTGTAGGGTATAGAGTGTATGCTATAGAGTGTATGGTGTAGAGTGTATGGTATAGAGTGTAGGGTATAGAGTGTAGAGTGTAGGGTATAGAGTGTAGGGTATAGAGTGTAGGGTATAGAGTGTATGTTATAGAGTGTAGGGTATGGAGTGTAGAGTGTAGGGTATAGAATGTAGAGTGTAGGGTATAGAGTGTAGGGTATAGAGTGTAGGGTGTAGAGTGTAGGGTATAGAGTGTAGGGTATAGAGTGTAGAGTGCAGGGTATAGAGTTTAGAGTGTAGGGTATAGAGTGTAGGGTATAGAGTGTAAGGTATAGAGTGTAGGGTGTAGAGTGTAGGGTATAGAGTGTAGGGTATAGAGTGTAGGGTATAGAGTGTACGGTATAGAGTGTAGGGTACAGAGTGTATAGTATAGAGTGTAGGGTATAGAGTGTAGGGTATAGAGTGTATGGTATAGAGTGTAGGGTATAGAGTGTATGTTATAGAGTGTAGGGTATAGAGTGTAGAGTGTAGGGTATAGAGTGTAGAGTGTAGAGTGTAGGGTATAGAGTGTAGAGTGTAGGGTATAGAGTGTAGAGTGTAGGGTATAGAGTTTAGAGTGTAGGGTATAGAGTGTAGGGTATAGAGTGTAAGGTGTAGAGTGTAGGGTATAGAGTGTAGGGTATAGAGTGTAGGGTATAGAGTGTAGGGTATAGAGTGTAGGGTATAGAGTGTAGAGTGTAGGGTATAGAGTTTAGAGTGTAGGGTATAGAGTGTAGGGTATAGAGTGTAAGGTATAGAGTGTAGGGTGTAGAGTGTAGGGTATAGAGTGTAGGGTATAGAGTGTACGGTATAGAGTGTAGGGTATAGAGTGTATGGTATAGAGTGTAGGGTATAGAGTGTAGGGTATAGAGTGTATGGTATAGATTGTAGGGTATAGAGTGTAGGGTGTAGCGTGTATGTTATAGAGTGTAGGGTATAGAGTGTAGGGTATAGAGTTTAGAGTGTAGGGTATAGAGAGTAGGGTATAGAGTGTAAGGTATAGAGTGTAGGGTGTAGAGTGTAGGGTATAGAGTGTAGGGCATAGGGTGTAGGGTATAGAGTGTAGCGTATAGAGTGTAGAGTGTAGGGTATAGAGTGTAGGGTATAGAGTGTAGGGTATAGAGTGTAGAGTGTAGGGTATAGAGTGTAGGGTATTGAGTGTAGGGTATAGAGTGTAGGGTATAGAGTGTAGGGTATAGAGTGTAGAGTGTAGGGTATAGAGTGTAGAGTGTAGGGTATAGAGTGTAGGGTATATAGTGTAGAGTGTAGGGTATAGAGTGTAGGGTATAGAGTGTAGGGTATAGAGTGTAGGGTATAGAGTGCAGGGTATAGAGTGTAGAGTGTAGGGTATAGAGTGTAGAGTGTAGGGTATAGAGTGTAGGGTATAGAGTGTAGGGTATAGAGTGTAGAGTGTAGGGTATAGAGTGTAGGGTATAGAGTGTAGGGAGTAGAGTGTAGGGTATAGAGTGTAGGGTTCAGAGTGTAGGGTATAGAGTGTAGGGTATAGAGTGTATGGTATAGAGTGTAGGGTATAGAGTGTAGGGTATAGAGTGTAGGGTATAGAGTGTAGGGTATAGAGTGTAGAGTGTAGGGTATAGAGTGTAGGGTATAGAGTGTAGGGTAGAGAGTGTAGAGTGTAGGGTATAGAGTGTAGGGTATAGAGTGTAGGGTATAGAGTGTAGGGTGTAGAGTGTAGGGTATAGAGTGTAGGGTATAGAGTGTAGGGTATAGAGTGTAGGGAATAGAGTGTAGAGTGTAAGGTATAGAGTGTAGGGTATAGAGTGTACGGTATAGAGTGTAGGGTATAGAGTGTATGGTATAGAGTGTAGGGTATAGAGTGTAGAGTGTAGGGAATAGAGTGTAGGGATTAGAGTGTAGGGTATAGAGTGTAGGGTGTAGAGTGTAGGGTATAGAGTGTAGAGTGTAGGGTATAGAGTGTATGGTATAGAGTGTAGGGTATAGAGTGTAGGGTGTAGAGTGTAGGGTATAGAGTGTAGGGTATAGAGTGTAGGGTATAGAGTGTAGGGTATAGAGTGTAGGGAATAGAGTGTAGAGTGTAAGGTATAGAGTGTAGAGTGTAGGGTATAGAGTGTAGGGTATAGAGTGTAGAGTGTTGGGATTAGAGTGTAGGGTATAGAGTGTAGGGTGTAGAGTGTAGGGTATAGAGTGTAGAGTGTAGGGTATAGAGTATATGGTATAGAGTGTAGGGTATAGAGTGTAGGGTGTAGAGTATAGGGTATAGAGTGTAGGGTATAGAGTGTAGGGTATAGAGTGTAGGGAATAGAGTGTAGAGTGTAAGGTTTAGAGTGTAGAGTGTAGGGTATAGAGTGTAGGGTATAGACTGTAGGGTATAGAGTGTAGGGTATAGAGTGTAGGGTATAGATTGTAGAGTGTAGGCTATAGAGTGTAGGGTATAGAGTGTAGAGTGTAGGGTATAGAGTGTAGGGTATAGTGTGTAGGGTATAGAGTGTAGAGTGTAGGGTATAGTGTGTAGGATAGAGTGTAGGGTATAGAGTGTAGGGTATAGAGTGTATGGTATAGAGTGTAGGGTATAGAGTGTAGGGTATAGAGTGTAGGGTATAGAGTGTAGGGTATAGAGTGTAGAGTGTAGGGTATAGAGTGTTGAGTGTAGGGTATAGAGTGTAGGGTATAGAGTGTAGGGTAGAGAGTGTAGAGTGTAGGGTATAGAGTGTAGGGTATAGAGTGTAGGGTATAGAGTGTAGAGTGTAGGGATTAGAGTGTAGGGTATAGAGTGTAGGGTGTAGAGTGTAGGGTATAGAGTGTAGAGTGTAGGGTATAGAGTGTATGGTATAGAGTGTAGGGTATAGAGTGTAGGGTGTAGAGTGTAGGGTATAGAGTGTAGGGTATAGAGTGTAGGGTATAGAGTGTAGGGTATAGAGTGTAGGGAATAGATTGTAGAGTGTAAGGTATAGAGTGTAGACTGTAGGGTATAGAGTGTAGGGTATAGAGTGTAGAGTGTTGGGATTAGAGTGTAGGGTATAGAGTGTAGGGTGTAGAGTGTAGGGTATAGAGTGTAGAGTGTAGGGTATAGAGTATATGGTATAGAGTGTAGGGTATAGAGTGTAGGGTTTAGAGTGTAGGGTATAGAGTGTAGGGTATAGAGTGTAGGGTATAGAGTGTAGTGCATAAAGTGTAGAGTGTAGGGTATAGAGTGTAGGGTATAGAGTGTAGGGTATAGAGTGTAGAGTGTAGGGTATAGAGTGTAGGGTATAGAGTGTAGGGTATACAGTGTAGGGTATAGAGTGTAGGGTATAGAGTGTAGGGTATAGAGTGTAGGGTATAGAGTGTAGAGTGTAGGGTATAGAGTTTAGAGTGTAGGGTATAGAGTGTAGGGTATAGAGTGTAAGGTATAGAGTGTAGGGTGTAGAGTGTAGGGTATAGAGTGTAGGGTATAGAGTGTAGGGTATAGAGTGTACGGTATAGAGTGTAGGGTATAGAGTGTATGGTATAGAGTGTAGGGTATAGAGTGTAGGGTATAGAGTGTAGGGTATAGAGTGTATGGTATAGATTGTAGGGTATAGAGTGTAGGGTATAGAGTGTAGGGTATAGAGTGTAGAGTGTAGGGTATAGAGTTTAGAGTGTAGGGTATAGAGTGTAGGGTATAGAGTGTAAGGTATAGAGTGTAGGGTGTAGAGTGTAGGGTATAGAGTGTAGGGTATAGAGTGTAGGGTATAGAGTGTACGGTATAGAGTGTAGGGTACAGAGTGTATAGTATAGAGTGTAGGGTATAGAGTGTAGGGTATAGAGTGTATGGTATAGAGTGTAGGGTATAGAGTGTATGTTATAGAGTGTAGGGTATAGAGTGTAGAGTGTAGGGTATAGAGTGTAGAGTGTAGGGTATAGAGTGTAGAGTGTAGGGTATAGAGTGTAGAGTGTAGGGTATAGAGTTTAGAGTGTAGGGTATAGAGTGTAGGGTATAGAGTGTAAGGTGTAGAGTGTAGGGTATAGAGTGTAGGGTATAGAGTGTAGGGTATAGAGTGTAGGGTATAGAGTGTAGGGTATAGAGTGTAGAGTGTAGGGTATAGAGTTTAGAGTGTAGGGTATAGAGTGTAGGGTATAGAGTGTAAGGTATAGAGTGTAGGGTGTAGAGTGTAGGGTATAGAGTGTAGGGTATAGAGTGTAGGGTATAGAGTGTACGGTATAGAGTGTAGGGTATAGAGTGTATGGTATAGAGTGTAGGGTATAGAGTGTACGGTATAGAGTGTATGGTACAGATTGTAGGGTATAGAGTGTAGGGTGTAGAGTGTAGGGTATAGAGTGTAGGGTATAGAGTGTAGGGTATAGAGTGTAAGGTATAGAGTGTAGGGAATAGAGTGTAGAGTGTAAAGTATAGAGTGTAGAGTGTAGGGTATAGAGTGTAGGGTATAGACTGTAGGGTATAGAGTGTAGGGTATAGATTGTAGGCTATAGAGTGTAGGGTATAGAGTGTAGGGTATAGAGTGTAGGGTATAGAGTGTAGGGTATAGAGTGTAGGGTATAGAGTGTAGAGTGTAGGGTATAGTGTGTAGGGTATAGAGTGCAGGGTGTAGAGTGTAGGGTATAGAGTGTAGGGTATAGAATGTAGAGTGTAGGGTATAGAGTGTATGCTATAGAGTGTATGGTGTAGAGTGTATGGTATAGAGTGTAGGGTATAGAGTGTAGAGTGTAGGGTATAGAGTGTAGGGTATAGAGTGTAGGGTATAGAGTGTATGTTATAGAGTGTAGGGTATGGAGTGTAGAGTGTAGGGTATAGAATGTAGAGTGTAGGGTATAGAGTGTAGGGTATAGAGTGTAGGGTATAGAGTGTAGGGTGTAGAGTGTAGGGTATAGAGTGTAGGGTATAGAGTGTAGAGTGCAGGGTATAGAGTTTAGAGTGTAGGGTATAGAGTGTAGGGTATAGAGTGTAAGGTATAGAGTGTAGGGTGTAGAGTGTAGGGTATAGAGTGTAGGGTATAGAGTGTAGGGTATAGAGTGTACGGTATAGAGTGTAGGGTACAGAGTGTATAGTATAGAGTGTAGGGTATAGAGTGTAGGGTATAGAGTGTATGGTATAGAGTGTAGGGTATAGAGTGTATGTTATAGAGTGTAGGGTATAGAGTGTAGAGTGTAGGGTATAGAGTGTAGAGTGTAGAGTGTAGGGTATAGAGTGTAGAGTGTAGGGTATAGAGTGTAGAGTGTAGGGTATAGAGTTTAGAGTGTAGGGTATAGAGTGTAGGGTATAGAGTGTAAGGTGTAGAGTGTAGGGTATAGAGTGTAGGGTATAGAGTGTAGGGTATAGAGTGTAGGGTATAGAGTGTAGGGTATAGAGTGTAGAGTGTAGGGTATAGAGTTTAGAGTGTAGGGTATAGAGTGTAGGGTATAGAGTGTAAGGTATAGAGTGTAGGGTGTAGAGTGTAGGGTATAGAGTGTAGGGTATAGAGTGTACGGTATAGAGTGTAGGGTATAGAGTGTATGGTATAGAGTGTAGGGTATAGAGTGTAGGGTATAGAGTGTATGGTATAGATTGTAGGGTATAGAGTGTAGGGTGTAGCGTGTATGTTATAGAGTGTAGGGTATAGAGTGTAGGGTATAGAGTTTAGAGTGTAGGGTATAGAGAGTAGGGTATAGAGTGTAAGGTATAGAGTGTAGGGTGTAGAGTGTAGGGTATAGAGTGTAGGGCATAGGGTGTAGGGTATAGAGTGTAGCGTATAGAGTGTAGAGTGTAGGGTATAGAGTGTAGGGTATAGAGTGTAGGGTATAGAGTGTAGAGTGTAGGGTATAGAGTGTAGGGTATTGAGTGTAGGGTATAGAGTGTAGGGTATAGAGTGTAGGGTATAGAGTGTAGAGTGTAGGGTATAGAGTGTAGAGTGTAGGGTATAGAGTGTAGGGTATATAGTGTAGAGTGTAGGGTATAGAGTGTAGGGTATAGAGTGTAGGGTATAGAGTGTAGGGTATAGAGTGCAGGGTATAGAGTGTAGAGTGTAGGGTATAGAGTGTAGAGTGTAGGGTATAGAGTGTAGGGTATAGAGTGTAGGGTATAGAGTGTAGAGTGTAGGGTATAGAGTGTAGGGTATAGAGTGTAGGGAGTAGAGTGTAGGGTATAGAGTGTAGGGTTCAGAGTGTAGGGTATAGAGTGTAGGGTATAGAGTGTATGGTATAGAGTGTAGGGTATAGAGTGTAGGGTATAGAGTGTAGGGTATAGAGTGTAGGGTATAGAGTGTAGAGTGTAGGGTATAGAGTGTAGGGTATAGAGTGTAGGGTAGAGAGTGTAGAGTGTAGGGTATAGAGTGTAGGGTATAGAGTGTAGGGTATAGAGTGTAGGGTGTAGAGTGTAGGGTATAGAGTGTAGGGTATAGAGTGTAGGGTATAGAGTGTAGGGAATAGAGTGTAGAGTGTAAGGTATAGAGTGTAGGGTATAGAGTGTACGGTATAGAGTGTAGGGTATAGAGTGTATGGTATAGAGTGTAGGGTATAGAGTGTAGAGTGTAGGGAATAGAGTGTAGGGATTAGAGTGTAGGGTATAGAGTGTAGGGTGTAGAGTGTAGGGTATAGAGTGTAGAGTGTAGGGTATAGAGTGTATGGTATAGAGTGTAGGGTATAGAGTGTAGGGTGTAGAGTGTAGGGTATAGAGTGTAGGGTATAGAGTGTAGGGTATAGAGTGTAGGGTATAGAGTGTAGGGAATAGAGTGTAGAGTGTAAGGTATAGAGTGTAGAGTGTAGGGTATAGAGTGTAGGGTATAGAGTGTAGAGTGTTGGGATTAGAGTGTAGGGTATAGAGTGTAGGGTGTAGAGTGTAGGGTATAGAGTGTAGAGTGTAGGGTATAGAGTATATGGTATAGAGTGTAGGGTATAGAGTGTAGGGTGTAGAGTATAGGGTATAGAGTGTAGGGTATAGAGTGTAGGGTATAGAGTGTAGGGAATAGAGTGTAGAGTGTAAGGTTTAGAGTGTAGAGTGTAGGGTATAGAGTGTAGGGTATAGACTGTAGGGTATAGAGTGTAGGGTATAGAGTGTAGGGTATAGATTGTAGAGTGTAGGCTATAGAGTGTAGGGTATAGAGTGTAGAGTGTAGGGTATAGAGTGTAGGGTATAGTGTGTAGGGTATAGAGTGTAGAGTGTAGGGTATAGTGTGTAGGATAGAGTGTAGGGTATAGAGTGTAGGGTATAGAGTGTATGGTATAGAGTGTAGGGTATAGAGTGTAGGGTATAGAGTGTAGGGTATAGAGTGTAGGGTATAGAGTGTAGAGTGTAGGGTATAGAGTGTTGAGTGTAGGGTATAGAGTGTAGGGTATAGAGTGTAGGGTAGAGAGTGTAGAGTGTAGGGTATAGAGTGTAGGGTATAGAGTGTAGGGTATAGAGTGTAGAGTGTAGGGATTAGAGTGTAGGGTATAGAGTGTAGGGTGTAGAGTGTAGGGTATAGAGTGTAGAGTGTAGGGTATAGAGTGTATGGTATAGAGTGTAGGGTATAGAGTGTAGGGTGTAGAGTGTAGGGTATAGAGTGTAGGGTATAGAGTGTAGGGTATAGAGTGTAGGGTATAGAGTGTAGGGAATAGATTGTAGAGTGTAAGGTATAGAGTGTAGACTGTAGGGTATAGAGTGTAGGGTATAGAGTGTAGAGTGTTGGGATTAGAGTGTAGGGTATAGAGTGTAGGGTGTAGAGTGTAGGGTATAGAGTGTAGAGTGTAGGGTATAGAGTATATGGTATAGAGTGTAGGGTATAGAGTGTAGGGTTTAGAGTGTAGGGTATAGAGTGTAGGGTATAGAGTGTAGGGTATAGAGTGTAGTGCATAAAGTGTAGAGTGTAGGGTATAGAGTGTAGGGTATAGAGTGTAGGGTATAGAGTGTAGAGTGTAGGGTATAGAGTGTAGGGTATAGAGTGTAGGGTATACAGTGTAGGGTATAGAGTGTAGGGTATAGAGTGTAGGGTATAGAGTGTAGGGTATAGAGTGTAGGGTATAGAGTGTAGAGTGTAGGGTATAGAGTTTAGAGTGTAGGGTATAGAGTGTAGGGTATAGAGTGTAAGGTATAGAGTGTAGGGTGTAGAGTGTAGGGTATAGAGTGTAGGGTATAGAGTGTAGGGTATAGAGTGTACGGTATAGAGTGTAGGGTATAGAGTGTATGGTATAGAGTGTAGGGTATAGAGTGTAGGGTATAGAGTGTAGGGTATAGAGTGTATGGTATAGATTGTAGGGTATAGAGTGTAGGGTATAGAGTGTAGGGTATAGAGTGTAGAGTGTAGGGTATAGAGTGTAGAGTGTAGGGTATAGAGTGTAGAGTGTAGGGTATAGATTGTATGGTATAGAGTGTAGGGTATAGAATGTAGGGTGTAGAGTGTTGGGTATAGAGTGTAGGGTATAGAGTGTAGGGTATAGAGTGTAGGGTATAGAGTGTAGGGAATAGAGTGTAGAGTGTAAGGTATAGAGTGTAGAGTGTAGGGTATAGAGTGTAGGGTATAGAGTGTAGAGTGTAGGGATTAGAGTGTAGGGTATAGAGTGTAGGGTATAGAGTGTAGGGTATAGAGTGTAGAGTGTAGGGTATAGAGTGTAGAGTGTAGGGTATAGAGTGTAGGGTATAGAGTGTAGGGTATAGAGTGTAGGGTAGAGTGTGTAGAGTGTAGGGTATAGAGTGTAGGGTATAGAGTGTAGGGTATAGAGTGTAGAGTGTAGGGATTAGAGTGTAGGGTATAGAGTGTAGGGTGTAGAGTGTAGGGTATAGAGTGTAGAGTGTAGGGTATAGAGTGTATGGTATAGAGTGTAGGGTATAGAGTGTAGGGTGTAGAGTGTAGGGTATAGAGTGTAGGGTATAGAGTGTAGGGTATAGAGTGTAGGGAATAGAGTGTAGAGTGTAAGGTATAGAGTGTAGGGTATAGAGTGTAGGGTATAGAGTGTAGAGTGAAGGGATTAGAGTGTAGGGTATAGAGTGTAGGGTGTAGAGTGTAGGGTATAGAGTGTAGAGTGTAGGGTATAGAGTGTATGGTACAGAGTGTAGGGTATAGAGTGTAGGGTGTAGAGTGTAGGGTATAGAGTGTAGGGTATAGAGTGTAGGGTATAGAGTGTAGGGTATAGAGTGTAGGGAATAGAGTGTAGAGTGTAAGGTATAGAGTGTAGAGTGTAGGGTATAGAGTGTAGGGTATAGACTGTAGGGTATAGAGTGTAGGGTATAGAGTGTAGGGTATAGATTGTAGAGTGTAGGCTATAGAGTGTAGGTTATAGAGTGTAGAGT
The DNA here is from genome assembly GCF_032444005.1 of Ranitomeya imitator. Classification (NCBI taxonomy): domain Eukaryota; kingdom Metazoa; phylum Chordata; class Amphibia; order Anura; family Dendrobatidae; genus Ranitomeya; species Ranitomeya imitator. Next base: position 277,090 of record NW_027193373.1, read on the forward strand.
GTAGGGTGTAGAGTGTAGGGTATAGAGTGTAGGGTAGAGAGTGTAGGGTATAGAGTGTAGAGTGTAGGGTATAGTGTGTAGGGTATAGAGTGCAGGGTGTAGAGTGTAGGGTATAGAGTGTAGGGTATAGAGTGTAGAGTGTAGGGTATAGAGTGTATGCTATAGAGTGTATGGTGTAGAGTGTATGGTATAGAGTGTAGGGTATAGATTGTAGAGTGCATGGTATAGAGTGTAGGGTATAGAGTGTAGGGTATAGAGTGTATGTTATAGAGTGTAGGGAATAGAGTGTAGGGTAGAGATTGTAGAGTGTAGGGTATAGAGTGTAGGGTATAGAGTGTAGAGTGTCGGGATTAGAGTGTAGGGTATAGAGTGTAGGATGTAGAGTGTAGGGTATAGAGTGTAGAGTGTAGGGTATAGAGTGTATGGTATAGAGTGTAGGGTATAGAGTGTAGGGTGTAGAGTGTAGGGTATAGAGTGTAGGGTATAGAGTGTAGGGTATAGAGTGTAGGGTATAGAGTGTAGGGTGTAGAGTGTAGGGTATAGAGTGTATGGTATAGAGTGTAGGGTATAGAATGTATGTTATAGAGTGTAGAGTGTAGGATATAGAGTGTAGGGTATAGAGTGTAGAGTGTAGGGTATAGAGTGTAGGGTGTAGAGTGTAGGGTATAGAGTGTAGAGTGTAGGGATTAGAGTGTAGGGTATAGAGTGTAGGGTATAGAGTGTAGAGTGTAGGGTAGAGAGTGTAGGATATAGAGTGTAGAGTGTAGGGTATAGAGTGTAGGGTATAGAGTGTAGGGTATAGAGTGTAGAGTGTAGGGTATAGAGTGTAGGGTATAGAGTGTAGGGTATAGAGTGTAGGGTATAGAGTGTAGGGTGTAGAGTGTAGGGTATAGAGTGTAGGGTATAGAGTGTAGGGTATAGAGTGTAGGGTGTAGAGTGTATGGTATAGAGTGCAGGGTATAGAATGTATGGTATAGAGTGTAGAGTGTAGGATATAGAGTGTCGGGTATAGAGTGTAGGGTAGAGAGTGTAGGGTATAGAGTGTAGAGTGTAGGGTATAGTGTGTAGGGTATAGAGTGCAGGGTGTAGAGTGTAGGGTATAGAGTGTAGGGTATAGAGTGTAGAGTGTAGGGTATAGAGTGTATGCTATAGAGTGTATGGTGTAGAGTGTATGGTATAGAGTGTAGGGTATAGATTGTAGAGTGCATGGTATAGAGTGTAGGGTATAGAGTGTAGGGTATAGAGTGTATGTTATAGAGTGTAGGGAATAGAGTGTAGGGTAGAGATTGTAGAGTGTAGGGTATAGAGTGTAGGGTATAGAGTGTAGAGTGTTGGGATTAGAGTCTAGGGTATAGAGTGTAGGATGTAGAGTGTAGGGTATAGAGTGTAGAGTGTAGGGTATAGAGTGTATGGTATAGAGTGTAGGGTATAGAGTGTAGGGTGTAGAGTGTAGGGTATAGAGTGTAGGGTATAGAGTGTAGGGTATAGAGTGTAGGGTGTAGAGTGTAGGGTATAGAGTGTATGGTATAGAGTGTAGGGTATAGAATGTATGGTATAGAGTGTAGAGTGTAGGATATAGAGTGTAGGGTATAGAGTGTAGAGTGTAGGGTATAGAGTGTAGGGTATAGAGTGTAGGGTATAGAGTGTAGAGTGTAGGGATTAGAGTGTAGGGTATAGAGTGTAGGGTATAGAGTGTAGAGTGTAGGGTAGAGAGTGTAGGATATAGAGTGTAGAGTGTAGGGTATAGAGTGTAGGGTATAGAGTGTAGGGTATAGAGTGTAGAGTGTAGGGTATAGAGTGTAGGGTATAGAGTGTAGGGTATAGAGTGTAGGGTATAGAGTGTAGGGTGTAGAGTGTAGGGTATAGAGTGTAGGGTATAGAGTGTAGGGTATAGAGTGTAGGGTGTAGAGTGTATGGTATAGAGTGCAGGGTATAGAATGTATGGTATAGAGTGTAGAGTGTAGGATATAGAGTGTCGGGTATAGAGTGTAGAGTGTAGGGATTAGAGTGTAGGGTATAGAGTGTAGGGTATAGAGTGTAGAGTGTAGGGTAGAGAGTGTAGGATATAGAGTGTAGAGTGTAGGGTATAGAGTGTAGGGTATAGAGTGTAGGGTATAGAGTGTAGGGTTTAGAGTGTAGAGTGTAGGGTATAGAGTGTAGGGTATAGAGTGTATGGTATAGAGTGTAGGGTATAGAGTGTAGGGTGTAGAGTGTAGGGTATAGAGTGTAGGGTATAGAGTGTAGAGTATAGAGTGTAGGGTATAGAGTGTAGGGTGTAGAGTGTAGGGTATAGAGTGTATGGTATAGAGTGTAGGGTATAGAATGTATGGTATAGAGTGTAGAGTGTAGGATATAGAGTGTAGGGTATAGAGTGTAGAGTGTAGGGTATAGAGTGTAGGGTATAGAGTGTAGAGTGTAGGGATTAGAGTGTAGGGTATAGAGTGTAGGGTATAGAGTGTAGAGTGTAGGGTAGATAGTGTAGGATATAGAGTGTAGAGTGTAGGGTATAGAGTGTAGGGTATAGAGTGTAGGGTATAGAGTGTAGGGTATAGAGTGTAGAGTGTAGGGCATAGAGTGTAAGGTATAGAGTGTAGGGTATAGAGTGTAGAGTGTAGGGTATAGAGTGTAGGGTATAGAGTGTAGGGTACAGAGTGTAGGGCATAGAGTGTAGGGTAAAGAGTGTAGGGTGTAGAGTGTAGGGTATAGAGTGTAGGGTATAGAGTGTAGAGTGTAGGGTATAGAGTGTAGGGTATAAAGTGTAGGGTATAGAGTGTAGGGTATAGAGTGTAGGGTATAGAGTGTAGAGTGTAGGGTATAGTGTGTAGAGTGTCGGGTATAGAGTGTAGGGTATAGAGTGTAGGGTATAGAGTGTAGGGTATAGAGTGTAGAGTGTAGGGTATATAGTGTAGAGTGTAGGGTATAGAGTGTATGGTATAGAGTGTAGGGTATAGAGTGTAGGGTGTAGAGTGTTGGGTATAGAGTGTAGGGTATAGAGTGTAGGGTATAGAGTGTAGGGTATAGAGGGTAGGGAATAGAGTGTAGAGTGTAAGGTATAGAGTGTAGAGTGTAGGGTATAGAGTGTAGGGTATAGAGTGTAGAGTGTAGGGATTAGAGTGTAGGGTATAGAGTGTAGGGTATAGAGTGTAGTGTATAGAGTGTAGGGAATAGAGTGTGGAGTGTAAGGTATAGAGTGTAGAGTGTAGGGTATAGACTGTAGGGTATAGAGTGTAGGGTATAGAGTGTAGGGTATAGATTGTAGAGTATAGGCTATAGAGTGTAGGGTATAGAGTGTAGAGTGTAGGGTATAGAGTGTAGGGTATAGAGTGTAGGGTATAGAGTGTAGAGTGTAGGGTATAGTGTGTAGGGTATAGAGTGCAGGGTGTAGAGTGTAGGGTATAGAGTGTAGGGTATAGAGTGTAGGGTATAGAGTGTATGCTATAGAGTGTATGGTGTAGAGTGTATGGTATAGAGTGTAGGGTATACAGTGTAGAGTGTATGGTATAGAGTGTAGGGTGTAGAGTGTAGGGTATAGAGTGTATGTTATAGAGTGTAGGGTATAGAGTGTAGGGTAGAGAGTGTAGAGTGTAGGGTATAGAGTGTAGGGTATAGAGTGTAGGGTATAGAGTGTAGAGTGTAGGGATTAGAGTGTAGGGTATAGAGTGTAGTGTGTAGAGTGTAGGGTATAGAGTGTAGAGTGTAGGGTATAGAGTGTATGGTATAGAGTGTAGGGTATAGAGTGTAGGGTGTAGAGTGTAGGGTATAGAGTGTAGGGTATAGAGTGTAGGGTATAGAGTGTATGGTATAGAGTGTAGGGAATAGAGTGTAGAGTGTAAGGTATAGAGTGTAGAGTGTAGGGTATAGAGTGTAGGGTATAGACTGTAGGGTATAAAGTGTAGGGTATAGATTGTAGGCTATAGAGTGTAGGGTATAGAGTGTAGGGTATAGAGTGTAGGGTATAGAGTGTAGGGTATAGAGTGTAGGGTATAGAGTGTAGAGTGTAGGGTATAGTGTGTAGGGTATAGAGTGCAGGGTGTAGAGTGTAGGGTATAGAGTGTAGGGTATAGAGTGTAGAGTGTAGGGTATAGAGTGTATGCTATAGAGTGTATGGTGTAGAGTGTATGGTATAGAGTGTAGGGTATAGAGTGTAGAGTGTAGGGTATAGAGTGTAGGGTATAGAGTGTATGTTATAGAGTGTAGGGTATAGAGTGTAGAGTGTAGGGTATAGAGTTTAGAGTGTAGGGTATAGAGTGTAGGGTATAGAGTGTAAGGTATAGAGTGTAGGGTGTAGAGTGTAGGGTATAGATTGTAGGGTATAGAGTGTAGGGTATGGAGTGTACGGTATAGAGTGTAGGGTATGGAGTGTATGGTATAGAGTGTAGGGTATAGAGTGTAGGGTATAGAGTGTAGGGTATAAAGTGTAGAGTGTAGGGTATAGAGTGTAGAGTGTAGGGTATAGAGTGTATGGTATAGAGTGTAGGGTATAGAGTGTAGGGTGTAGAGTGTTGGGTATAGAGTGTAGGGTATAGAGTGTAGGGTATAGAGTGTAGGGTATAGAGTGTAGGGAATAGAGTGTAGGGTATAGAGTGTAGAGTGTAGGGATTAGAGTGTAGGGTATAGAGTGTAGGGTATAGAGTGTAAGGTATAGAGTGTAGGGTATAGAGTGTAGAGTGTAGGGTATAGAGTGTAGAGTGTAGGGTATAGAGTGTAGGGTATAGAGTGTAGGGTATAGAGTGTAGGGTAGAGTCTGTAGAGTGTAGGGTATAGAGTGTAGGGTATAGAGTGTAGAGTATAGAGTGTAGAGTGTAGGGATTAGAGTGTAGGGTATAGAGTGTAGGGTGTAGAGTGTAGGGTATAGAGTGTAGAGTGTAGTGTATAGAGTGTATGGTATAGAGTGTAGGGTGTAGAGAGTAGGGTATAGAGTGTAGGGTATAGAGTGTAGGGTATAGAGTGTAGGGAATAGAGTGTAGAGTGTAAGGTATAGAGTGTAGAGTGTAGGGTATAGAGTGTAGGGTATAGAGTGTAGAGTGAAGGGATTAGAGTGTAGGGTATAGAGTGTAGGGTGTAGAGTGTAGGGTATAGAGTGTAGAGTGTAGGGTATAGAGTGTATGGTATAGAGTGTAGGGTATAGAGTGTAGGGTGTAGAGTGTAGGGTATAGAGTGTAGGGTATAGAGTGTAGGGTATAGAGTGTAGGGTATAGAGTGTAGGGAATAGAGTGTAGAGTGTAAGGTATAGAGTGTAGAGTGTAGGGTATAGAGTGTAGGGTATAGACTGTAGGGTATAGAGTGTAGGGTATAGAGTGTAGGGTATAGATTGTAGAGTGTAGGCTATAGAGTGTAGGGTATAGAGTGTAGAGTGTAGGGTATAGAGTGTAGGGTATAGAGTGTAGGGTATAGAGTGTAGGGTATAGAGTGTAGAGTGTAGGGTATAGTGTGTACGGTATAGAGTGCAGGGTGTAGAGTGTAGGGTATAGAGTGTAGGGTATAGAGTGTAGAGTGTAGGGTATAGAGTGTACGCTATAGAGTGTATGGTGTAGAGTGTATGGTATAGAGTGTAGGGTATAGATTGTAGAGTGTATGGTATAGAGTGTATGTTATAGAGTGTAGGGTATAGAGTGTAGGGTAAAGAGTGTATGTTATAGAGTGTAGGGTATAGAGTGTAGGGTAGAGAGTGTAGAGTGTAGGGTATAGAGTGTAGGGTAGGGTATAGAGTGTAGAGTGTCGGGATTAGAGTGTAGGGTATAGAGTGTGGGATGTAGAGTGTAGGGTATAGAGTGTAGAGTGTAGGGTATAGAGTGTATGGTATAGAGTGTAGGGTATAGAGTGTAGGGTGTAGAGTGTAGGGTATAGAGTGTAGGGAATAGAGTGTAGGGTATAGAGTGTAGGGTATAGAGTGTAGGGTGTAGAGTGTAGGGTATAGAGTGTATAGTATAGAGTGTAGGGTATAGAATGTATGGTATAGAGTGTAGAGTGTAGGATATAGAGTGTAGGGTATAGAGTGTAGAGTGTAGGGTATAGAGTGTAGAGTGTAGGGATTAGAGTGTAGGGTATAGAGTGTAGGGTATAGAATGTAAAGTGTAGGGTAGAGAGTGTAGGATATAGAGTGTAGAGTGTATGGTATAGAGTGTAGGGTATAGAGTGTAGGGTATAGAGTGTAGGGTATAGAGTGTAGGGTATAGAGTGTAGGGCATAGAGTGTAGGGCATAGAGTGTAGGGTGTAGAGTGTAGGGTATAGAGTGTAGGGTATAGAGTGTAGAGTGTAGGGTATAGAGTGTAGGGTATAGAGTGTAGGGTATAGAGTGTAGGGTATAGAGTGTAGGGTATAGAGTGTAGAGTGTAGGGTATAGCATGTAGAGTGTCGGGTATAGAGTGTAGGGTATAGAGTGTAGGGTATAGAGTGTAGGGTATAGAGTGTAGACTGTAGGGTATAGAGTGTAGAGTGTAGGGTATAGAGTGTATGGTATAGAGTGTAGGGTATAGAGTGTAGGGTGTAGAGTGTTGGGTATAGAGTGTAGGGTATAGAGTGTAGGGTATAGAGTGTAGGGTATAGAGTGTAGGGAATAGAGTGTAGAGTGTAAGGTATAGAGTGTAGAGTGTAGGGTATAGAGTGTAGGGTATAGAGTGTAGAGTGTAGGGATTAGAGTGTAGGGTATAGAGTGTAGGGTATAGTGTGTAGGGTATAGAGTGTAGAGTGTAGGGTATAGAGTGTAGGGTATTGAGTTTAGGGTATAGATTGTAGGGTATAGAGTGTAGGGCATAGAGTGTAGGGTATAGAGTGTAGGGTATAGAGTGTAGAGTGTAGGGTATAGAGTGTAGGGTATAGAGTGTAGGGTAGAGAGTGTAGAGTGTAGGGATTAGAGTGTACGGTATAGAGTGTAGGGTGTAGAGTGTAGGGCATAGAGTGTAGAGTGTAGGGTATAGAGTGTATGGTATAGAGTGTAGAGTATAGAGTGTAGGGTGTAGAGTGTAGGGTATAGAGTGTAGGGTATAGAGTGTAGGGTATAGAGTGTAGGGAATAGAGTGTTGAGTGTAAGGTACAGAGTGTAGAGTGTAGGGAATAGAGTGTAGAGTGTAGGGTATAGAGTGTAGGGTATAGAGTGTAGGGTATAGAGTGTAGGGTATACAGTGTAGGGTATAGAGTGTAGAGTGTAGGGTATAGAGTGTAGAGTGTAGGGTATAGAATGTAGAGTGTAGGGCATAGAGTGTAGATTGTAGGGTATAGAGTGTAGGGTATAGAGTGTAGGGTATAGAGTGTAGGGTATAGAGTGTAGAGTGTAGGGTATAGAGTGTAGAGTGTAGGGTATAGAGTGTAGGGTACAGAGTGTAGGGTATAGAGTGTAGGGTAGAGAGTGTAGAGTGTAGGGTATAGAGTGTAGGGTATAGAGTGTAGGGTATAGAGTGTAGAGTGTAGGGATTAGAGTGTAGGGTATAGAGTGTAGGGTGTGGAGTGTAGGGTATAGAGTGTAGAGTGTAGGGTATAGAGTGTATGGTATAGAGTGTAGGGTATAGAGTGTAGGGTGTAGAGTGTAGGGTATAGAGTGTAGGGTATAGAGTGTAGGGTATAGAGTGTAGGGTATAGAGTGTAGGGAATAGAGTGTAGAGTGTAAGGTATAGAGTGTAGAGTGTAGGGTATAGAGTGTAAGGTATAGAGTGTAGAGTGTAGGGATTAGAGTGTAGGGTATAGAGTGTAGGGTGTAGAGTGTAGGGTATAGAGTGTAGAGTGTAGGGTATAGAGTGTATGGTATAGAGTGTAGGGTATAGAGTCTAGGGTGTAGAGTGTAGGGTATAGAGTGTAGGGTATAGAGTGTAGGGTATAGAGTGTTGGGTATAGAGTGTAGGGAATAGAGTGTGGAGTGTAAGGTATAGAGTGTAGAGTGTAGGGTATAGAGTGTAGGGTATAGACTGTAGGGTATAGAGTGTAGGGTATAGAGTGTAGGGTATAGATTGTAGAGTGTAGGCTATAGAGTGTAGGGTATAGAGAGTAGAGTGTAGGGTATAGAGTGTAGGGTATAGAGTGTAGGGTATAGAGTGTAGGGTATAGAGTGTAGAGTGTAGGGTATAGTGTGTAGGGTATAGAGTGCAGGGTGTAGAGTGTAGGGTATAGAGTGTAGTGTATAGAGTGTAGAGTGTAGGGTATAGAGTGTATGCTATAGAGTGTATGGTGTAGAGTGTACGGTATAGAGTGTAGGGTATAGAGTGTAGAGTGTATGGTATAGAGTGTAGGGTGTAGAGTGTAGGGTATAGAGTGTATGTTATAGAGTGTAGGGTATAGAGTGTAAGGTAGAGAGTGTAGAGTGTAGGGTATAGAGTGTAGGGTATAGAGTGTAGGGTATAGAGTGTAGAGTGTAGGGATTAGAGTGTAGGGTATAGAGTGTAGTGTGTAGAGTGTAGGGTATAGAGTGTAGAGTGTAGGGTATAGAGTGTAGGGTATAGAGTGTAGGGTATAGAGTGTAGGGTATAGAGTGTAGAGTGTAGGGTATAGTGTGTAGGGTATAGAGTGCAGGGTGTAGAGTGTAGGGTATAGAGTGTAGGGTATAGAGTGTAGAGTGTAGGGTATAGAGTGTATGCTATAGAGTGTATGGTGTAGAGTGTATGGTATAGAGTGTAGGGTATAGAGTGTAGAGTGTATGGTATAGAGTGTAGGGTGTAGAGTGTAGGGTATAGAGTGTATGTTATAGAGTGTAGGGTATAGAGTGTAGGGTAGAGAGTGTAGAGTGTAGGGTATAGAGTGTAGGGTATAGAGTGTAGGGTATAGAGTGTAGAGTGTAGGGATTAGAGTGTAGGGTATAGAGTGTAGTGTGTAGGGTGTAGGGTATAGAGTGTAAAGTGTAGGGTATAGAGTGTATGGTATAGAGTGTAGGGTATAGAGTGTAGGGTGTAGAGTGTAGGGTATAGAGTGTAGGGTATAGAGTGTAGGGTATAGAGTGTAGGGAATAGAGTGTAGAGTGTAAGGTATAGAGTGTAGAGTATAGGGTATAGAGTGTAGGGTATAGAGTGTAGAGTGTAGGGATTAGAGTGTAGGGTATAGAGTGTAAGGTATAGAGTGTAGGGTGTAGAGTGTAGGGTATAGATTGTAGGGTATAGAGTGTAGGGTATAGAGTGTACGGTATAGAGTGTAGGGTATGGAGTGTATGGTCTAGAGTGTAGGGTATAGAGTGTAGAGTGTAGGGTATAGAGTGTAGGGTATAGAGTGTAGGGTATAGAGTGTAGGGTATAGAGTGTAGGGTATAGAGTGTAGGGTATAGAGTGTAGAGTGCAGGGTATAGAGTTTAGAGTGTAGGGTATAGAGTGTAGGGTATAGAGTGTAAGGTATAGAGTGTAGGGTGTAGAGTGTAGAGTATAGAGTGTAGGGTATAGGGTGTAGGGTATAGAGTGTAGGGTATAGAGTGTAGGGTACAGAGTGTATGGTATAGAGTGTAGGGTATAGAGTGTATGGTATAGAGTGTAGGGTATAGAGTGTAGGGTATAGAGTGTATGTTATAGAGTGTAGGGTATAGAGCGTAGAGTGTAGGGTATAGAGTGTAGAGTGTAGAGTGTAGGGTATAGAGTGTAGAGTGTAGGGTATAGAGTGTAGAGTGTAGGGTATAGAGTTTAGAGTGTAGGGTATAGAGTGTAAGGTATAGAGTGTAGGGTGTAGAGTGTAGGGTATAGATTGTAGGGTATAGAGTGTAGGGTATAGAGTGTACGGTATAGAGTGTAGGGTATGGAGTGTATGGTCTAGAGTGTAGGGTATAGAGTGTAGAGTGTAGGGTATAGAGTGTAGGGTATAGAGTGTAGGGTATAGAGTGTAAGGTGTAGAGTGTAGGGTATAGAGTGTAGGGTATAGAGTGTAGGGTATAGAGTGTAGGGTATAGAGTGTATGGTATAGAGTGTAGAGTGTAGGGTATAGAGTTTAGAGTGTAGGGTATAGAGTGTAAGGTATAGAGTGTAGGGTGTAGAGTGTAGGGTATAGAGTGTAGGGTATAGAGTGTATGGTATAGAGTGTACGGTATAGAGTGTAGGGTATAGAGTGTATGGTATAGAGTGTAGGGTAAAGAGTGTAGGGTATAGAGTGTAGGGTATAGAGTGTATGGTATAGATTGTAGGGTATAGAGTGTAGGGTGTAGAGTGTATGTTATAGAGTGTAGGGTATAGAGTGTAGGGTATACAGTTTAGAGTGTAGGGTATAGAGAGTAGGGTATAGAGTGTAAGGTATAGAGTGTAGGGTGTAGAGTGTAGGGTATAGAGTGTAGGGCATAGGGTGTAGGGTATAGAGTGTAGGGTATAGAGTGTAGAGTGTAGGGTATAGAGTGTAGGGTATAGAGTGTAGGGTATAGAGTGTAGAGTGTAGGGTATAGAGTGTAGGGTATTGAGTGTAGGGTATAGAGTGTAGGGTATAGAGTGTAGGGTATAGAGTGTAGAGTTTAGGGTATAGAGTGTAGAGTGTAGGGTATAGAGTGTAGGGTATAGAGTGTAGGGTATAGAGTGTAGGGTAGAGAGTGTAGAGTGTAGGATATAGAGTGTAGGGTATAGAGTGTAGGGTATAGAGTGTAGAGTGTAGGGATTAAAGTGTAGGGTATAGAGTGTAGGGTGTAGCGTGTAGGGTATAGAGTGTAGAGTGTAGGGTATAGAGTGTATGATATAGAGTGTAGGGTATAGAGTGTAGGGTGTAGAGTGTAGGGTATAGAGTGTTGGGCATAGAGTGTAGGGTATAGAGTGTAGGGTATAGAGTGTAGAGTGTAGGGTATAGAGTGTATGGTATAGAGTGTAGGGTATAGAGTGTAGGGTATAGAGTGTAGGGCAAAGAGTGTAGGGTATAGAGTGTAGGGTATAGAGTGTAGGGTATAGAGTGTAGGGTATAGAGTGTAGGGTATATAGTGTAGAGTGTAGGGTATAGAGTGTAGGGTATAGAGTGTAGGGCAAAGAGTGTATGGTATAGAGTGTAGGGTATAGAGTGTAGGGTATAGAGTGTAGGGTATAGAGTGTAGGGTATATAGTGTAGAGTGTAGGGTATAGAGTGTAGGGTATAGAGTGTAGGGTATAGAGTGTAGGGTATATAGTGTAGAGTGTAGGGTATAGAGTGTAGGGTATAGAGTGTAGGGTATAGAGTGTAGGGTATAGAGTGCAGGGTATAGAGTGTAGAGTGTAGGGTATAGAGTGTAGAGTGTAGGGTATAGAGTGTAGGGTATAGAGTGTAGGGTATAGAGTGTAGGGTATAGAGTGTAGAGTGTAGGGTATAGAGTGTAGGGTATAGAGTGTAGGGAGTAGAGTGTAGGGTATAGAGTGTAGGGTTCAGAGTGTAGGGTATAGAGTGTAGGGTATAGAGTGTATGGTATAGAGTGTAGGGTATAGAGTGTAGGGTATAGAGTGTAGGGTATAGAGTGTAGGGTATAGAGTGTAGAGTGTAGGGTATAGAGTGTAGGGTATAGAGTGTATGGTATAGAGTGTAGGGTATAGAGTGTAGGGTATAGAGTGTAGGGTATAGAGTGTAGGGTATAGAGTGTAGAGTGTCGGGATTAGAGTGTAGGGTATAGAGTGTAGGATGTAGAGTGTAGGGTATAGAGTGTAGAGTGTAGGGTATAGAGTGTATGGTATAGAGTGTAGGGTATAGAGTGTAGGGTGTAGAGTGTAGGGTATAGAGTGTAGGGTATAGAGTGTATGGTATAGAGTGTAGGGAATAGAGTGTAGAGTGTAAGGTATAGAGTGTAGAGTGTAGGGTATAGAGTGTAGGGTATAGACTGTAGGGTATAGAGTGTAGGGTATAGAGTGTAGGGTATAGATTGTAGAGTGTAGGCTATAGAGTGTAGGGAATAGAGTGTAGAGTGTAGGGTATAGAGTGTAGGGTATAGAGTGTAGGGTATAGAGTGTAGGGTATAGAGTGTAGGGCATAGAGTGTAGGGTATAGAGTGTAGGGTATAGAGTGTAGGGTATAGAGTGTAGCGTGTAGGGCATCGAGTGTAGAGTGTAGGGTATAGAGTGTAGGGCATAGAGTGTAGGGTATAGAGTGTAGAGTGTAGGGTATAGAGTGTAGAGTGTAGGGTATAGAGTGTAGGGTATAGAGTGTAGGGTAGAGAGTGTAGGGTAGAGAGTGTAGAGTGTAGGGTATAGAGTGTAGGGTATAGAGTGTAGGGTATAGATTGTAGAGTGTAGGGATTATAGTGTAGTGTATAGAGTGTAGGGTGTAGAGTGTAGGGTATAGAGTGTAGAGTGTAGGGTATAGAGTGTATGGTATAGAGTGTGGGGTGTAGAGTGTAGGGTATAGAGTGTAGGGTACAGAGTGTAGGGAATAGAGTGATAGAGTGTAAGGTATAGAGTGTAGAGTGTAGGGCATAGAGTGTAGAGTGTAGGGTATAGAGTGTAGGGTATAGAGTGTAGGGTATAGAGTGTAGGGTATAGAGTGTAGGGTATAGAGTGTAGAGTGTAGGGTATAGAGTGTAGAGTGTAGGGTATAGAGTGTAGGGTATAGAGTGTAGGGTATAGAGTGTAGGGTATAGAGTGTAGAGTGTAGGGTATAGAGTGTAGAGTGTAGGGTATAGAGTGTAGGGTATAGTGTGCAGGGTATAGAGTGTAGGGTAGAGAGTGTAGAGTGTAGGGTATAGAGTGTAGGGTATAGAGTGTAGAGTGTAGGGATTAGAGTGTAGGGTATAGAGTGTAGGGTATAGAGTGTAGGGTGTAGAGTGTAGGGTATAGAGTGTAGGGTATAGAGTGTAGGGTATAGAGTGTAGGGAATAGAGTGTAGAGTGTAAGGTATAGAGTGTAGAGTGTATGGTATAGAGTGTAAGGTATAGAGTGTAGAGTGTAGGGATTAGAGTGTAGGGTATAGAGTGTAGGGTGTAGAGTGTAGGGTATAGAGTGTAGGGTGTATGGTATAGAGTGTAAGGTATAGAGTGTAGGGTGTAGAGTGTAGGGTATAGAGTGTAGGGTATAGAGTGTAGGGTATAGAGTGTAGGGTATAGAGTGTAGGGAATAGAGTGTGGAGTGTAAGGTATAGAGTGTAGAGTGTAGGGTATAGAGTGTAGGGTATAGACTGTAGGGTATAGAGTGTAGGGTATAGAGTGTAGGGTATAGAGTGTAGGGTATAGATTGTAGAGTGTAGGCTATAGAGTGTAGGGTATAGAGAGTAGAGTGTAGGGTATAGAGTGTAGGGTATAGAGTGTAGGGTATAGAGTGTAGGGTATAGAGTGTAGAGTGTAGGGTATAGTGTGTAGGGTATAGAGTGCAGGGTGTAGAGTGTAGGGTATAGAGTGTAGGGTATAGAGTGTAGAGTGTAGGGTATAGAGTGTATGCTATAGAGTGTATGGTGTAGAGTGTATGGTATAGAGTGTAGGGTATAGAGTGTAGAGTGTATGGTATAGAGTGTAGGGTGTAGAGTGTAGGGTATAGAGTGTATGTTATAGAGTGTAGGGTATAGAGTGTAGGGTAGAGAGTGTAGAGTGTAGGGTATAGAGTGTAGGGTATAGAGTGTAGGGTATAGAGTGTAGAGTGTAGGGATTAGAGTGTAGGGTATAGAGTGTAGTGTGTAGAGTGTACGGTATAGAGTGTAGAGTGTAGGGTATAGAGTGTAGGGTATAGAGTGTAGGGTATAGAGTGTAGGGTATAGAGTGTAGAGTGTAGGGTATAGTGTGTAGGGTATAGAGTGCAGGGTGTAGAGTGTAGGGTATAGAGTGTAGGGTATAGAGTGTAGAGTGTAGGGTATAGAGTGTATGCTATAGAGTGTATGGTGTAGAGTGTATGGTATAGAGTGTAGGGTATAGAGTGTAGAGTGTATGGTATAGAGTGTAGGGTGTAGAGTGTAGGGTATAGAGTGTATGTTATAGAGTGTAGGGTATAGAGTGTAGGGTAGAGAGTGTAGAGTGTAGGGTATAGAGTGTAGGGTATAGAGTGTAGGGTATAGAGTGTAGAGTGTAGGGATTAGAGTGTAGGGTATAGAGTGTAGTGTGTAGAGTGTAGGGTATAGAGTGTAGAGTGTAGGGTATAGAGTGTATGGTATAGAGTGTAGGGTATAGAGTGTAGGGTGTAGAGTGTAGGGTATAGAGTGTAGGGTATAGAGTGTAGGGTATAGAGTGTAGGGAATAGAGTGTAGAGTGTAAGGTATAGAGTGTAGAGTATAGGGTATAGAGTGTAGGGTATAGAGTGTAGAGTGTAGGGTATAGAGTGTAGAGTGTAGGGTATAGAGTGTAGGGTATAGAGTGTAGGGTATAGAGTGTAGGGTATAGAGTGTAGAGTGTAGGGTATAGAGTGTAGGGTATAGAGTGTAGGGAGTAGAGTGTAGGGTATAGAGTGTAGGGTTCAGAGTGTAGGGTATAGAGTGTAGGGTATAGAGTGTATGGTATAGAGTGTAGGGTATAGAGTGTAGGGTATAGAGTGTAGGGTATAGAGTGTAGGGTATAGAGTGTAGAGTGTAGGGTATAGAGTGTAGGGTATAGAGTGTATGGTATAGAGTGTAGGGTATAGAGTGTAGGGTATAGAGTGTAGGGTATAGAGTGTAGAGTGTCGGGATTAGAGTGTAGGGTATAGAGTGTAGGATGTAGAGTGTAGGGTATAGAGTGTAGAGTGTAGGGTATAGAGTGTATGGTATAGAGTGTGGGGTATAGAGTGTAGGGTGTAGAGTGTAGGGTATAGAGTGTAGGGTATAGAGTGTAGGGAGTAGAGTGTAGGGTATAGAGTGTAGGGTTCAGAGTGTAGGGTATAGAGTGTAGGGTATAGAGTGTATGGTATAGAGTGTAGGGTATAGAGTGTAGGGTATAGAGTGTAGGGTATAGAGTGTAGGGTATAGAGTGTAGAGTGTAGGGTATAGAGTGTAGGGTATAGAGTGTATGGTATAGAGTGTAGGGTATAGAGTGTAGGGTATAGAGTGTAGGGTATAGAGTGTAGAGTGTCGGGATTAGAGTGTAGGGTATAGAGTGTAGGATGTAGAGTGTAGGGTATAGAGTGTAGAGTGTAGGGTATAGAGTGTATGGTATAGAGTGTGGGGTATAGAGTGTAGGGTGTAGAGTGTAGGGTATAGAGTGTAGGGTATAGAGTGTATGGTATAGAGTGTAGGGAATAGAGTGTAGAGTGTAAGGTATAGAGTGTAGAGTGTAGGGTATAGAGTGTAGGGTATAGACTGTAGGGTATAGAGTGTAGGGTATAGAGTGTAGGGTATAGATTGTAGAGTGTAGGCTATAGAGTGTAGGGAATAGAGTGTAGAGTGTAGGGTATAGAGTGTAGGGTATAGAGTGTAGGGTATAGAGTGTAGGGCATAGAGTGTAGGGTATAGAGTGTAGGGTATAGAGTGTAGGGTATAGAGTGTAGAGTGTAGGGCATCGAGTGTAGAGTGTAGGGTATAGAGTGTAGGGCATAGAGTGTAGGGTATAGAGTGTAGAGTGTAGGGTATAGAGTGTAGAGTGTAGGTTATAGAGTGTAGGGTATAGAGTGTAGGGTAGAGAGTGTAGGGTAGAGAGTGTAGAGTGTAGGGTATAGAGTGTAGGGTATAGAGTGTAGGGTATAGATTGTAGAGTGTAGGGATTATAGTGTAGTGTATAGAGTGTAGGGTGTAGAGTGTAGGGTATAGAGTGTAGAGTGTAGGGTATAGAGTGTATAGTATAGAGTGTAGGGTATAGAGTGTGGGGTGTAGAGTGTAGGGTATAGAGTGTAGGGTACAGAGTGTAGGGAATAGAGTGTAGAGTGTAAGGTATAGAGTGTAGAGTGTAGGGCATAGAGTGTAGAGTGTAGGGTATAGAGTGTAGGGTATAGAGTGTAGGGTATAGAGTGTAAGGTATAGAGTGTAGGGTGTAGAGTGTAGGGTATAGATTGTAGGGTATAGAGTGTAGGGTATAGAGTGTACGGTATAGAGTGTAGGGTATGGAGTGTATGGTATAGAGTGTAGGGTATAGAGTGTAGGGTATAGAGTGTAGGGTATAAAGTGTAGAGTGTAGGGTATAGAGTGTAGAGTGTAGGGTATAGAGTGTATGGTATAGAGTGTAGGGTATAGAGTGTAGGGTGTAGAGTGTTGGGTATAGAGTGTAGGGTATAGAGTGTAGGGTATAGAGTGTAGGGTATAGAGTGTAGGGAATAGAGTGTAGGGTATAGAGTGTAGAGTGTAGGGATTAGAGTGTAGGGTATAGAGTGTAGGGTATAGAGTGTAAGGTATAGAGTGTAGGGTATAGAGTGTAGAGTGTAGGGTATAGAGTGTAGAGTGTAGGGTATAGAGTGTAGGGTATAGAGTGTAGAGTATAGAGTGTAGGGTAGAGTCTGTAGAGTGTAGGGTATAGAGTGTAGGGTATAGAGTGTAGAGTATAGAGTGTAGAGTGTAGGGATTAGAGTGTAGGGTATAGAGTGTAGGGTGTAGAGTGTAGGGTATAGAGTGTAGAGTGTAGTGTATAGAGTGTATGGTATAGAGTGTAGGGTGTAGAGAGTAGGGTATAGAGTGTAGGGTATAGAGTGTAGGGTATAGAGTGTAGGGAATAGAGTGTAGAGTGTAAGGTATAGAGTGTAGAGTGTAGGGTATAGAGTGTAGGGTATAGAGTGTAGAGTGAAGGGATTAGAGTGTAGGGTATAGAGTGTAGGGTGTAGAGTGTAGGGTATAGAGTGTAGAGTGTAGGGTATAGAGTGTATGGTATAGAGTGTAGGGTATAGAGTGTAGGGTGTAGAGTGTAGGGTATAGAGTGTAGGGTATAGAGTGTAGGGTATAGAGTGTAGGGTATAGAGTGTAGGGAATAGAGTGTAGAGTGTAAGGTATAGAGTGTAGAGTGTAGGGTATAGAGTGTAGGGTATAGACTGTAGGGTATAGAGTGTAGGGTATAGAGTGTAGGGTATAGATTGTAGAGTGTAGGCTATAGA
The DNA here is from genome assembly GCF_032444005.1 of Ranitomeya imitator. Lineage (NCBI taxonomy): Eukaryota > Metazoa > Chordata > Amphibia > Anura > Dendrobatidae > Ranitomeya > Ranitomeya imitator. The sequence goes on from NW_027193373.1 coordinate 293,887, forward strand.
GTGTAGGGTATAGAGTGTAGAGTGTAGGGTATAGAGTGTAGGGTATAGAGTGTAGGGTATAGAGTGTAGGGTATAGAGTGTAGAGTGTAGGGTATAGTGTGTACGGTATAGAGTGCAGGGTGTAGAGTGTAGGGTATAGAGTGTAGGGTATAGAGTGTAGAGTGTAGGGTATAGAGTGTACGCTATAGAGTGTATGGTGTAGAGTGTATGGTATAGAGTGTAGGGTATAGATTGTAGAGTGTATGGTATAGAGTGTATGTTATAGAGTGTAGGGTATAGAGTGTAGGGTAGAGAGTGTATGTTATAGAGTGTAGGGTATAGAGTGTAGGGTAGAGAGTGTAGAGTGTAGGGTATAGAGTGTAGGGTAGGGTATAGAGTGTAGAGTGTCGGGATTAGAGTGTAGGGTATAGAGTGTGGGATGTAGAGTGTAGGGTATAGAGTGTAGAGTGTAGGGTATAGAGTGTATGGTATAGAGTGTAGGGTATAGAGTGTAGGGTGTAGAGTGTAGGGTATAGAGTGTAGGGAATAGAGTGTAGGGTATAGAGTGTAGGGTATAGAGTGTAGGGTGTAGAGTGTAGGGTATAGAGTGTATAGTATAGAGTGTAGGGTATAGAATGTATGGTATAGAGTGTAGAGTGTAGGATATAGAGTGTAGGGTATAGAGTGTAGAGTGTAGGGTATAGAGTGTAGAGTGTAGGGATTAGAGTGTAGGGTATAGAGTGTAGGGTATAGAGTGTAAAGTGTAGGGTAGAGAGTGTAGGATATAGAGTGTAGAGTGTATGGTATAGAGTGTAGGGTATAGAGTGTAGGGTATAGAGTGTAGGGTATAGAGTGTAGGGTATAGAGTGTAGGGCATAGAGTGTAGGGCATAGAGTGTAGGGTGTAGAGTGTAGGGTATAGAGTGTAGGGTATAGAGTGTAGAGTGTAGGGTATAGAGTGTAGGGTATAGAGTGTAGGGTATAGAGTGTAGGGTATAGAGTGTAGGGTATAGAGTGTAGAGTGTAGGGTATAGCATGTAGAGTGTCGGGTATAGAGTGTAGGGTATAGAGTGTAGGGTATAGAGTGTAGGGTATAGAGTGTAGAGTGTAGGGTATAGAGTGTAGAGTGTAGGGTATAGAGTGTATGGTATGGAGTGTAGGGTATAGAGTGTAGGGTGTAGAGTGTTGGGTATAGAGTGTAGGGTATAGAGTGTAGGGTATAGAGTGTAGGGTATAGAGTGTAGGGAATAGAGTGTAGAGTGTAAGGTATAGAGTGTAGAGTGTAGGGTATAGAGTGTAGGGTATAGAGTGTAGAGTGTAGGGATTAGAGTGTAGGGTATAGAGTGTAGGGTATAGTGTGTAGGGTATAGAGTGTAGAGTGTAGGGTATAGAGTGTAGGGTATTGAGTTTAGGGTATAGATTGTAGGGTATAGAGTGTAGGGCATAGAGTGTAGGGTATAGAGTGTAGGGTATAGAGTGTAGAGTGTAGGGTATAGAGTGTAGGGTATAGAGTGTAGGGTAGAGAGTGTAGAGTGTAGGGATTAGAGTGTACGGTATAGAGTGTAGGGTGTAGAGTGTAGGGCATAGAGTGTAGAGTGTAGGGTATAGAGTGTATGGTATAGAGTGTAGAGTATAGAGTGTAGGGTGTAGAGTGTAGGGTATAGAGTGTAGGGTATAGAGTGTAGGGTATAGAGTGTAGGGAACAGAGTGTTGAGTGTAAGGTACAGAGTGTAGAGTGTAGGGAATAGAGTGTAGAGTGTAGGGTATAGAGTGTAGGGTATAGAGTGTAGGGTATACAGTGTAGGGTATAGAGTGTAGAGTGTAGGGTATAGAGTGTAGAGTGTAGGGTATAGAGTGTAGAGTGTAGGGCATAGAGTGTAGATTGTAGGGTATAGAGTGTAGGGTATAGAGTGTAGGGTATAGAGTGTAGGGTATAGAGTGTAGAGTGTAGGGTATAGAGTGTAGAGTGTAGGGTATAGAGTGTAGGGTACAGAGTGTAGGGTATAGAGTGTAGGGTAGAGAGTGTAGAGTGTAGGGTATAGAGTGTAGGGTATAGAGTGTAGGGTATAGAGTGTAGAGTGTAGGGATTAGAGTGTAGGGTATAGAGTGTAGGGTGTGGAGTGTAGGGTATAGAGTGTAGAGTGTAGGGTATAGAGTGTATGGTATAGAGTGTAGGGTATAGAGTGTAGGGTGTAGAGTGTAGGGTATAGAGTGTAGGGTATAGAGTGTAGGGTATAGAGTGTAGGGTATAGAGTGTAGGGAATAGAGTGTAGAGTGTAAGGTATAGAGTGTAGAGTGTAGGGTATAGAGTGTAAGGTATAGAGTGTAGAGTGTAGGGATTAGAGTGTAGGGTATAGAGTGTAGGGTGTAGAGTGTAGGGTATAGAGTGTAGAGTGTAGGGTATAGAGTGTATGGTATAGAGTGTAGGGTATAGAGTCTAGGGTGTAGAGTGTAGGGTATAGAGTGTAGGGTATAGAGTGTAGGGTATAGAGTGTAGGGTATAGAGTGTAGGGAATAGAGTGTGGAGTGTAAGGTATAGAGTGTAGAGTGTAGGGTATAGAGTGTAGGGTATAGACTGTAGGGTATAGAGTGTAGGGTATAGAGTGTAGGGTATAGATTGTAGAGTGTAGGCTATAGAGTGTAGGGTATAGAGAGTAGAGTGTAGGGTATAAAGTGTAGGGTATAGAGTGTAGGGTATAGAGTGTAGGGTATAGAGTGTAGAGTGTAGGGTATAGTGTGTAGGGTATAGAGTGCAGGGTGTAGAGTGTAGGGTATAGAGTGTAGGGTATAGAGTGTAGAGTGTAGGGTATAGAGTGTATGCTATAGAGTGTATGGTGTAGAGTGTATGGTATAGAGTGTAGGGTATAGAGTGTAGAGTGTATGGTATAGAGTGTAGGGTGTAGAGTGTAGGGTATAGAGTGTATGTTATAGAGTGTAGGGTATAGAGTGTAAGGTAGAGAGTGTAGAGTGTAGGGTATAGAGTGTAGGGTATAGAGTGTAGAGTGTAGGGATTAGAGTGTAGGGTATAGAGTGTAGTGTGTAGAGTGTAGGGTATAGAGTGTAGAGTGTAGGGTATAGAGTGTAGGGTATAGAGTGTAGGGTATAGAGTGTAGGGTATAGAGTGTAGAGTGTAGGGTATAGTGTGTAGGGTATAGAGTGCAGGGTGTAGAGTGTAGGGTATAGAGTGTAGGGTATAGAGTGTAGAGTGTAGGGTATAGAGTGTATGCTATAGAGTGTATGGTGTAGAGTGTATGGTATAGAGTGTAGGGTATAGAGTGTAGAGTGTATGGTATAGAGTGTAGGGTGTAGAGTGTAGGGTATAGAGTGTATGTTATAGAGTGTAGGGTATAGAGTGTAGGGTAGAGAGTGTAGAGTGTAGGGTATAGAGTGTAGGGTATAGAGTGTAGGGTATAGAGTGTAGAGTGTAGGGATTAGAGTGTAGGGTATAGAGTGTAGTGTGTAGAGTGTAGGGTATAGAGTGTAGAGTGTAGGGTATAGAGTGTATGGTATAGAGTGTAGGGTATAGAGTGTAGGGTGTAGAGTGTAGGGTATAGAGTGTAGGGTATAGAGTGTAGGGTATAGAGTGTAGGGAATAGAGTGTAGAGTGTAAGGTATAGAGTGTAGAGTATAGGGTATAGAGTGTAGGGTATAGAGTGTAGAGTGTAGGGATTAGAGTGTAGGGTATAGAGTGTAGGGTGTAGAGTGTAGGGTATAGAGTGTAGAGTGTAGGGTATAGAGTGTATGGTATAGAGTGTAGGGTATAGAGTGTAGGGTGTAGAGTGTAGGGTATAGAGTGTAGGGTATAGAGTGTAGGGTATAGAGTGTAAGGTATAGAGTGTAGGGAATAGAGTGTAGAGTGTAAGGTATAGAGTGTAGAGTGTAGGGTATAGAGTATAGGGTATAGACTGTAGGGTATAGAGTGTAGGGTATAGAGTGTAGGGTATAGAGTGTAGGGTATAGAGTGTAGGGTATAGAGTGTAGGGTATAGAGTGTAGAGTGTAGGGTATAGTGTGTAGGGTATAGAGTGCAGGGTGTAGAGTGTAGGGTATAGAGTGTAGGGTATAGAATGTAGAGTGTAGGGTATAGAGTGTATGCTATAGAGTGTATGGTGTAGAGTGTATGGTATAGAGTGTAGGGTATAGAGTGTAGAGTGTAGGGTATAGAGTGTAGGGTATAGAGTGTATGTTATAGAGTGTAGGGTATAGAGTGTAGAGTGTAGGGTATAGAGTGTAGGGTATAGAGTGTAAGGTATAGAGTGTAGGGTGTAGAGTGTAGGGTATAGATTGTAGGGTATAGAGTGTAGGGTATAGAGTGTACGGTATAGAGTGTAGGGTATGGAGTGTATGGTCTAGAGTGTAGGGTATAGAGTGTAGAGTGTAGGGTATAGAGTGTAGGGTATAGAGTGTAGGGTATAGAGTGTAGGGTATAGAGTGTAGGGTATAGAGTGTAGGGTATAGAGTGTAGAGTGCAGGGTATAGAGTTTAGAGTGTAGGGTATAGAGTGTAGGGTATAGAGTGTAAGGTATAGAGTGTAGGGTGTAGAGTGTAGAGTATAGAGTGTAGGGTATAGGGTGTAGGGTATAGAGTGTAGGGTATAGAGTGTAGGGTACAGAGTGTATGGTATAGAGTGTAGGGTATAGAGTGTATGGTATAGAGTGTAGGGTATAGAGTGTAGGGTATAGAGTGTATGTTATAGAGTGTAGGGTATAGAGCGTAGAGTGTAGGGTATAGAGTGTAGAGTGTAGAGTGTAGGGTATAGAGTGTAGAGTGTAGGGTATAGAGTGTAGAGTGTAGGGTATAGAGTTTAGAGTGTAGGGTATAGAGTGTAAGGTATAGAGTGTAGGGTGTAGAGTGTAGGGTATAGATTGTAGGGTATAGAGTGTAGGGTATAGAGTGTACGGTATAGAGTGTAGGGTATGGAGTGTATGGTCTAGAGTGTAGGGTATAGAGTGTAGAGTGTAGGGTATAGAGTGTAGGGTATAGAGTGTAGGGTATAGAGTGTAAGGTGTAGAGTGTAGGGTATAGAGTGTAGGGTATAGAGTGTAGGGTATAGAGTGTAGGGTATAGAGTGTATGGTATAGAGTGTAGAGTGTAGGGTATAGAGTTTAGAGTGTAGGGTATAGAGTGTAAGGTATAGAGTGTAGGGTGTAGAGTGTAGGGTATAGAGTGTAGGGTATAGAGTGTATGGTATAGAGTGTACGGTATAGAGTGTAGGGTATAGAGTGTATGGTATAGAGTGTAGGGTATAGAGTGTAGGGTATAGAGTGTAGGGTATAGAGTGTATGGTATAGATTGTAGGGTATAGAGTGTAGGGTGTAGAGTGTATGTTATAGAGTGTAGGGTATAGAGTGTAGGGTATAGAGTTTAGAGTGTAGGGTATAGAGAGTAGGGTATAGAGTGTAAGGTATAGAGTGTAGGGTGTAGAGTGTAGGGTATAGAGTGTAGGGCATAGGGTGTAGGGTATAGAGTGTAGGGTATAGAGTGTAGAGTGTAGGGTATAGAGTGTAGGGTATAGAGTGTAGGGTATAGAGTGTAGAGTGTAGGGTATAGAGTGTAGGGTATTGAGTGTAGGGTATAGAGTGTAGGGTATAGAGTGTAGGGTATAGAGTGTAGAGTTTAGGGTATAGAGTGTAGAGTGTAGGGTATAGAGTGTAGGGTATAGAGTGTAGGGTAGAGAGTGTAGAGTGTAGGATATAGAGTGTAGGGTATAGAGTGTAGGGTATAGAGTGTAGAGTGTAGGGATTAAAGTGTAGGGTATAGAGTGTAGGGTGTAGAGTGTAGGGTATAGAGTGTAGAGTGTAGGGTATAGAGTGTATGATATAGAGTGTAGGGTATAGAGTGTAGGGTGTAGAGTGTAGGGTATAGAGTGTTGGGCATAGAGTGTAGGGTATAGAGTGTAGGGTATAGAGTGTAGAGTGTAGGGTATAGAGTGTATGGTATAGAGTGTAGGGTATAGAGTGTAGGGTATAGAGTGTAGGGCAAAGAGTGTAGGGTATAGAGTGTAGGGTATAGAGTGTAGGGTATAGAGTGTAGGGTATAGAGTGTAGGGTATATAGTGTAGAGTGTAGGGTATAGAGTGTAGGGTATAGAGTGTAGGGCAAAGAGTGTAGGGTATAGAGTGTAGGGTATAGAGTGTA